>NC_141542.1:42071875-42383437 GCF_021556685.1 Rattus norvegicus | reverse complement strand
TAGAGTGCCAAGCACAGTGGCAGAAACAAGAGTGGCTTTCCTTCAATCAAGTAGAAGGCAAGAACTGACTCCCCTGATTAATAAACTCACACCATGGCATGCATTCACACACAGTTGTTATAATTACTCTAAATTATTTTTAGTCATGACAGTTTGTCAGCAGAATAAACAGGGACCAAACAAAACATAAAAACCAACTGGGTTTCAGAAGAAGAAGAAGAAGAGAAATGTATTCCTTTTCTCGTTTCTTTGGCTAAACTGAATGTTTGTACTGGAAGAACTGCCCGTGCAACCTCAGAGAGGACAACAATATCATTTAATGAAATGAATGAGGTCTCGGGGTAAGCACATACAAGTCTGGGTGTTGTGGCTTAAATAGGTATGGCCCCCATAGACATGTGTGTGTTTGAGTGCTTGACCCACAGGGAGTGGCACTATTAAGAGGTGTGGCCTTGTTGGGGGGAAGTGTGTCCTGGTGGAAATGTGTTTTGAAGTCTCCTATGCTCAACCCAGTGTGACACAGAGTCTCCTTCCGCTGCCTATGTATCAAGATGTAGAATTCTTAGCTCCTTCTCCAGTCTGTAGGCACCCTCCCATGCTTTCTGCCATAACGATAATGGACTGAACCTCTGAAACTGTAAGCCAGCTGTAGGGACGGGGTATGTGCCCTTTTATTACCTTGAATGGCTGACTCTATCTCTAGGAGTCCAACTGATTCTATAATTGGTTAGGGCTTTGGAGACTTTCCAGGATGCTTGCTTACTCGTTCTAGCTACCTATTCTTGTTTCAGGTCAGATGACAAGGTGTCCTCGGATTGGCTGCCTGAGGCTGTTGTGGGCTGACTAGAGGTTCCTCTGGTTAAATGTTTTCTTTGTGAGAATACTGTGGTTGAACTGTCTTTTCAGTGTTGGAAACCCTAACTAAGACACTGGGTAACTTAGTTGTTTTGTCTCCTTCTCTAAGCGCAACACTTCAAAAAGCAAAGTGGTTTAAACAGGCAAATGGAATATTTCTCTGATGTTACCAGACACGTCTAATAAAATAAGCCCATATCCATTTTGAAGAGATGTCAATCATTGACTATTTTTTCAAGGAGAGCAGTATTTCACTTATGGAAACTTGAGAACATTTGCTGAGAAGAAGCTGATTTTCTAAACAAGTCAACCTCCATCATTTGAAGGGGATCTGTCAGTGTTTGGTTTATAACAACAACAAAAACAACAACAACAACAAACTCTTCGGAAATCACAGGGTGTTTGTTGTCCCATGGAGCGTGTCTGTAAGTCACTGGAGCTTGCCGGTCTGAAAATGGTGGAACAAAAAGATTGTTGCTGTCAGGATCAGTCTCCTCAAAAACATATATATTATTCAGATATTATTAGATATCAGTCACAGCAGATTTCTCAGAAGCATATTGATAAGCAAGAAACAGAAATTGTAGAGTTAAATTTTATTACCATCTTAAATGAATTTACATGACCTTGGATAGCTGACACAAACACTGTCTTCAACAGAAACCCAAAACTCTATAGGTTAAATTCAAGGGAAGCTGAAGAAACAGAAAACAGTAATCTGGGTCATGTAAACACCTTTCTCCCACTAGCATTTTTCCCCCTATACTAAAGTAGAACAAGACTGCGGGAGCCCAGAGATAAACACTACCCCAAAAATACATTTGCTGAAAAACGATTTTAGGAAGAAAATAAAAGCTGTCCTTAAGGAGGCAGAAAAGTAGACAAGGTCACTGTTAAATAAGATAAATAAGACAAATCCAGGGTAAAATAAAAACAAATGAAATCCATAGCAGACTAAGGGAAGTCACTGGTGGCACCTGAGAACTGGTTATACTGAAAAGATGCCCAAGAGTGCGGTGGACAGAGTCAGGCAGCCAAAGCTAAGTGGTTTTGATAAAAATTGGTTTCGTTACTTATATAGTAGTGAGAAGCATCCCACAACTGCTTGATTTCTTCATGTGTTAAAGGAACTGATGAGAAGTATGGACCTGTACCACTTCGAGGGGTCTGAGGCACAATGCGTCTTAAAGTATGGTAACATCAGCAGGTGAAGTCCTACTTTGAGAAAGGAATCTGCCGTCTTGCCTATTTCTAAGCACACAGCAAACACTTTCACACATGCTAATTATAGCTGAAACCATAAAAACTCAGGCATCCCGGCAAAACGCTGGATCTGCAGAGATGAGGAAAGTAACCACCATACTCTGGCTACTGAAGTATAAACATACATATTGAAAGTCTCTTGGAAACATGATGATCAAGACAAGGAAGTCCAGGCATTTTTAAATGGAGACTTTCCCCAAAGCACGCGGACAAAGCGCATGTTAGCAGCACCGCAACCGCTGGTCTTGACTGTCAGCTTCCAAGATATGCAATCACCAGGGAAACGAACCCCTGTGTGTGCCTTTAGATCTAATTAATTGAGGGGCGAAGATGAACCCCAAATGTGAGCGGAGAATCTGTGAGCTGAGATCCATGACTGAATGATGGAGAAAGCGAGGTGAGCCTTGGTTTCGGTGTGACCAACTGCCTCGTGTTGCTCTGGCTCCTGTGCCTTCCCTCCTTCGGGCACTGTATCCTGGAACTCAGAGTCCAGGGGAGGTCTCCGCTCTTTGCCATTGGAATGAAACAAGCGACTCTCCCTCACTATTAACAATTTAAACTAAGAAAATGCTCCAAACATAGTAACAGAACAATTAGGAATTAATTTGACCAAGAGTGAGGCCCAACTAAGTTCTCCACTTCTCTAGTGTCTTCCACCTGACCCTAACACAGTGTTTTCCGCTGCAGTTTTTGAACGGCGTAGGAAAAATGGTAGGGAATAGATGTGTGCCCCGCCCCCTTCCTCCTTGGAGGCTGTTGGCCTGGGAGAACAAAGGAAGTGGATGTGGGGATCTGGGTCGCTGCAGTGAGGCAAGTCTACTTGATTATTTCAGGGATACGGTGTGTACGGGTGGTTTTAGGGGCATAGGTATAAAGAGCTAATTGGTCACAGCAGCCCTGCTAGAGTAGGTGTGATTTTTGTTGGAGGAAGTGTATCTCTGTGCGCGTGGGCTTTAAGATCCTCATCCTAGCTCCCTGGAAGCCAGTCTTCGCCTGTTTGCCTTCAGAACAAGATGTAGACCTCTCAGCTCCTTCAGTCTCACATCTGCCTGGATGCTGCCATGCTCCTGCCTTGGTGACAATGGACTGAACCTCTGAACCTGTCTGCCAGCCCCAGTGAAATGTTGTCCTTGGAAGAGTTGCCTTGGTCATGGCGTCTGTTCACAGCAGTAAAACCCTAACGAAGACACCAACTGACCCCAGAGTATCACTTAAAACCACAAAGGGATGTTATCAGCCTGTGTCCACATGCTGAGAGCAACATTTATAGGATATGTATTTTAAGGTTGGTTTAAACAGCAAATGCTTACATTCACATACAGTATTGTGGGTCAGGGGCATGAAAGAATGCATAACTTAAGTTTAAAGTTATTCATTTAGTTATGTTCCAAAGGCTGATTGCATGGGATATCCAAAGCCTAGTAAGGTTCACTGCACTGTTTCGTTAGAGGGAGGTTAAACTTAAATAAACTGAGTAGATAGAAAGACATCAGGCTAAGTATATAATCTTAAGTGATCTTAAGGCACCTTACTAACTTGACTGCAAAGTCCAACAGAAACTCAGTCTCAAGAAATGCTTTCATAAAAATTTATCCCCACAGTATCACAGAAAATTTACATAATAACTTTTGAGATGAAAATGACATCTGCAAAAACACTCAGGAATATACATATATAATATACCACATATATAGCCATATATATAATTTATAGCATGTAACATATATCATATATGATATAGTCCATATATGATATATATGTTATATATTATATATATATGTTAAAAATAAAAAAGTTTAACTATTTGAAAAAATATTTTAGATCCTGGACTCTGGGTGGGATTCACAAAGAGTGAGACCATGAAAGTATCTTCTTTATGGATTAGAGTTAGGGCTACCCTTACTGTGTCCAGTAAAAACCCTGGACCTCGTCTCTTACACTAGTCCTGAATGTGCGCTGAGGTACTGCAGTGCTGTCAGTGTGTGACTGTGATGAGACTGTGTGCAATGTAGGGCAAAGCACATGCACCGAGTGTTCAGAACCGTGGTAATACAGTACCAGTGACCACGGTAGAAACTGTCTCGGGTTCTCATGCCCTTGATAGTGAAGTAGTCATTGGTCACTGAGTGTTTAGAGGAACTTTTTGTGTTGTACTGCATTTTAATGACGCCAATTTGGTTATGCATTTCAGGGTCCTAAAACACATTTTGTAAGTCACAAGTCAAGTGTCTCTATTTAAATCTTTTAGCTATTCCCAACAACCTGATTGTAAGGATGCCTGGTCTTCCTAGTTAGAATGGCAACCGAGGGGCTATTTATTCTACTCCATTCAAGTATGAAAGAAGTCAGGGTTTTTACAAACAAGTTAAAAGCAAGAATTCTTTAAAGTACAAAATGATTTATGTAAACACCATCAAAGGCTTAGAAAATATTAACACTGGGCTTTGACTTACGATGTTAAGACTTAGAAAACAAATATTTACAGGCGGTAAGTAGATTGATTCATAGTTAGAAGCACACTTGAAGAAATTATCCACTGCTCTTCAGGGACTGTGTCCTGCTTCCTTGTGTTCCTTAAGTCCCTAAGGCAATCCGAACACTCGAGGTTTCTAGTTTATAAATAATGTTTAAAAAACGAATCGAAGCTGCTTTTCAAAGGAGCCCCTTTATCTAAACGTCCAATCCTATATTTCCATTTTTAGTAGGATCTGAAGTCAACGTGTTTAAAAGGAAAGTATCTCTGGTTATAAAGTTAAAAGAAGCAGTGGAGAAATATGCCTTCTTTTCCAGAAAGCTGCTATGGAAAAAAAATCTTCTTAAAAGTTTATTTTAAGCTGTTCAGAGAGATAGATCGGAGATACACGTTAACATCAAGTTCAAGCGCTGCCAAAGCCGTGGACCTGCCAGCCTGCACGGAACTTTCAAGTCAAACTTCTTACGACTGTACTCAGTTCGGTTGATACGGTGAAGTTTGATATTTCCGTGACATTTCTCGCTTTAAATGTCTTCAACCTTTTTAAACTTTCATACATGGAGATCTGGGCGGGGGGAAGGTTTTGTTATTAAAAGCTAAAGCAAAAGAGAAGATTTTAGATAGTCTGCCTTCGGTAGCCTTGTGGCTCTCGGCATCTAGGTCTGAAACCCGCTACCTAAGGGGAAGGGGGAGGGGAAGAGAAAGACTTGTTATCCAATGGGCTCTCTGAAAGGCCCAAGTTTCCGGTTTTCAGACTCCCTCCCTCCCTCTTTTAGTTTTTTTCTTTTTTCTTTTTTCTTTTTTTTTTTTTAATCTTTAGTTTTGCTCTTTTTTGGCCTGTTTTTGTTTTCCAGACTAGCAAAAATATTCTCTTTTGTAACTGTCTTCTCTTTTAATCTGTCTATTGAATTTTTTGGTTGGTTGGTTTTTGAGACAGATTTTTTTTGTGTAGCTATGGCTGTGCCTGGAACTCACCATGTAAACTAGGCGGTCCTTGAACTCAAAAGATCCGCCTATCTCAACCTTCCAATTTCTGATACTATGTTCATGGAACACCACCACCCAGATGCCTATTGAATTTTTGAGACAGTGTCTCATGTAGGCCAGGCTTCTCTCAAAGGAGGAATTCTAAGGACAAGTTCGAATTTTTGATTACCTCCCTGCTGAGGGCGGGGATTCGAGGCATATGCCATCACATCTCTTTTTTGTGGTGTTGGGGATTGGTTCTAGGGCCCTGTGCATGGTAGGCAAGCATTCTAGCTCGGAGTTTACAAACCCAGTTTCTATCTAAATTTCAAAGTACTTACTATACATATATAATCGTTCATCCCATTTAACGCTTTTTATAGTAGAAGTCAGTTTAGTTAAACAATTATATGATAAATACATTAAAATCACTTGAATTTATTTACATTTTTAAAAGAAGGCCTATTTTGTGCCCTAAAACATTTCTGAGGTTTATTTTAATGTATTCGTGTTTCCACTTCTTTATCAAAGGGAATTCATTATTCTTCATGAGCAATTTCACCCTCCTTGCTTTTTTTTTTTTTTTCCTCCTTGCTTTTTTGAATTGAGAGTTTTGAAGCCCGAAGAGTGGGAGAGAATCTTTACCAACTCCACACTGGATAGGAGATTACTAGCCAGAATACTTAAAGAACTCAAAAAACAAACAAACAAACAAACAAACAAACAAAAAACAACCCAAAAACACAAACAAACAAACAAAAAAAGCAAAGCAAAGGAGTCAAGAAAACAAGAGATCCAATTTAAAAACAGGCTCTCAGGCGCTAAACTAAAATATGTTCAACAGCCTTAGTGGTTAGGGAAATGCAAACTGAAAGTACTTTGAGATCCATCCTGCCCTAGTCAGAATGCCTCAGATCAAGAAAATGTGAAGCACAATTACTGCTGGGGCCGTGGGGAAAGGGATCCGTCATTCGCTTCTGGTGAGATTATAGACTAGTGCAGCCACTGTAGAAGCTAGAACATAGAACACTCAAAAGACTTCTATTTTTCAAATGTTTCTTAAACCATTTTCTAGCTTTGCTGCACCTCCTTAAGCAACTGTGTTCCGAGTGTTTTGGAGTCTCTGTCACCGTCTACAGACGATCTATTCTTGCGTGCCAAGGGTGGGTGAACCAGCACGTCTGTGGGAGGGAGCGTCATAGTCATCAAACCGTGGAGAGAACTTCTCATGTTTGCTTTTTGATGGATTTTCATGTGTTCTGAATACAAGTCTTGTTAGGAGTTTTCAAAAAAAAATCTCCATTCAGATCTCTGGGCTTGCCATTTTATCTACAATGGTAGAACGTCTCAAATTTGATGAAACATAATTGACAAATCTGTTCCTTTATGTTTTGTGTGTTTGTATCTATTAAAGAGTTGTCCAAATAGTTTCCCTAAATATTCTTTTAAATTTATTAGAAGTTTGAGATTTGTTGCTGTTTTACTTTGCTTGTTGTGTGAACTCTTTTCTTTTTTCTTTTTTTCTTGCTTGGTTGAGACAGTTTCTCTCATAGCCCAGGTTGTCCTCAACACCTTTATGTAGCTAAAGATGGTTTTGAACTCTTGATCCTTTGTCTTCCAAAGTGCTGGTGTTACAGGCATACACCACATCCTGCTCAAAGATTAAGTCCATGTGTGATCTATCTCATATTAAATGTTGTGTGTGCTACTCCAGTACCGTTGGACGAAAAGAACATCCTTTAACCAGCACTGCATTTGTAATCACGTGACTACTATGTCTACCGATGCTTGGATATGTTTCTCTTCATTTCCTTTCTTCGACACTACCGTTTTAGCTCTATGCCAATGTGACGTGCATTGAATTATCTGGTCTTGAAGAAAGGTTCAGTGAGTTGGAAAGGTTCTATCTCTTCTTATTTGTCTTGGTGGAGGGTGGAGTAGAGCCAAGGTTTTAACAGTGTTGACCCAATGGGTCTTGAATCTGGCCCAAGCTCAAGTGATCTTTGCAGATCAGCCTTTGAGAGCTGGGACTACAGTTGAGCATCACTGTGCTCATTTCTATGACCATTGTGAAAATAGACTAGAAGTATCATGCCTTTAGTCCCAGCACTTGGAAGGCTAAGGCAGACAGATCTCTGAGTTTGAGACTAGCCTGGTCTAGATGGCAACTTTCAGACTAGCTAGAGTCAAATGATAAGACTCTGTCCAAAAAAGAAAAAGTACTGAGATTTTGATAATGTTTTCTTAAATCTGCACATTAATTTGGGGGATAATTTGCATCTTAAAATGCAGAGCCTTTAAACCCATGACTGTATTTCCATTTATTCATTAGTTTTTCTCAGCAATGTTTTACAGTTTTCTAAGTCTTGTCTATATCCGTCACTCTAAATCTTAAGTACTTTTATGTTTTAATGCTAATCATTTAAATTCAGAATACAAGTATGCTACTTGTATATAAAAGTACAACTGGTGTTTCTCATTGCCCTTCAACTGTTCAACCTTATTTAATCCACTTTTTTTTTTGAGAATTTTTTCATAGATCTTCCTATGAAGCCAGTTTTTCTTCTCTATTTCAATATGCATGTCTTTAATTCCTTCTGATTGCTTTTGAAACCTTCTCTTTGAAGTGTGTTGTCCAGGTCACAAATGTTTGAAAGGGAGGGAAATTTTCCCCCTACGAGTTTGGGCATTTTTCTTAATAGAGCCCCCTCCTGTGGAACGTTTTCCTCTATTTCTAGACACTCTGGTAGCCCTAAACTCTGTCCTTTGATACCCCAGTAAGACATTCCTTGCTTGATTTTTACTGGTCATGTTCCCTGCAGGCTAAAGGGGGCCCTTTGAGAAATAGTTGTCGGAAAATGGTCTTACTCAATGTACATCTTTCCTTTCAAAGCTGCAATTCTGAAATTCCTTCAGATTTCTGCTTGCTTTTGATCATCCTCCAATGCCGTTCTTGTTCTTTTCTTTAAAAAGGAAAAAAAAAAAGCTTTATTTAGAATTTATCATTGTCATACTCAGGAGGGGGGACGGGCAATTCTCTATGATCTTCCTAAACATTTAATGACATATTTTCTCTCAAAAAAATTGTCACGAGAGAGTTTGAAAAGAGTCCTGAAATATACAGTTTCCTGCTCCAATGCATCGTGAACAATAAGATCTTTTATTTCGACCCCAGAGTCTCTATTTTGGTAGCATGGCAAGCTAACTTGTTATCTCGAAAGTCCGGTAAAGCTCAGACCTTCCATGATCTTGACAATGAGCTACTCCTGTCTCCTGTTCTTTCACTGTTCTGACTGAAAGTCTGAACCAGTTTCATTTTTTTCTTTTTTGTACTAAATATAATATCCCATGGTGCGATGCTATGTTAACACATTTCACACAACATTTCCATATTAATGGACATTCTGTTTGTCTTAGATTTTCCTGCTAGCTCTCTCTGCCACTTCGAATAACGTCGCAGTACATACATCGCTCGTCAAAATCCTGCTCTGTTTTGGCATGTGTACTTTTCAGCTGCTTAGATTGCCGGGAACTTGACTTCTCTTTTTATGCTGTAATTCTGTGTTTATTATCTCTTCACCACAAGGATATTTTAATGTTTGTGAAGTCAAATTCATTTGTGCATGTTCAAAAGTCAGTATTTTTTTGCCATAACAACCAAAGGGACTCTAAGTGCCACGGCTGATACGAGTCATCCTTGCCCTTCAGCTTCTTGGACATGAGGTGAAGACCTGCAGGTTCGCCAAGCACTGAGCTTCAGAGCATTTCAGAGACTTCTCTCTGCTCTCCCAGACCTGGTAACGGGTAATGGTAAAGGATGTGGTGATAGAAGTCTGCCTTACCCAATTCGGAATCTTTGGGTATCTTCAGTATTGCTTTTGCCCTTTGACCCCCCAACACCGTGCAACCAACCTTCTACATCAAACGTTCTGCGGCAAGATAATTAGTATATGTCTTGCTTTCTTAAGTGGACCCTCCTATACAATTATTTAATATTTTAGAGTCTGGTGGTTGAAAAAGAGGGGCTGGGGATTTAGCTTAGTGGCAGAGCGCTTACCTAGGAAGCGCAAGGCCCTGGGTTCGGTCCCCAGCTCCGAAAAAAAGAACCAAAAAAAAGAAAAAAAGAAAAAGAAAAAGAATTAGGTCCCATAGGTTCATATATTTGAATGCTTAGTCTTTAGTGAGTGACACTACTTAAAAGGATTAAGAAGTGAGGGTTTTTTGGAGGAAGTACGTCAGTGGGGGTGGGCTTTGAGGTTTCAGAAGTCCTATCTAGGCCCAGTGGTTCTCGCTGTCTGTGGATCCGAATGTGGAACTCTCAGCTACTTCTCTAAAACCATGTCTGCCCCTCATGTCACCGTTAAGTCCTGCCATGATGATAATGGACTAACCCTCTGAAATTGTAAGCAAGCCCCAATTAAATGCTTAAAAAAAAAAAAAAGAATTGCTGTGGTCACGGTGTCTCTTCACAGCAATAGAAAACTGACTAAGACATACAGTTAAGTTTTAAAGTTAGTAATAGTTTATGTTAATAAATTCTTAGGTTTTTCTATAGTATTTAATTTTCTACACATTGGAATCTTTTTATATATCTGAAATTGAGTTGGAATCATGGTATAAGGGAACATTTTATTCAGAATGACTATTAATTAATATTGCGAGCCTTTCTTACCCGATTCAGCCGATTGTCACTGAGTCGGAAAGTAAAGTTGTACTGTCAATTACCATAAACTAGGATGTGTGGGATTAACTTCTGAAGCCGGAACAATTTTTTGGTTTCTTCTGGTCTCCCCACCATGGGAAGACCAATAGACATAGTGTTTAACAGGTTGAATAATCTTGGTATATACCAATGATAGGTTATGGCTTGTTTGGTTTTTTATAAATATAAGGATTTAATTTGGGGGCTTGCTTACAGTTTCAGAGAGTTAGTCCATGAACATTATGGTAGGGAGCATGGCAGCAAGTAGGTAGGCCATGGTAGTAGAGAGGCAGCTGAGAACTTACATATGATCCACAAACGAGAGAGAGAGAGAGAGAGAGAGAGAGAGAGAGAGAGAGAGAGAGAGAGAGAAAGAATGAGAGAATTAATTGAAAATGACAAATGCATAATTTTAGAACTCATGTTACATTTTTCTTTATGTCTATATTATTACAATGTTGAGTTTAGCATTAATAACTTTCTAATGTAACTTCTACTGAAAGCATTCAAAAGCCTTTCTTCTAACTTTTCAGAACCATACAGCACATTATCACTGTCTTTTGCCACCCACTGTTACTGTAGAAACAGTAGAACAGTTTCTCTCTTGCATCAATATGGTTCATTTTTCCTTTTATGGGACCATGGTGAACGTTTTGTTGATGTAGCACTTCATATCTTTCAGGTAAACACTCGGGAACAAGATCACTAGGTCATAGGACAATTGTACTTTTAATTTTTGAGGAAGCTACACACTGTTTCCCACAGCAACTGGGCTGATTTTTTATTCTCCAACAGTGGACAAAGCTTCTTGTTTCACATCTTCACCAGCATGTGCTGCCTCTTACCTTGTTTCTTCCTGAACAGCTAGTACAACAGGTGTTACCCTAATGATGGCGTTGTTTGCGTCATTATGACATGGAGTAAAATCACATTTAAAGGAGGTGAAGTTTCCTTTGGTTCCCAATTCCAAAGTTTTCAGCTCCTGTTCCACTCGCTTCCCAACCTTTTGTCAAGACCAAACAGCATGGGAGGGTGCACACGGTGGGCGAAGTATCTTGTGGTGTTCAGGTAGCATCGAGGGTATGGAGCTGAGATTCCAGTTTTCCTTTCCAGAGCCCCTCCCAAGTGAACTGCATTCCTCCCACTGCATGGGTGTGGCCCTGACCCCCAGTGGGCTGAGCCTTCTTATATCAATCATTAATTAAAAAATATCACACAGATTTGCTATTGGCTAAACTTTTTTCCTGAGAAAATAGTTTATTCGACTGTAAATAAGAATTTTTATTTAAAAAAAATTTAAACATTACCTTTAGTAACATCCTAAATTACTAATTAAGGATGTAAATTTGGATGGATACTTAGAAATCAAGTAATCCCCTCCAAATACCTTCAGCCTTTCTCCTACATTTTCAGAATGGATTTCTCTGGTTCAGGACTTTAAACCATTAAATACTCCCACTTTAGACTGGATCCAACGCAACATGAGTAATAGAGAAGCACAATTCTTTGCCATTGTATGGTGAGTTCCACAGAGTGCTAAAGCATTCTAGATCTGCAGCATCTGGACTTGGGGTACCCAGCCTACATCATCAGCATCTAGAAATTCTGTAGTGGGTTTTATTTATGCTGTCCACTCAGTCAAGAGTTGATGACTATAAGGTTACTTCTCATGGAAGAGGGCCTTAGTTTATTGATTTCGTTTGAATTTCCAGTTTCAATAAATTTTATTTAGAGTAATGTATATGTCTACTTTATAGAATTCTCTAGTACTCTTCTTTACGGTCCAATTAACATATGATAAATTGTCTTCCACATGTATGTGGACAAGACATATTCCCTATTATTCAGATGTGAAGTTCTAATATAAAGTTCATATATATGTGTGTACGTGTATGTATATACATCATGTGTGTGTGTGTGTGTGTGTGTGTGTGTGTGTGTGTGTGTATTCCCAGAAATCTGTCTTTTCCTCTAAAACTATGGTGAATTTCCAAAGAGCCTGTGTATTTCTGTGATATGTCAATGGTACCTCTCCCTTTGAATACATATTTCCTTGAGTCTTGCCTCCTTTTCTTAGTCTACTGGTTTGTCTATGTTATGTGTTTATAGAGGCCACTCTTTGTCTCCCTGATGCTTGTGTTTTGTGCTATGTGGCCATTTGTTTCTCCGCTCATGTTTTCTTTTCCCATTCGGATTCTCTAAGCCACAGAGGCAAGTCCTTTACTGAGGATCCCCATGTCTTTTTGGATGTAGACACTGAATCCTATAAACTTGCCTCTAAGTACTGCACATATTGTACCTTGCAGGATTTGGTAAGTCATGTCTCCACTTTGATTTCTTTCAAGAAAAAAAAAATTAATTTACTACTTCAAAGCCAAGCATAGGGGTATAGGCCTGTAATCCTTGCTCTAGGGCACTGGAGGCAGACATATTGCTTGAGGCACATGGGATGCAAGGTAAGTTCAAGGCCAGTTTGTTCTATATAGTGAGACTGTCTCAGAGGACAAAAAATAAAATAAAATAAAAATAAAAAGTTAAAACACAGAAATTTACTTCGTGATCCCCCTCCCCCCAACCATTCTTGTAAAGTGGGTTATACAGAGATGGAAAGGTGGCTCGGTGAATAACATGCTTGCTGAATGTGAAAACAGATGCTTGAATCCTCAGAGCCTACACAAAGCTGGGCATGACAGCGTGTTTCTGTAATCCTAGGGCTCCTATAGTAAAATGAAAGGTGGAGAGAAGAGAATCCTACCAACTTCCGGCTGGCCTGACTGACCTGTGGAGTTGTAAACAACAAAGATGCACGGTCTCAAACAGCGCGGAAGGTGAGGGCCACCGACTCGCCAAAATGCTTGCATGCACACACACTTATCACGAACAAACACTGTACATGCATACACGCAAAGTAGATTATATAACTTGCATGCATTTGTATGTGTTTCAGTCAGTGTTCCATCGCTGTGAAGAGACACCATGACCAAGGTAAATGCTTACAAAGAAAAGCGTTTAACGGGCTGACTTACAGTTCAGAGATTCAGTCTGCTGTCATCCTGGCAGGGAGCAGGGCAGAGTGCGGTGCCGAGAAGTAGCTGAGAGTTCTCCATCATCCCGATGGAGGCGGGAGATGCAGGCGTCAGGAGAAGAGAGACTGGCTTGGGCTTCTGAAACCTTAAAGACCACCCTCAGGGGTACAGTTCCTCTAGCAAGGTCACTTCTGCCCCATCCTTCTGAGCAGTGCCCCTTCGTGATGACTAAGCATTCAAATACATGAGCCTATGGGGGACATTCTTATTCGTGCCACCCCAGCATTTTTTTCCTTGTAACTGATTTCTAGTTTTATTGGAGTAGAGCCAGAAAACAAAGAATATTCTCATGATTTCAGTTTTTAAAAATGTTTTCAGAACTGTATTTCAGTCATGTGATGTATGGGGGGGGGAGTAGGATGTAGGAATAAGAGAGCTGGTATTTGGAGAGAATGATACAAAGATTCCAGGTTCTTTTTTTTTTTCTGTCTTCTTAAAAAATAAAATAAAATATTTATTATATATGAGCACACTGTAGCTGTCTTCAGACACACCAGAAGAGGGCATCAGATCTCATGACAGATGGTTGTGAGCCACCATGTGGTTGCTGGGGTTTGAACTCAGGACCTTTGGAGGAGCAGTCAGCGCTCTTAACCGCTGAGCTGTCTCTCCAGCCCTTTTTTCCTATCTTTTAATTTATTCTTCTCTCATATAATACATCCCGACTTCAGCCTCTCCTCCCTCCACTCCTCCTAGTGCCCCCAACTTCCTCCCTCCCCAGAATACACTGCTCCTCCATTTCCCTTCAGAAAAGAGAAGATCTCCCAGAGATATCAACCAGACATGGTATAACAAGATGTGAAGAAATCAGGCACAAACCCTCATATTAAAGCTAGAGGAAGCAACACAGTAGGAGGAAAAGGGCCCCATGTTCAGGCAGAAGCCGCTGCCACACTCTTGTTAGGAGTTCTAACAGTGAACACCAAGCTAATCACCCATAACATCTACACAGAGGACCAGCACTCGCACGCATGCAGCTTCCTTCCTTCTTGCTGCTTCAGTCTCTGTGAACCCTTAAGAACCCTGCTTAGTTGATTCTGTGGTTTGTGTTCTCTTGATGTCCACAACTGTATGGTTCCTACAATCCTTCCTCTTCTTTTAAGGGGTTCCCCAAGCTCCACCTAATGTTTAGGTGTGGGTCTCTGCATCTGTTTCCATCAGCTGATAGGGGCTGCTTCTCCGATGATAATTGAGCTAGACATCAGAGATACCATTTTTTTTAATAGTTTTTGTTTGCTTTGTTTTTGTTGTGGTTGTGTTGTAAGACCCCATAGTGACCTTACCTCAGGAGTGCAACCCACAGAGCACAGATTGACAAAGTGACCGCTGCAATAGCATGAGGGTATAGGTTTTTAATCTACCTACGTGGTGTTGCTCATCCATGCAGGGTGAGGCAACCCCGAACCTAAAAAGCATTACAGAGGGCAGACTTCAGCAACAGGGTTAGCTGGCCCATCTCATTGGTGGTACACAGGACAAAGGATCTGGTCAGGCATTGGCTGGCCTGCCAGGGGGGCTGTTCTTAGCTCAGTTGATCACTTTCCTCATCCAGCCCTACACCTGGCCTTGGAGAATCACTGGGAAAGGGCTAAGTTGGCATATTCCTTAGAGGGGGAGGAACTGGGTGGTCAGGCAGGGTCAGGATGACATCTTGCGGTTGTTCTCCGGATTTACCACAGGGAGGGGTGGGGGGTCTTTCCGAGAACAGTCGTTATTGTTTTGTCTTAATTAGCTTAATCAGAATCTTGATCACCAAAACTTATTTTGTATCACTTGGACATCCTGATGTCAGATGTATCTCTCAGAAAGGTCACACGTTTGTCATAGGCATCCTGACCACCAGCAGGTGTGTTTCTTTTTTTTTTTGTCTTTGGTTACTCTTTTTTTTTTTTTTTATTAACTTGAGTATTTCTTATTTACATTTCGAGTGTTATTCCCTTTCCCGGTTTCCGGGCAAACATCCCCCTAATCCCTGCCCCTCCCCTTCTTTATGGGTGTTCCCTTCCCCATCCTCCCCCCCATTGCCGCCCTCCCCCCAACAATCACTGGGGGTTCAGTCTTAGCAGGACCAAGGGCTTCCCCTTCCACTGGTGATCTTACTAGAATATTCATTGCTACCTATGAGGTCAGAGTCCAGGGTCAGTCCATGTATAGTCTTTAGGTAGTGGCTTAGTCCCTGGAAGCTCTGGTTGCTTGGCATTGTTGTTCATAAGGGGTCTCTAGCTCCTTCAAGCTCTTCCAGTTCTTTCTCTGATTCCTTCAACGGGGGTCCCATTCTCAGTTCAGTGGCTTGCTGCTGGCATTCGCCTCTGTATTTGCTGTATTCTGGCTGTGTCTCTCAGGAGCGATCTACATCCAGCTCCTGTCGGCCTGCACTACTTTGCTTCATCCATCTTGTCTAATTGGATGGCTGTATATATATGGGCCACATGTGGGGCAGGCTCTGAATGGGTGTTCCTTCTGTGTCTGTTTTAATCTTTGCCTCTCTATTCCCTGCCAAGGGTATTCTTGTTCCCCTTTTAAAGAAGGAGTGAAGCATTCACATTTTGATCATCCGTCTTGAGTTTCATGTGTTCTAGGCATCTAGGGTAATTCAAGCATTTGGGCTAATAGCCACTTATCAATGAGTGCATACCATGTGTGTTATTCTGTGATTGGGTTACCTCACTCAGAACCAGGTGTGTTTCTTAAAACCTTGTTTTCACAGCTTTGTTTTTCCACATCTATGAAACTTTGTTTCTTCGGTTGTTGTTTTGAGACAAGAGTTTCTCTGTGTAGCCCTGGCTGTTCTGGATGTCCTAGAACTCACTTTGTAGACCAGGTTGTCCTTGAACTCAGAAATCTACCTGACTTTGCCTCCTCAATGCTGGGACCAAAGGCACATGGCACCACACCATGACTGGCCTTTTTAAATAATTTTTATTTTTATTCTATGTGCATTAATGTTCTGTCTGCTTAGATGTCTGTGTAAGGGTGTCTGAGTGTAGGAAGGACATCCAAGTCAGCTAGCTTTTGTCTTCAATAAACAATAATATCATAAATATAGCAAATAATTGCTTGTTTATGACTTACTATCAGTAAATGTTTGACTTGTAGACCTCTTTTGTATACAAACACCTTGAGTCCCAGGATAGGGGGTAGGTAGAAAATAAAAAAATTAAGAAACCTCTTCTAGAATACCTGAAGACAGTTGAAGACACCATCATGGTTCAAGTGGGTGACTGTCAATCAGATCCAGAATTTCTTTGGAGCAAAGGTTGTAAATTATATGCAACCATCATGATAAAGGCTTTGGCAGATAATGTCCAACTACGACTACCAACGACAGCTGGGGAGGTGGCTTGACCATGAGGACTGCGGTATTATGAATGACTGTGCCATTCATTCATCAAATCTGGACCCCATGAGTGAGCCTGTGTATGAAACATGACTTCCTCCAAGCTGAGACTTTGTCTTTCAGTTTTTTTGTCTTGGGATGTCAGCATCATCCAGATTCTATCCTAGAGAAAACTTTATGCTAGGTTTTAATAATCTAATAGATTCCTGGGAATCTTGGGCTTGTTGGTTTGTGGGTTTGTTTTCCCCCTCTAATGGTTGTGAAAGTCCCCAGATATTTAAATACTGTACATAATATTTTTATCAGTTCCAGAAAGACAGTCCGTACTGAAGGACTTCGGGGAAGTAACTCCCATCTCTTTTGGGGTTGCTGTTCTCAAGCAAGTGTCATAAGAATCCTGCCGCAATTGAAGATTTATCTGGACTCACCGTCAGTATCTGCTCATTGAAGATTGGATAAAACATCTTCTAGTCAGTATCTTTCGAAAATTGCACAACTTGCAGGCATATATCAGCAATTGCATGGAGACAGTAGGATCCTAGGTTTCTAGGCCAGCCTAAGATTACAGAAATACCCTTATCTAAACGAAAAAGCAAGCAAGCAATCAAAAACATTATGACTCTCATAAGAGTTAAGTTTCCTTTCACAGAAAGTATCTGCTGTACCTTTAATGCCTAAATATTTCCCATCTTTATGGGAACTTTAATCAAGGTATAAGTACAGTTGTGTATGTTTGGGGGGAATGGGTGAAGGAAATCAAAGAACAAGCCATTGTTTCAATTATTAACCGTGGGGTGGTTGGGTAAGAGTTACTTTGTGAGCAGGAATGCCAATGGGTTGGGTAAAAGTTACTTTGTGACCAGTGGGTGAGAAAACAGGTACTAAATGCCTACTAAACTCGGAGCATCGCATCGCCCTAGGTGCTTTACCGGATCACTCTCAGAGTGAACATGGCAGATGCAGGCTCGCAAAGGAGAGAGACAACAGCACCAAGCTCTGCCAGACTGCAGTTACCCAGGGTGAGTTGACTTCTTCAGGGTGGAACTGTGGACCAAGGTCCCTGAGCTGCAGTTGACACAAAAAGGTTGGCTCTTTTGTGGGAAGAAAACAGAGAACTAGATACTGAGGTGAAGAGCTAAGTAAGTTTACTTAGTCCAGGTTTTAATAATCTAATACATTCCAGGCAGTCTTGGGCTGGTTGGTTTGTTTGTTGGTTGGTTTGTTTTTCCCCTCTGATGGTTGTGAAAGTCCCCAGATAAACAAATACTGTACATAATATTTTCATCAGTTCCAGAAAGACAGTCTGCATAGAAGGTGCAACTTTGAAGTTGCTATAACTTTTATATAGTGAAAGCGAAAGCGTGTTTTTTTTTTTTTTTAGTTCAATTGCTTTATTTGACAATTATGGAAGAGGGCAAATTCACATATCTGTTTAAATATGGTGAATAAGATCCATTTGTCAACATTATTTTGATGAATACCAGAAAGTACACAGAACAAGCTGGGTCAAGGAAAAACTCTGCACCACTCCCAAAGGAACCCATGAGAGTGAGACAACTGAGCTTTAGTCAACGTGAGAAATTGAGAATCATGCTGGGAACTGTGGGGCTTCCCTATACAGAAGTTTTCTTTTTTTTCTGTGAAACCAAAGGGAATTGATAGTTTTGAAAGAGGCGAAATTCCCCTGGAGAAATTACTTCAACTAAGTAGAGAAAGATTGAGTAACAGGCAGCCACCATATGAAGGCCATCCATCTTTGATATGCATGAAACCGTATCTTTTTCACAGAAAACATACACTCAGAGTAGCAGAAATGGAACATCAGAGGTTTGGCTTTTAAAGCGCCAGGAGGAAGAGTAAAAGGATTGTGACTGAGAAGAGCTAAAGACAGAAATAAAGTTAGGCAGGGTGGCCTTTTGTGGTCTCAACTCCGCAGGAGGTTGAGGCAGTGGACTGTTGCAGTTCAGTAATCCGGGGCCTATTTGGGAAACCTGGCAAGACCTGTACCCCTAGCAAAACAAACGGAGAAGTTGAAATCTGGAATCCCCAAAGACAAAAACTCAATTCATCATATATTGGTATTCTTATGCCTTTAAATTTTCTTGTACGTCTGTTCTGGCCACAAAATGTAATTTTAAAAATTAACTTGTTCACAGTTTTATGGAGGCATAATTAGCAAAAAAAATTGCATATTTTAAAAGTGTACAATGCAATGTTTTGATATACCGAAACATTGAGAAATGATTACCAAAGTCAAAATAATTAACATATTTCTCACTTCAGCTAGTGTTGTGAAAATGGTGCTGTTCTACCCTTTGCAAGTTTGAGTATACATTATTAATTAAAATCGCTAGGTCTATAGAAATTATTCATACTATAGTTGAATACTAATATACTTTATCACTAGCTACACCAGGACTACTGCTCGCCGGTCACCATCTTTCTACTTTAATTTTTATAAATTTTAGACTTTTAATTCCAAATTTTAGAAAAAAAAATGCACTGAATAGTAAATATCTTTTGATCACTGTCTTTCTATGCCCTAATTAACTTTGTAGCCATTTTCTTCTGGTCAGTTAGTCCACAGGAAATATTCAATGGATGGGATGAGGGGATATATGCGTTTGGCTTTCTGTTATTTCAGCATGAGCGTTGGGTTTGAGAGTTTGAGAGTTTACTCTCTTTACTTAGACATCTATTTGAACTCTAGCGATAGAACCTGAGGTCCAGTGCTCCGTCCAATAGGCTTCTTCGAGCATGTATCAGTGTGTGCCGCTGTAATTGGGAAGTGTGGAATTGAATATATCTTATTCCCCTGTGGTTGAAAACGTGTTTTCCTAAGGCTATACATCCGCAGCGGGAATGCAGCTGACAGACTAACGTGTTCTGAATCCTGTGATTATTTTTTTTTTAATTTGCTGAGTGTTTTACCAAAGAAGATTATAGAAATAAAACATTGCTCCCTTAAAACCACCCAGTTACTAAGCGTCTCGGGTTGGATTTTGACCCAAGGTCTGTCTTTTCTTTCTACTTCTGCCACACTGTTAGCAGCGGCAAACTTAACAGGGCGTGAGAAAACCGAAGTCAAGTTACTGAACATAAATTGTAGCCTGCAAAACGACACCGAATGTTTTATTCAAATTTACTTTGTTTTTGTAACTCTGTAGTAGTGATGGAATATGTGGAACTTTTTTTTTTCTTTATCCTGACAGGGGAAAAAGCTTTACAAATGCTAGTTTTCTGACTCAATATGCTCCGTGAATTGCTGAAGAGAAATCCTTCACTCTGTATGTTAAAGGAAGCAGACAGAGCTTGGGGGACAAAGACTACAGTGTTGACATTGTTAATCAACCTGAGAGGAATGGGAGGAAGGACTACAATGGGCCCTGCTTCCAAATTAAGCACAAAATGCTCTGACTGCTTCTGTGCATTGAGTAACTGTCACGTTTTAGTCTTGCATTTCATTATTTGAAGTTTTGGAAGTCAGCTTGAAGAAAATCAAATCACTAAACAGTAAAAAAAATGGTTATATTAATACTGAATTCTTATGTTACTAAATTTTGTAGGTTTTGTTTTGCTTTAATTTTTAATAATGGCTAAGGTATTTAGGAGTTGGCTTAATACCATGCCAGTTTAGCAGAACGATAAGAGTACGTTCTCCTCTAGAAAGTAGGACCACTTTAAACACATCTTCTTAATCCCAATAATAATGCCAACTATGGGTGCCATTGTGGAGTTAGATGCTTGTCTTAGTCAGGGTTTCTATTCCTTCACAAACATCACAACCAAGAAGCAAGTTGGGGAGGAAAGCGTTTATTAAGCTTACATTTTCCACATTACTGTTCATCACCAAAGGAAGTCAGGACCGGAAATCAAGCAAGAGCTGATGCAGAGGCCATGGAGGGATGTTTCTTACTGGCTTGCTTCCCCTGTCTTGCTCAGCTTGCTCTCTTATAGAACCCAAGACCACCAGTCCAGGGATGGCACCACCCACAATGGGCTGATCACTAATGAGAAAATGCCTTACATCTGGGTCTCATGGAGGTATTTCCTCAACTGAGGCTCCTTTCTCTGTGATAACTCCAGTTTGTGTTGTTGACACACAAAACCAGCTGGTAAAATGCTTTTTTTTTTTAAGAGTAGTTGGTTACTCTCATGACATGTTTACCATTATTGCACCAGTGGGCATGTCCTGGCAAGCTGAACATTATTGTAGTTTTCAGGATTACACAGCTAAATAATACTGACAATTACTTTTTTCCTCTGGTAGTGCTCATAGAAATTTCTTTCCTTTTTGGTTATTTTATTTATTTACATTTCAAATGTTGTCCCCTCCTAGGGAGCGCAAAGCCCTGGGTTCGGTCCCCAGCTCCGAAAAAAAAAAAAAAAAAAAAAAAGAAAAAAAGAAAAAAAAAAGAAAAAATTCAAATGTTGTCCCCTTTCCCAGTTTCCCCTCTGCAAGCCTCCCATCCCATCCCTTCTCCCCTTTGCCTCTAAGAGGGTGCTTCTTTACCCACCCACTCCTGCCTTAACACCCTAGCATTCCCCTACTCTGGAGCGTTGAGCCTCCACAGGACCAAGGGCCTCCCCTACCAATGATGCCAGATAAGGCAATTCTCTGCTATATAGGTAGCAGGAACCATGGATCCACCCATGTAAACTCCCTGGGAAATGAGGGTGGGGTGGGGCGGGGTCCAGTTAGTTGATATTGCTCTTTCTATGGGGTTTCAAGCATTATGAAAGCTAGCCAGGAGTGATGAAGCTATCAGGTCAGTATCAACTTGGCTTCTCCAAGTGTTGTGACTCAAGTGTAAGGTTTCTTCAGCAGTAGGTTCTCGCCATGAAGTTCTGGAGTATAACTAAGAGCACTGGCAACAGGCTGTGCTGTTTGGACATCTATGGCAACCCACTGGTTAGCAAATCCCAAAGAGGTAACCCATTCCTAGCATTGGGCTTTCTGTTATCCTGTGGTGTCTAGTGAGGCATTGCTACCCTGTGATAATATAACGTGATTTAAACTCTCTGTCTCTCATATTTGTGTTGTAATATCTACACCTGGTTGTCAACTTGACTATATCTAGAATGAATTACAATCCAGATTGGAGGGCTCAACTGTGATCCGGACCTTGAGGCTGGAAAACACAGACTTCTGACCAGGATCTTGGCATGAAATTCTTTTTCATAGAAAAAAGCATAGAAAATTCATTCTTGAAAAGCTTAGACCCAGGTAAGGTAGTGCATGCCTTTAATTCCTGGAGACTGAGGTAAGGTCAGCCTGAGACAAAGGCAAGTCCAGATCCAGGTGTGGTGGTACAAGCCTTTAATCTGGACCATACCTTCTGCTGGAGGACATTGGAAGAAGGAAGATTCATCCTTTTTCACCTGCTTTCATTTACTTGCCAGCACATCTGTTGGAACCTACTTCTATAGAACACCAGCTGAAACCACTAGCCTCCTGTGAATATTTTATATACGCACATATATGCATATGCACATGCATGTATATATATGTATATATGTATATATAATTTAATGAAGCATGTATGGTGGTAGCTTCTTTGTAGCTTCTTCAAAAGGTCTTCAATATTACTTTTTTCTTAATATTTATTTATTTATTACGTATACATCATACAGCTTTCTGCCTGCAGGCCAGAAGAGGGCGCTAGATCTCATTACAGATGGTTGTGAGCCAACATGTGGTTGCTGGGACTTGAACTCAGGACCTCTGGAAGAGCAGTCAGTGCTCTTAACCTCTGAGCCATCTCTCCAGCCTGTCTTTGATATTACTTAGTTGTCTCCTTGTCCCTCCTCATAGATTAATGCATCTCATCACAGAAACTTTTTGTAATAAATGGCAATTAAAACAGAGACCCACAACTGGTCAACATGCAGACAGTAAGAGACTTCGAAATGCTTAATCCATCCTACACCTGTTCCTCCTAAAGCTCGAACATCATCGTGGAAGAGGAAGCAGAAAGACTGTGAGAGCCAGAGACAGTGGGAACCACAAGAAAACAATGTCTTCTGGACACAGTAGGGCAGTTACACATATGAATTCATAGGGCTCATGACAGCAAACACAAGACCTGCACAAGCTCCACCCAGACAACATCTTAGCATGGAGAGGGGAAGGAAGCGTCAGGTATCAGCCCCAGCTAAGGAGCTATTGGGAACCGAGAAGGAAGGAGGGATAAGGAGTCAGTTAAGCTTAGCCATTACAAAACTACGAAAGAAGCATATCAGCTACCTTTATAACACATGTCCTATATTTAGATCCATAATCCTCCTTTTAATTTTATACTTAGGTGTATACTGAAGTGTTTCTTTGCTCAAACTGGTGTATGTGTAAACTAGTTTTTCTCCCCAGTGCGGGTCCTTTTTGCCTCTTAGCACTGTGGAACCAGTACCATGCAGGAGACATTTATTTTGGCCATGAATGAAGCCGAGATAAAGCAACTGAGCAGGAGGAACTCACATATATTTCTGGGACTAGACAATAGTTTCCAGGAATTCCTGCTACTGCCTCATTGGACTGCATTTATGGTTCTTTCCAGCCCTTGACATGGCAATAGGTAACTGTCTTGGATGGAATTGTAATGACGTTAGAGTTTGCCTGGGCAACTGAAGTCATCCTAGATCAGATTGGTGAACCAACTTGTCCTACAAACATCCTGCCTCAAATGTGAACAGGTTTACAGCAGGGGAGAAATCTTGCTAGGCCCTCTAGACCGTATGCATAGAAATAAACCCCCTTCAAGCAATGCAATTAATGGAAAAGTATAGTTTGGTATATTATATAATAAGCATAACAAATCAAATTAGATTTTTTTTATTTTTGAAAAGGGTTGTAAAAGAACAGAAATGAAAACAGAATAAGTGACAAAAAAAAGATCCTGTGTAGCCTACCAAACATAAAAATCCTAACTTCTCTTTGCCCTTTCCAGGAAGAATATTAACGCCTAGAATAAAAGGACATTCTCAAATAACAAGTACAGAGCAGTTCTGCTTTCCCACTGTAAATGTAAAATCCTTTTCTCTGCTTCCCTAGCAGAGTAACTAACTTAGCAAACTACTAAACCCACGTGTACTCAAGAGGATTGGTGCAGCCTGGGCATAGACAGACATTACTTTCTGAATTTTGGCATGAGAAAGACTTTGTATTGTTACTTTGGTTCTTAACACACTTGAGCTGAAGATTCGTGTTTACCAATTTCTGGTCTCCATTTTCTCCTCAGGTCTAATTTGAGGTTGAAGGGGACCATATGTTAGTACCACTTGGACAAGCCCTTCTGGTCTGTGTTACCCATCTCTCTTAAGCAGATTCTCCCACTTCCCATGCACACAGCTCCATCATTGTCTTTGCCTCTCTTACAGACTCTGCAAAAGATACCTCTTTCCTTCCACTAGGACAGGTGATTGTTTAGAAGTGGGTTGGCATTTGTTATCTCAAGTCTTAGCTCTTCTCTAAGTTCCAGAAGTCATCAGATGACATAATATCCCGTTGATGACATCTGTGATGCCAAACTGTCTAGCTTTAAGTGTGGTCTCTCGAATCCTGACACCTTGAAAGAAGACACTATTTTGTTTCTGTGTCTCTAGTGTATAACTGTTTTGGAGACACACTAGACATCCAAACATAAGTTTGAGCAAATGCACTGGGAAATCCATTAACAAAGGCTTTCAGGCTTGATTATACTGATGAGCTCTTGTATACATGAGAGACATACTTATATTTCTCATAAATTACTCTTATTAGGGAAGGTTGTATAAATACACACACACACACACACACATGAGGTTTTAAATAGTTTTAGGTGACTATTGTGAAAATGCTATCAAGATTAATTACACTTGCTACTTTTCTCATATCTGCAACAATATCCCCACAAACACAATGCAATATAAAGAAATGAGGCTACATTTTGGTTTACGGTTTGAGGACACAGTCCATCATAGCAGGGAAAGCATGTTGGTGGGGCTTTGAGTCAGCTAATCACACTGCAGCTCTAGTTGGGTTACAGAGAAAAATGAAGGCTGGTGGTCAGTTCTCTTTCTCCTTTCATTTGAGCTTGGGATCCCGGTGCATGGCATGGTGCCATTCACATTCAAAGCAGGTCTTTTCCACTCTGTCAAACCATTCTAATTGCAACCACAGAGACACCCAGAGGCATGTTTCCACAGTGATTCAATGTTCCATTTCATTCGCAATGAAGATTAACTATCCCAAGTCCACCTGTAGTAGACCCCACAGTACCACTCACGTGCAGGATGGATCTTGCCTGCTCTAAATCTTTCTGAAAGCACTCTCACAGACACATTCAGATCACATTGTTCTTGCCATCAAACATTAGCATAAACCATATGACACAGCCCAAAATAGTATATTATAGATGTAAGTCGCATAGTCATCAAATGAACTTTGGTTTCAATAAAAAAATATTTAGACATAAAATTAGTCCAGTTCCATGGATCACCCTTGGCTTTGTGCATGCTAAGCGTGCACTGTACTTCTGAGCTACATGGTTGGGTAAGGCCCTTGTGCTGAATGTGGGAAGGAATGTGTTCTCCATGTCTCCTAATCTCTCCAAGTGGTAACCTGGTCACCTGATTATCTACTAGCAGAAATATATGTCATTTGTGGACAACAGGTGCTACTGCTTCATTCATATGTGTTGTAGCACTCAACCTTGACCCCATTCCTGTTCAGTAGCTTTAGTATTGACCTGGGGCAGAAATAAATGCATAGTGAACCATGTGGAAAACATAAATCAAGTCATCTTAGCTTGGGCCTCTACTAAAATGCTATCCATACACTACAGCTTAATACTTATTTATTGGCTTTATTACGTTTCATATTCCTTGTCCAATCATCATTGAAAATTATAAGTGGTTGTAGAGGTGCCTCACGATAACTTCCCAACGAGTGGAATAAGATGTTTCTCAATAAAAATGTGTGTGAGGAGAGGAAATTCCCTAAAAACAGTGTAGCTTAATCTCTATGTATAAAATATTGAAAATACATAGTCTGGGATTTACTTAACTAGTCACTGCTCATTGGCTCATGGCAGCACAGCTAAGTTTAGTAAATGAGAAATTTGTTCATCTTGAAAGTAGATATTCCTGAAGAAGAGAGAATGTGATAGCTGATCCTTGACTGTTAACTAGCTCACAAGATATATGGGGGACTAAATAACTAAAGCATACTTTTAGGTGTCTATGAAGGCACTGCCAGAGAGTACTACCATATAGGGACAGCAAGAGAAAAGCCCCACACCTAACATTGGAATGTTGGAGCACCATAAAATAGGCTGAGTCTAAGGACAGAACAAAAGTGGAAGGAAAATGAAAGTCATGCAGCATGGGCGTGCTTCACTCTCCTGATTACATACACATACATGACATCATCATATCAGTGCCACTCAGGGACCTTCCAGGTTTTCAGCCTCAGACCACAACCACTGGTTTTCCTTATGTTGAAGCTTGAAGTCTCTCACGCTAAGCAGCTACCATGTTCTACCCCTTCACCATGCATGGTCAGTGTTGGGTGATCTATCCTCGTCTACACAAATCGCAATACATTCTTTTCCTCTAGAAAACTTTGAATAATGTAGAGGTAATTTAGTCAAGGCTAAAACGATCCTCCCAACTGCATATCTCACATATCTTTAATCCCACACTCATCAAAAACTTGATTATGGCATCAGAAAATGATAGGTTGAGTTTCAAAGACATAAGCATTTCTGATACTGTAATAATTTTTATTGTAATTCAACTTTGATGAAGGGACTTTTCTATATGAATTCAAGATACGGGGCACAGAGAATTTTAGTATATTATCAGTGAGCCCATTGACTGCAAAACACTATGCATTCCCAGACCAGGTTCTGAAAGGATTGGGACCGTCATCTTGGTTCCTAGAAATTTCTGTGGTCACCATCATATGGAGTATGCAGGGCCACAAATGTTTACGGAGTAAAATAGAGGAAGTGTCATAAACCCAATATGTGTTGAGAACTCTTGACAGCACCCAGACTTTCCTCAAAGAGCCAATATTCTGCATCCTCACATATACTTTTCTGTTCAAGCTTTAGTCATCATTTGCTCATTAGTCAATGTTTATGTAAGGATTCCTATTGTATTTTCAATGCCACTAGGAAGAACAGAGATAGGAAAGTATTTGCAGGGAACTGAGCACTGCTATCTCTTAAGTGTAAAAACCTCATCTATCATCCTTTAGTCCTGGCTGTCTGGAAATTCCAAGACTGATTTACATATAATTGCAATGGACAATTTATCTTCTAATGAAATTTCCCCATAAATAGCATGACTTTTATCTTTAATATATGTTACAAACTTTAAAGCATTGTTCCTAAGTTTATATATTTTAAGTGTCACCTACTGAGCTGCTAAGATGAAAGCCGTTTGCTTGTTTGAGACAGTCTGCCTCACCTCCACCTTAAGATCGTCCTTTCTCCCTCCTCCTCCCCCCCCATCTGCTGCCATTGCTGTATCATCGTCAGATGCTCGACTGCTTACATTTACTTTCACAATTCTAATACGCCTCAGGGAGAGAACGGGATCTTTTCTCTATCTACTTTAGATTTCCAGCTGGGGCTCAGCCACAGAAGAGAAGATTAATAAGAGAAAATCATACATGCCCACTTAAGTTTTGCACAACACAGAACCCATATAAAAACGAAGACTCAAAGAGTAAATATACTTGAATGTTCCCATGCTGGACAAAGACTATTGAGCCATGAAAATGGAACTAGATATTAGAAAACTAGTCTCTAGAAGAAAACTAGTCTCTAGAAGAAAACTAGTCTCTAGAAGATGGCCTCGGTAAGTGATGGTGGAGAAGTAGCTAGGAAGATAAGGGTCAGTGGAAAACTTTGTACAGAGTGTACTTTTAAGGGGTATGGGGTGAGACGGATGTTACTTTTCTTCAAGTATGGGGCAGACAGCTTCTATACAGGGGCTCATCTCCTGCTTTTAGAATGAAAAGATGATTAGACCATATTGGGCATGTTCAGGGTGGTTTGGCCATAGACAATAAGGCTACAATCAGGGCTGGAGAGATGGCTCAGTGGTTTAAGACCACTGATTGCTCTTCCAGAGGTCCTGAGTTCAAATCCCAGCAACCACATGGTGGGCCACAACCATCTATAATGAGATCTGATGCTTTCTTCTGGTGTGTCTGAAGAGAGTGACAGTGTACTTAAATAAATAAATAAATAAATACATAGTGGACTGGAGACAGATGGGAATGGGAACAGGAGGGGTCCGGTGTGGGGAGGATGGCGGGAGGTAAGGAGAGCAGCAACTGGAATTAAAAGGCATCTGGGGGATGATGTGGAAACATAGTACAGTAGAAACTCCCAGGATTCTATCAGGGACCCTACTGAAGGCTCCTAGTAACGAAGGATATGGAGCCTGAACCAGCCATCTTTTGTAACCAAGCAACTTTCAGTGTTGGGACTGAAACACTAGTCCAGCAACAAAATCTTCAACCTATAATCTGTCCTGCCACATATGCTGGGGCAGTGGCGGCATGGAACTTGTGGGAATCCTTACAAGTCCTCGGGCCTTATTATTACCTGTGTTGATTTGAGTTCATTTACTTGATTTTTCAAGTATTCTCTCATTCAGTAAATACTGACGCATTTGCCAGAGATGCTTAAATACTCAGGACAGTATCATTTGAAAAACACCCTGAATATTTATTATATGTGTGAGTATGCAATATAGATACAGGAAAACGTAAGAGGAATTTGTTAATCAGAGCTCATTGACATTTACCTTCACATTAGAAGAAAAGGACAATCAAACTGAGGAGAAAGGCAATGCAAAGGGCAGAACGATGGAAATCAACTCCAATCATGTCATGGAGTATAAGCTATTGTCTGATAAACTTTGTATTCTGTCCTTCACGGCTTCACAAAACCCACTTCCATTAGGTTGGTTACACCCATCATTACATGTTGTGTAGCAAATTATTCATTTATAATTATTATTTTGTGCACTAAACATTTTAGAACAGAAAAGAGGATTTGGCACAAAGCAATTATTAAGTTTTACACTTAATCTATAAGGTCATACTTAATCGATTTTTATTTTTAATGTGGGTTAATTTACCATTCAATTTCCTTAACCATTTCTGCATGTTATTAGCATTTCTCTTTTTCTATTGGTCTCTCACAGAGTACATCCCGACCAAGTTTCCACTCCCTCCACTCCTCCCAACCCGACCTCCCCTCTCTCTCAGATCCACTGCTCCTTCATTTTCTTTCAAAACAAGAGTAGGTCTCTGAAGAATATCCAGACATGGCATGACAATGTACAATAAGATTAAGCACAAACCTTTATATCAAGGCTGAGCAAGGCAACCCAGTAGAAGAAAAGGAGTCCCAAAAACAAGTGAAAGAATTAGAGACACCCCCACTCCCAGCCTAAGGTTCTAAACACTTCTACAACTTTCAGAAAAAAAACAAGATCAGGTCTGTCACAGCGATATTGTGTACTCTCTTCTAGTTTGGTTTCCATAGTTGAAATAAACACCATGATCAAAAGTGTCTTAGGGAAAATGGTGTATTTCACTTACAATTCCTTGCAACAGTCCATCACTGTTGGGCATGAAATGAAACAGGGACCTAGGGGTAGGAGCTGAAGCAGAACTATGAAGGAGTGCTATTTACTCGCCTGCATGGACTCAGCTTGTTTTCTTACACAACTCAGGACCCCTTGCCCAGGGGTAGCATCACTCACAGTGTGGGGCCAGGCCCTTCCACATTGATCATTAATCAAGACAGTGTCCTACAGACTTGTTTACTGGCCAATCTGATGGAGGCAGTTTTCTCAGTTGAGGTTCCCTCTTCCCAGCTGTCAAGTTGACAAAAACAAACAAACAAACAAAAGAAAAAACCAAAAAAAACAAAAAACCAAATTTAACCAGCATACCCTGTAATAGGAAGATGTTAACATCGTTTCCTCTAAGGTCTTCCCTTTCCTTCTCTTTCTTTCATTTTTACCAACTATCATTTTACTTGCTTGTTATGTATGGCTCGGATCTTAAGTATCCTCTGAAGTTCTGGTTGCTGCTAGCCCGTGGCCCTGTTAAGTGATGGTGAAATCCGCAGATGAGACCTAGCAGAGGGAGTTCTGTTCTTGTAGTGTGCGATGAACAGAACACTGGAACCCCAGCCCTACGCCCTCACTGCTACCGGAGCACAAGTCTGATCCCCACCATGCAGTTTGGTCTTGCCAAAGGGTTGTGGGGCCAGCAGAACACGGACTAAAACATTTGCAATTGGGAACCAAAGTAAGTCCTCCTTTTAATAGGGTTTTACTATTAGGGTCGTTGCTTTGTCACGGCAACAGAACAATGACAAAGTGACCAAGACCTATACATACTTTCAGTGCTATGGCAACACCGAGTGTGCATTACTCTAGATATGTAACTGTCATAAGGCCTTGGTAGTATACTAGAAAACACCATTTGTTTAAGCTACATGTGTGGGAGTGCAGGTCAGGGGACAAGTCTCGGGAGCCTGTTCTGTCTAGGTCACCTTGGAAGCCTGGGATGGTACTCAGGTGGGAAGGTCTGTGTGCAGTCTACCTGCTGATCCACCTTGTAGGCTCATGAAAACATTGCTACACTATTTTTTCTCCCTGGAGCTCCTAACTGGGTCTCTTTATGCAGTAAGATTTCTGTTTTAACTTCTTTTGCTACAGCAGCTCTGTGCTAACTAGAAGTTGGTTCCAGGTTTCTCCTTCCCCTGCTACATCGCTACATAAATGAGTCACTTTGAAGTCTGCACGGGACATGAGGGCCCTCAGTCTTTTGGAAAGTCAATGCTCTGGATGGTCTCTAATTTAGGCACTTCCGTGAAGACTTCAAAGGAGAAAAGCTGTTCGTTAGTGAAAGTCGTGACACTCAGAAGTCAGCTTTATGAAAATAGAAAGTCCAATGCATTCCATCACACCCAGAGAGGGACAAAATAGCATTTGAATAAAGTAGGCCTCTAAACTCGTAGGAAACGAGAGGAGCAAAATAGATACTTAAATTTTCCTGTTTAAACAATAAAACGAGTACCGTGGTAAGCTAAGAAGTTGGACTAACAAAAAAAAAAAAATCCTATGGTAAGTATGTAGAATAATTAGGATGTTTCTAGACTTATTAGGCAGAAAAAAAAAAAAAGAAAACCCTCAAAAGATGTACATGCCTTCTGATATTTTAATAAAAGTATAGTTTACATAGGCTTAATCAGCGTACAAATGTTTACAGCTTCAAATTAGCAAATTCACCTATCAGTACTCTCTACATCTATGGAGTTATTCTGGGTCCCAAGAACAATGTCAGAAAGGCTTTGCAATGTGGAGGTGCACATGGAGGCAGTTAGTCACCACACGCTGCCCTGCAAGGTCCTCACGAACAGCCAAGAGCCAGCATCTTCCCTCCTTGGGCAGGCCTTAGAGGAGCAACAAATACCAAGCCCAAGGGAATTTCCTTTTTCTTTCTTTTTTTTTTTTTTTCCAGAGCTGGGGACTGAACCCAGGGCCTTGCACTTGCTAGGCAAGCGCTCTACCACTGAGCCAAATCCCCAACCCCCCAAGGGAATTTCTTTAGGAGACAAAGGAAAGGCAGCCTGGGCACTGCAAGAAGAAGAAACCATTCTGAGTGTGGCTATGAGGAATCACTCATGTAAATGCAAAGGAAATGGCCAAGAGCTCTGCAAGCAAATAAAAACAGCGGACCGGCCTTAAATACCGTGCAGGAGCTTACAGGTTTCATTTTAAAATAAGTGAAAGCCTTTCACAGTGAAGCAATGAATTAATTCCATTTCTGTTTTAAATGTCAAGAAAAGGCTGAGAGGAGTCAGGGCTTGGCAGAACAGCCAGTGAGGAAGTTTAGGAGCCAGGGTGTGTTAGTGCGCCTTGGCTGAATGACAAACACCACAGACTCAATGGATTGTAAAGCGAGAAAGTATTATCTGACAGCTATGGAAGCCAGATGTTGATGGGCAAGGTGCTGGCAGGGCCAGCTTCTTGAGGTCTTTCTTTGGCTTATAGATGGCCTTTTTGTGTGTCCTTCCATGGCTTCTTTCCCACACTGCCTGCACAGCCCAGATGTCTCTAAGAGGGATCCACTCAACTGCCTAATTTTACCTAGATTACCTTTCTTAATGGCCTCTAATCATATTCTAAGGAAGTGGAGCGGGGACTTCAACATATGATTTTTGGAAGGATACATTCTAACATGGTAAGTGGCACTAAGAGAGAAGGGTGACAGAGTAAAGGAAGGCTGGGCAGAAAAAAACAACACAACTTCATGATGGGCCTTTATATATAAGACTGCCTTGATTTTTAGTTGGCACAATCAGGGAGCCTAATACTGACAGACAAGGCCCTTTGCTATAAACAAACGGACAACAGAGAGAGGCTTAGTGAGCCAATGATGGGGTTCAATTCAACCTGTTGCAATTGAAGCAGTAACGGAGCTTACAGACAAGCAAGAGTACAGGGTGAGGGGAAGAGTAACAGATGGAGGCCAAAGACAGAAACTAGGAGCAGAAGGGACTGGGATCCGGGTGAGTCATGTACATGTGGGAACAGAAGCCAAGTCAACAAGAAGGCTCTAGAAGCTTATAGGTGAGGCAGAGGACCAATTAGTACAGCAGCTGGGGCAGCAGATTCAGCTGCAGACAGGGGTTAACTCTTAGGTGTTCTCCAGAAGCATACAGATATTTTACTGCAAGCATGCCGGTAAATACTTTTGAATGACTCCTAGACATTAGCATATTAAGACTTTATTTTCATCGCCCAGAACACAGTCAGAAGTCACACAACTTTCATTTTCTTTTACAGGTTTCCAAATACTTTCAATGAAAAGCAGCTGAGTATGACGTCATATAACTTACAACGCTCCATAAACTCATCCTTCAGTATTCATTATTCTTGATATTTCCACTCACGATAATCCAAGTTTCAAAGTCTTGTATAAAACAAATCATATCTACATGGACGGGTATATTCCTGGTATATTCCTGTAGAGACAGCAACACTCTGTGGATTAAGATTTGAACAATAAAACCTGGACCACATCTTAGAAGACCATGGTCTTAAGCAGCTTAATAATTTTCATTAACTCTACTTGAGTCAGACTCATAATTTTATGGAAAAAATTGAAAGCAAGCTGCCATGAGAGTTCCGCTTATCCACAAGCAATACGCGGCATTGTTTAGTCAATCAGGAAGATACTTAAAAGTTTCACATTACTCCAGAAACCCTAAGGCACAAGACAAGTGACTTCTTACATTTTTAAAAAGCAACAAAGGGAATGTACATTCTGTAAGATTTTAATAAATTTAACACTATTATACAATAAAGAAAATTTCCACAGACATTCCCTCACAAACCTGGAAACTTTGTATTTACACAGCATTATAGCAATTTTAAATGTTAATCTATGATACAATAATGTTACTTCAGGAAACATAAAAAATATAGTTCTTTTTAATGGCCATGCTCTCATTTTTGATGAAAGCTAGACAGTTCATTTTAATGTTACTTTAAGCCTTTGAAAATGCATAACAGATATTCGACCAACTTCATTAAGCCCTAGGACAGACAGAAGGCTGTTCATGCAGAGTAGGCGGACGGTTCGTCATCGCTTAAGTCTGAATCTTCATCCACTCCTTCTATGACTGACTTCTTCCCTTTACAGCAGGATACAATCAATCCGATCAAGAACACCTATAAATTCAAATAAGCAGTGTTACCAAAATCTAGACATTAAGCAATGCAGTGCCCACGCAGCAGCTGGAGTGAAGGGCGTGGCGCAGTCACTAGAACTTGCCTCACTTGGGGCAGCTAGCGACCTCCCATAACATCAGCTCCTGGGCCCTGATCCCCTTCTGGGCTCCACGTGCGCCTGCACACATGGGGTTCACTCACACACATGTCAAAGGCACCTTTCACAACCTTTCAATGCCAGTGCAGGGGTAAGACTGAGGAAGAATCCTGAGACACACACAAGCTTATACACTTAATTGTATAAAGGAGAGCCAAGTCATGCTTGGCCAATACACTTACCACCAGAAAGGCCCAGTTACCAAAGTAGTATGCGGCGCTGAAGAACCAGAACTTGTGGAGGAATACGTATGTTCGGGTGACAGTACACTGATCTAGAAAAAAGCACATGAACGATTATGTTAAAGTTGTTTCTTTCATGAACCAATGACTCTTTTTGAATCTAAAGGGCTGTTAACCAAAACTATCAGCTAAAAACATAGACAGTGAATGTTAGAGATAGGTCTGGGTCTTTTCCCATGACTGCTGTTACTCATAGCCAGCATTAAACTACCAACAATTATCACACTAGGTAGTAAAATGAGCGTCAATATTATAATTTTGATACCAAAAATAAAAGTTTTATTTATTGGCTAACTTATTTGAAATGGAAAAATAAGTACAATATAGAGTTCCAGACAGATAAACAAGACAGAAAACAAGGCTTTCCCATGAAGAAAAACAGGAAGAGTGATCAGATATGTTTAATAGATAATGGCGCTTTGTAAGGAAACTGATTCTCAGGACAGCTCACCCTGGAGACAATTTTATGAGCTCGCCAGCACCTCAGAGCATTCTACTGAAAAAGTAGCTATTACTTCTAAGGAAATACCATTATCATTGTTTACAGAATTGGCAAAATTTACACAGCATTATAGCTTTAATCAAAACCAATTTATATTTTTCCTTCAAATAAGATGTTACTTGAAGAGAAAGAGGACGGTTACTGGATAGCTGAGGTGGATCTTACACTCACATTTACACCCATTATTCCCGTGAAGTTATAAGACACAGATGCGCTTGTCTTAAGTCTGAGGAAATATTTCAAGCTATTCAGAAAGGCCTCTGCAGCACAGCAGGACACAACTTTGGGAAGCACTGTGCTTGCTGCTCTTCACAGGGTTTAACAACCTTCCGCACATCGGGGGGCCTTTATTCTCCACAACAAAACCAACTTACAATGCAACTTCTTTTCCATCTATTAAGAAAGACAGTATGACTTCTGCATTCTTACATCTGAAATGGGCAGGGGCCAAGCAAGCTATATGCAGTTAGGAGACACATCTTGCTGCTGATTAAGAAAATATACCTTTAGTTTATTCTATAAACTGTCTTTCTTTAGTAATGGTAAGTGCCACTATTTTCTTGAAACAAAATTAAGCAGTGAAATTCTGTTGTCCAGTTTATTATTATATAAGGAATCTAAACTACTTTTCTCAATTTTATGGCTGACATGCAGTTTTCTGAAAAAGTAGAAATTAGGTTATATTTTACGAGAATGCAAGACCGGTCTAGATATTTAAACAAATATTTAAAAAACCTAAGTCTTTACTCTGACCATTTCCACTGCATTTCAGCGCGTACTTCTGAGCTGCCAGCACCAATCTCTGGCAGGGAAATACCCAGTAGAGGTGCACCCTCCTGCACCCCCAGCCCAGGGCTAACAGTGGCTCCCCAGGCTCCGCTGCACCCTTCACCAACTGCCGGGGCTCCCTCCCACATCCCACTTCTGTGGGAATTGTGTCTGTTTGGTTTTCAGGCAGGGCCTTCCCATGTAGTCCAGGCTGATCCCATGATCCCCCCACCTCAGACTCCCGGATGCTGAGACTACAGCCCTGCACCACCCCTGGCTCTAAACGCGTCTCTGCCCTCCTACCTGTGGCTAAGACCATGGTTTTTTAGGTGCTGTGAGTTAGTGTACCAGAGACTCCTAGACTGGAAGTTATTTCATCCTCTGCTCCTACCACAGTTTACTCTCACTTCAGTTACAGAATTACTCCATAGAAAGGCACAGTAATGTGATCAACCAGTTTGCTACTGTTCTAAAGTACCCATAGGACACTCACCTGCCGCCATATTCAATATGATGAAATAAAATGACACTTAGGATAGGGCTGGCCTTACTACACTTCAGAGTACTGAACAGAACATTTTCTCATTTTCTTAAATTAAGATCTGACAACAGTCAAAGGATGCTAAGACAATACCCATGAGTACATCTTCAAAGTGAAGGACAAACAGCAGACTGGTGCTGCGCATGAGAGGCTGGGCACCATGGCCTGAGACTTATAAGCGTCTATCACTTGGCCCCTTCGCTATGTAAACTATGGAACCCGCATAGTGTAAAAGATGGTTGTCATCCTTTCTTCCCAGGATCACCACACAGACTAAAGGCTAAAGTATATCGAAAACCCTGGGCTAAGTGACAGTTACTGTTTCCTTATTTTTTGGCTAAGTAAAATGAAATTCATGATTAAAGGAGCTGCAATATGGTTGTGAGGCAACAACTACTCAACACTCTTTGTGGATGCCCCACAGTAGGAGGGAGGCCTAGGTGGTGCATCTGCACTATTTTTCTCTACATAGGGTTGAAACACAACAGGCTACGCAAAACTCAGATGTGACCATTTCAGCAACAAGACAACTGCTGGGAACTCCCTTTTAAAATAGGCAAGTTGAATGCTTGTACAGGGAGAAAGCTATAGGCTGCAACTTAGAAAAACTTGTTTAAAATTGTGATTTGAAGTCTCCCAGGAGAGCATCTCCGGATGTGTGTGTGTGAGATTTGTTTCCACAGAGACAGAAGGAGGGCTAATTGGATGTGGGCGTCATCATCCCCTAGGCTGGTCCCAGACTGAATAAGAAGGAAACAGGAGCCAGCAAGCTGGGCAAGGCCTTTATCTGTTTCCTGACTCCAGACACAATGGCCAGCAACCATACCGTTCCACTTTGATGGAATGCATCTCTTCTTAAACCTAAGCCCAAATAAACCCTTCTCCCCTTTGTCACAGTAACAAAAAACACAACTAATATAAAATTATTTAAAAACCAGAACAGTATCTTCTCTGACTAAGTATCACATGAGCCATATGTGCAAGTATAAAACTATCTGGGAAATGTCACTCAGAAGTCTCACCGTGAACGGGCAGAGTAGACAGAGAAGCAGAAGTTCTATTCATTTTAACACTGGAAGACACTTTGGGAGTTAAGACTTGACTGAATTAGAATCTCAGGGCCAGAAGAGGGATTAGAGGACAGCAGCTGAGCCGGCAGAAGCAAGCACAAGTGAAATCCAATCATTCTTCCCCAGAGGCCTAATAATCCACTCAGTGACATTTGAAACTGGCTTAACCCGGATTACTTGGACCACCACCAAAACTTTTTTCCAAAATATTTTTTTCCCAACCACATTGTTTACATGTTTTCCATGTTTTAATGGTTTGCCTTTGATGCAAGGTTTTTAAAATTAAGGTGAAAATGTTAGTGTTTGGAAACAAACAGTGTTTGTTGTTAAAATCGAAGCTACCCTAAAAATCTATGCACAAGCGTACAGCAGCATTTGTTATCATTATATGCCTGCTATATAGGGGTTATTTACATACACTCAGAGAATAATGCTTGCAAACGAGCTCTGTGCTGGTACTTCATGCCCACGAGATGATTCCCCACTGAACAAAGGGAGAGGTCCTTGTTCACCATCTGCCAATGTCCAGCTGCCCACCTGAATCGCCAGCATCTAGCATACCGCTGGCTCTTTAAGGTATCTGGGAAAATGACAGCAAAACAATTTAACTTTTCTTTAACCTTCAACGTCAACTTAAGGATGGAAAGATGGCTCAGTGGGCAAAGTGCATGCTGTGCAGTGTGAAGACCTGAGTTTGGAGCCCTGTAATCGGTGTTAGCAGGCCACAGGAACGAGCATCCATAGCTTCAGCTCTCTTTGGGGGAGACTGTGCTGATGAGAATCCTGAGCTCCCATAGCCTGACTAGCATGAGTCATGCAGCTGTGAATGAGAGACGCTGCCTCGACTCTCACACAAGGTGGAAAGTGAAGGGCAGCACCAAAAGTTGTTCTGACACACACACACACACACACACACACACACACACACACACACTCACACACACACACCACACACACACTCACAGACACACACACACACTCACACACACACATACCACACACACACACACACACACACACACACACACATACACAGAGACAGACAGACAGAGACAGACAGACACTGAATTGGCAGATGACCCAGTGTAGGGTTGTGTTTTAAAATTAGAAGCACTCAGGAATCTGTGGCTGTTGTCATGGAAAATGGCAATGTTCTCACTATACTAAAGACTGAATGTTTAGCATGAAAATTTAAAGCTTGCTTTTCTTTCAGAGTTTACAAGTTAAGAGCTGAGCAGGGGCACCATGGGCACACGAGTGAAAGGGAAAGACTTAAGTCTCAAGTTTGCTCCCTTACTCTACTGTTTCTCACATGCATCAGAGAAAAACAGATGTAACAAAACATTGTGTCAGAGCAAGCATTATTTTAGCTGATAATTTGAATATTTATTATACATTTGCTCCTTTTCATACCACTAGCTAAGGCACTTTTTAATGTATGTTGACTTCCACTAAAATAGCACTGATTAATAACTATAATAACAACACTTCTTATTTTAATAAGCAGCATCAATGTTCTGCACAGCTAAAAGCATTTCCAGGGTTTCTGGGTAAAAGCAGGTATAATCACAATTGAGCCATCACGTTAAATTGTGACTAAAAACTAAGTTATAAATATTTAGACTCTGCATTTGTAATGATTTATATTGATAGGACACACTTGATCCTGTGTACTTTCTACCTGCACCCTATCTCAGTTCTACCTTTCAGGACTCTCATCTGCACTCTAGGGTCCACTTCAGGATCGTGCATCACATCTGAGCATGTCTCCTTTATGTTCTTACTTCTGCAACGTTCTCTCCCTTTGCCTTTTAAGACAGGAGCATTCTGAAGTGCCGAGGCTAATTACTGTCTGTACTGTACTGTGTGACTCTTTGGGTCATACTACCCACTGCTGTCGGCTGTTGTTTCATGAGGCGCACACAGCCCATTTGCGGCTCAGCCCTGCTGATTTTGCTCTCCTGACGCAGACTTTGTCCGATTCCTCTGAGTTTCAGCTACAATTTTCTTCTTCCTTACAACTTACTCAATGTCGCCTTCATCTGAGTCACTTTCAGTCACCCCAGTTATAATTATTTCAAATTAGAGTCATACTCTGTGTTGATAAACCCAACGTTACTCTGGGCAAGTCTTTAGCCATAGTCACTTTCTGGCAACATCTCCTTTCCAGTGCTCCTACCCTGTGTCAAGTCGACAGTTAAAACTAAGTAGCACACACACAGAATTAAGAAGACATCCATTTTTGCAAAAAGACTCAATAAGAACTGGTTAAATGGCAAGCCCCTAAGTGTCTCTTAGTATGAGTCTGCATTAAGAATTAGATTTACATACGATTATTAAGGCTACTTCAAAGCTCCATTAAGATAGGGAATTTCCTTCATTTTACAATTCCTTTCCTTAATTCTCTAGTACTGCAGTTTATTCTGTTCTATTACAACAGCACTCACGAAGGCTTAAGGCTTTCTAATTATCAGGTACTGCTGTTTCAAGCAGCTACAGCACTGACCAGTGCACGCGGCATTTTCTTGGGTACTAAAATGCTAGTCTTCTGGCCCTCTCTCTCTCGTTTGGGTCTTCTCTAATGACCTAGGTTTACCCTGTGACAGTCCCTGTATGTTATCCCCGACTTCCATTACCTCTCTGCTCGGAATGAGCATTCACTGTATTTAGAAAGCAGCACCAGCTTTGTTTTCCAATTTTAAAGGACAGATGATGTAATACTGTTAGACTGCTTCTCTCCTAAAGGAAAACACAAAAACACTAAACACAGAGGGAAAACCTAGAAGATTTGGAATCTGGCCCCAATTCTTGAGTCCCTTCTCTCAGAGTCCAGTCTGCATCTGCCCCAAGAAGGAGGTGACTCTTCAGGTGACGTCCCTAGATGATTTCTTTGTAATAGTATGGTTTATAATGCAGGAGTAGATTAAGCTCTTTAACCCTAACCTGTAGGGTAGTAGGTAAATGGCCTTGGGCCCACAGGTTTGCTTGTACCTGCTGGAAGAGAGCAAACAACGTCATGACTGTTGGAGTCAATCATATCAGTTCTGTTGACTTAAGACAGGCACAGATTGGTAACTGGTGTCATTCCCTGTATCTACTCATCTCCGTCATGAGCTGATTTTCAGATCAACATTTTATCTGTGCAGCCTGGGTTCTGAGTCATCCTGGATGATGTGCTCATTTAGTGCAGAGAGCAGAGGTCAGCCCTTTCTGCATAAGATGCTGACGCACCGCTGCTGTCCTCACGGCCTTCAACACTAGCATTAGTCACAGGAGCATTTCTGACCTCTGCTTTCCTGTCTCCGACACATGGGCTCTTGTCTTCTTCAGCTTATAATTTTGTTACTTGACTATTTGATAATTAGTGTAGTTGGGAGGGCATGTCAACTTACAGGTTGGTATTTGGGTGTATAACCTACAGACATTTGATTCCTCCTCAGGCTCTACTCTATCGTGAGTAAATACACTTCAACAGAATGAGTACGCAAGACTCAGGTTTCCTCTACCTGAGAAAATGAGAGGGCGCATTTTCAGCTACGCTAATGTCCAAATAAGACAAAATATATACTGGAGAACGTTGAAAATGACCAAATGTGACAACAGAACGAGACTTTGCTGCTGAGGACTTTCTAATGTTAACATTTAGGTACATACTGCTCTCTGGACGTGCACCCTGCTTTTCATCTTAAATTTAGCCCTCAAGGTCACATGCTCCCCAAACAATGTCATGACTGTTGGAATCATTCATATCAGTTCTGTTGACTTAAGACAAGCACAGATTGATAATGCACCTCATTCCCTGTATCTACTCATCTCTATCATGAGCTGCTTTTCAGATGAACTCTTCTGGTCCCTTCTATGCGCTATCAGAAACCACTGCCACTTCCTTCTATTGCTAACTTCATGGCCCAACAAATCCTGGCAGATGCTTTGGACTTTTACTTTATGGAGAACTGAGATAATCGGGTATTAATAGTACTTCTTGCCAACCCTCAGATCTCGGTACCGTGCTAATCTGAAACCCCTTTTGTGTATAAACTGAATTCAACTTTTATAATAATAAGCCACAAGATAACTATGTCCTTGCTTCAAGCTTTTCATGGATCTGTTGCCGCTTTCAGAACGTTGATGGTGATGTTCCACTGGTTCTTGTCTGAAGGTCACGACCCGTTGAGGGGGAACATCTCTTTCCCGGTATCTCCTATCAGATATTTACATCATGATTTCCAATAGTAGCGATATTACAGTTATGAAGTAGCAACGAAGATGGTTTTATGGTTGGGGTCAACACAACATGAGAAACCGTATTATAGGGTCACAGAGTTAGGACGGTTAAAAGTCACTGATCTTATTTCTAATTCGCTATTTCGTTCTGATATCATTATAACCCTCATGCCCATAATCTAAAAGATGAAATGTCAGAGCAGTCATAATATAAATGTTTTCTGATCATCTTAGGCAACCCCTGTGAAAGGGTCATTTGACCCCAAAGAGGTCACAACCCACAGGCTGAGAACCACTGTGTTACAGTAATGAAGTTTAAAACTCTCTTGAGCATACAACTGTGCATGCTCTTTAGCAGGGGACAGCTTAGACTCAATGCACAAGCTAAATACCTTCTTCTTGAAACTATGATCCGAAAGTTCCCTTTGCCTATCTACCATTTGACCAGGCTCCACTATGCAGAGTTAACCACAACTTCCCGTGGAGGATGGATGACCTCACTAAGTTCTTACAAATTATAAATCCCAGGAGAGTTTGGCAACAGCTACTTTACCTTTTGGGGCATCTGCATCACATCTCTTTGGCACAGCAAGCGTTGAGTTGCCTTTATGGGCATCAGAAGTTATATTGCTCTGAAAGACAAGAATGTGATTAGAATATAAACACTGTAGTCATGAATGTAATTCGATTAAAGTAGTCACGTTGCCAACTTCATGTTCTACTTTCTGCTAATGATGTAGAGTAGCCATTAATATTAGACTAATATTAATTTAGAATAAGAGTCTAAAAGGTTAATTTAATATAAATTTTAAGACAAGAAGTGATGATACATTAATATTAAGGTGCTTTTGCAATAATGATTTAGGTCATTTTCTAAACAGCAGAACTTCTTTTCAGAAGGAGGTGACATAAAAAGAGAAAAGGCCAGGCCTTAGAGCTTGGGTTCCATTTGAAATCTCAGCAGTTTGAAGTCTGAAGCAAGACTATGAGAAAAAAACAAAAAAACAAAAACTGTTTTCAAAAAGCACTCTTTGCCACTATGTAATAGAAACAGAGATGTGGATAGGGCAGGGCAGGGGCAAAAAAGGAAGGAGGATGGTAGGGAGAAACATGGAAAGGAAGAAATAGGAAAACTATCTGTTCTCAATACAAAAGAACAGTCTTCACTCCCAGAAGATATTTACAGGTATCAGCTAGGAAAGCAGGTCTGTGCTGAGGCAGGAGAGCAACAGATCATGTGATCTAATGATCTAGTGAGGTGTCCCCAAACTCCTGTACCACTCCTCTGACTTAAGTGACTAGTACTTTGCAAAACAAGTGATGTTATTGAGAAAATTCTGTTTTACTTTTTTTAAAATTTTATGTAAAAATAAACAAAGATTAGAGAAAATACAGGAGAAGAGAGATCTGGGAAGGCAGATAAATAACTGAATAGTGGAGGCTCCATTTAAGCAGCAGCAGGTGGGACAGGGGTGAATATCACAGGGTAAACTGTTAGGACGCACTTTATGAAAGGTTAGTGAGCATAATATGTTTTGAATGAGACCAGCCCCCTACCCCCATCTTGAGTATTTAAATATTTAGCCCTCAGTTGATGGTGTGGTGGTTTGGGAGGTTAGAAGGTGTGGCCTTGCTCTAGGAAGGAGGAAGGCAGGAATGGGCTTTGAGAGTAGGAAGGCTTCCCATCCCCCTCTCTGCTTGTGGCTGGAGTTCAGATGTAACTGTCACTTCCTCCTCCCTTCCTCTTCCTTCAGATCCACAGGTCATCTCCATCTCTCACTAAATAACAAGCAACCTTGCCACTGTCCCACTCCACACCCCTGGAACCATAGGCCAAAATAAACCCATCCCTTTTATACACTGCCTGCCACAGTGTCTTATCACAACAGCAGACAAGCAATGGATATACTAGAAAAACATTGAATCCCATTTGGCCAAAATCAATCCACACTTGCTACTCAATTAAACCTAAAAAGCATACTTGTTTTGTATTAGTCAGTGATATCAAGAAAACAGAAAACATATCAAGGAATCCATCATGCTTAAAAGACTCCCAATTATTCCCAAATAAAGCTATCCAGGAAGTCTTTCTCACAAGCTACAGCAGTGATGCACAAACATTAATGAAACTTTGGTAACACATTATTAAAATTATTTATACTGCTATTTTTGTAGAAGCATTAAGAGTCGTAGTCAATTGCAATAGAACTGAAGACCCAGAAATGAACCCACACACCTATGGTCACTTGACTTTTGACAAATGAGCCAAAACCATCCAATGGAAAAAAGATAGCATTTTCAGCAAATGGTGCTGGTTCAACTGGAGGTCAACATGTAGAAGAATGCAGATTGATCCATGCTTATCACTCTGTACAAAGTTTAAGTCCAAGTGGATCAAGGACCTCCACATCAAACCAGATACACTCAAACTAATAGAAGAAAAGGTGGGGAAGAATCTTGAACACATGGGCACTGGAGAAAATTTCTTGAATAAAACACCAATGGCTTATGCTCTAAGGTCAAGAATCGACAAATGGGATCTCATAAAACTACAAGGCTTCTGTAAGGCAAAGGACACTGTTGTTAGGACAAAACAGCAACCAACAGATTGGGAAAAGATCTTTACCAATCCTACAACTGATAGAGGGCTTATATCCAAAATATACAAAGAACTCAAGAAGTTAGACCACAGGGAGACAAATAACCCTATTAAAAAATGGGGTTCAGAGCTAAACAAAGAATTCACAGCTGAGGAATGTCGAATGGCTGAGAAGCACCTAAAGAAATGTGCAACATCTTTAATCATAAACAAATCAAAACAACCTTGAGATTCCACCTCACACCAGTCAGAATGGCTAAGATCAAAAACTCAGGTGACAGCAGATGCTGGCAAGGATGTGGAGAAAGAGGAACACTCCTCCATTGTTCGTGTGATTGCAGACTGGTACAACCATTCTGGAAATCAGTCTGAAGGTTCCTCAGAAAATTGGACATTGCCTTACCTGAGGACCCAGCTATACCTCTCTTGGGCATATACCCAAAAGATGCTCCAACATATAAAAAAGACACGTGCTCCACTATGTTCATAGCAGCCTTATTTATAATAGCCAGAAGCTGGAAAGAACACAGATGCCCTTCAACAGAGGAATGGATACAGAAAATGTGGTACATCTACACAATGGAATACTACTCAGCTATCAAAAATAATGACTTTATGAAATTCATAGGCAAATGGATAGAACTGGAAAATATCATCCTGAGTGAGGTAACCCAATCACAGACAAACACACATGGTATGCACTCATTGATAAGTGGCTATTAGCCCAAATGCTTGAATTACCCTAGATGCCTAGAAAAAATGAAACTCAAGAAGGATGATGAAAATGCGGATGCTTCATTCCTTCTTTAAAAGGGGAACAAGAATACCCTTAGGAGGGGATAGGAAGGCAAAGTTTAGAACAGAGGCTGAAGGAACGCCCACAGCCTAGTAAGAGCACCAGGGGAAGAGGAAGCCCTTGGTCCTGCCAAGGCTGGACCCCCAGTGAATGGGATTCTTCGGGGAAGGGTGGAAATTCGGGGAGGATGGGGATGGGACACCCATATAGAAAGGGAGGGGGAAGGGTTAGGGGGATGTTGGCATGGAAACCGGGAAAGGGAATAACATTTGAAATGTAAATAAGAAATACCCAAGTTAATAAAGATGGGGAAAAAGAAAAAAGAGTCATAGTCAATACGAGGAAAAGCACAGCAGCTTAGTGTCACGGGATCCACTTAATAAATATTCATAATGAAATTATATTATTTTAAAAAGTATGAAACAGGGCTGGAGAGATGGCTTAGCGGTTAAGAGCACCCGACTACTCTTCCAGAGGTCCTGAGTTCAATTCCCAGCAACCACATGGTGGCTCACAACCATCTGTAAAGAGATCTGATGCCCTCTTCTGGTGTGTCTGAAGACAGCTACAGTGTACTTGTATATAATAAATGAATAAATCTTTAAAAGAAAAGTATGAAACAAACATAAAATGTTCACAAATATTGAAAAACTAGTTTGTCAGTAAATTTAATAATTAGAAAATAAAATTTGTTTTTAAGTATCTCTAAAGTTCTTTTTAAGTTTATTTTTCTTTTTTTATCACTATTTCTAAAACAAAGAAGTAGAATTTCACATTACCTCTATTAAGTAATTCTGGCTTCCGTACATCACGTACTGAGGAGCAAGACTATAGATCATGTAGCTGGTGTGGAGGACAATCAGCAGAAGAATCATGCAGAGAAATAAGAGCGCCTGAGGCCTGGTTCGTCCTCTTCTGATTTTATATAGCTAGGGGGAAAATAATGACAGAGGTTTACCAACATTACTGTGAAACTCCCAGTCCTCATGTGGAGACAGTGATACAGTTCCACTGCTACAAAATAAACACCAGACACTGGAGGACAAAAGAAGGAAAGGGCCATTTTGTTTCCTGTACTGTTTTTTAGCGTTCACTGCACTGGACTTGAAATTACTGTCAGAGCACCCCTGTCTAAAGGATCCTATTAAAATTTCAGAATAAAGTAAAATAAACACAACTCACTAGTGATCACCAGCCTGTACAACCCTGGCCTTACTTCCTGTGATCTCTTTCAGATGGTTATAGAACCAAGAATTGTGAAGGCAAACTATAAGTATTCAGAATGGTACAGTTCTGGTTTTATTACATTAACCTATAAGCACAGATATGACAAACTTGTAAGTATTAATTTCTATAAAACAGTCACGATACACTTGTACTAAATTCTACTTTAAAAATCAGTTTTGAAAATTTATGATCATCTGATTGTAGATGTGACATTTTTCTCTGTGCAGAAGAGGAATTACCACATTAACTGTGATTTAGAAATGACGTTAACTGTGATTTAGAAATGACGTTCTATGCTCCATCTTAACGACGAAGCCCACTCTCACTCTAGCAACTGAAGCATCATCTTCCAGCCGCTCTGCCAGATAACAGCACAGGACAGGCTAACAGAACTCCTGTTCTGGAGGAGAGGATAACACCATCACCTAGAAATGTACACTTCCCATACTCCCTTATGCCCAGGAGTGGTCACATAATAAATTATTCCCAGTAAGAGAAACAGAAAGGATCCCTGCACCATCAGACCTCATACTTTTAACTACTAGAGCATTTCCCCCCATAGCAAGAAAATTTTCTTTAGTTCAAATACATATTTACTAGGTTTTTCTTTGATTGATATCTAGAAGCAATGTCTGCCTAATTCAGCATTGATTTAGAATTCATAATTATTTCAGGATAAATATAAAAAATAAGCACTATTCACAGATGTCTTTGGTATTGAGAGGGAGGTTCCAGGGTCCACTATGACAGCAAAATCTGCATATACTAACTCCATTGTGCGAAAGGCTGTAAGGTTTCCATATAGCCAATGCAGGCTCTTTTGAATACTCTAATTCATGCCTAGGTTACTTATAATTGACAAGGGTGAGTTCCATAATTATGTTACATTGTTCAAGGAAAAAGGAAAGGGGACAGGTCTGGCCTATATAGTCATTTGGTTGGTTACCTGTACAGATGGGGAGCCATACATACTGAGGGCTAACAGTCGCCTTCTCCAATTCCTAACTGGGTAGGAAGTCTCTGAATGTCACTGAGCCCACTGTGGTGGCTGTATGTCCAATGCAATCAAACACTAAGCCCAACAACACACTTTCTACCACGGCTCCTCCACTTCTGCCGTGCTGACATTTCCGGTTTGATTAGTCTCTGCTCTGTGTGCTACATCATGTCTAATTAGCAGCGTCACTGATCCCTAGCCACTAGATTTCCACAGCAGTCCCTAGCAATTATAACTAAAAAATGTTTCCAAACAGTGCTAAATATCTGTGTGTGCATGTGTGCACGTGCTCGCTCTCTCTCACACCCACACTAACTCCTATTTAATACCTTCTGCTTGAGAAAGAAAGCTCTTCTGTCTTCACATGAAGCAAATGTTTCATATTTCTATCACTTTTATTGCCAATCTACATGCAGTATATTCTAAATATGACAGCTGGATGTAGGTGTGCACACTCTCCTCCTAGCAGAAGAATGGGGAAGGCAGGAAGATCGCAGACTTGAGCCAGTCTGGACTACACAGGCTCTTTCCCAAAAAACAACAAAGAGAATAAACTGCCACAAGAGAAATAATGTACGAAGTAATGAGAACAAAATCCAGAAAATAACATGTACTTACTCTAATCCAAAAGAACCAAATGCCAATATTTCGAATTCCTGCCATCGAAGTAAAAATAAAGTACATAATAATAATTGTTATAAGAATATAATCAAGAGGGAACACCTGAAAAAAGATGAAGATCACATTTAATAATCAAGTCATGAAAGCTCTAGAAATTAAACAAAATAGCCAGAAACAATTATTTATATTTGATAATTAAAATATTAATTCCATTTTAGATTAGGCTAATATAAGAATATTTAAAAAGAAAACATTTTCATCAAACCCTAACTACTATGTTTTCATCCTAGAGGGGGAAAAATCCAAAATAAATTATATTATACTTTTGTTTTGAAATAAAGTACTTAATTATCCCAAATACTATTTGGAAGAGTTCTCCTTTGGTAATATTATACATCCCATATGAACAGTGTGCCAATACATAGATATAATCATCTATAAACCAACATCCATGCAGAAAGCATCTGCAAATATAAAATTAGCACAGAGCTTCAACAGATGTCTGACTTTTGTTAAGTTTGCAGAATAACAATTTTAATGGGACAGGATAACACGGTGCTTTGATGTAATGTAAAATGACCGACATGTTACTTACGGTTTGTAACAAAGGCAAAAGCATGTTCAATGGATTGCTCAGGTTAGTTCCAAAGACGATGAAACCCGAATCTATTCCCGCTGAGTGAAGAGCTTTATCTAAACTAAAACAGAGTTGTGAAGAATGGATTTATGTTACACCATCCCATTTCCAGCCCAGCTAGAAAGAACATCACTTTAACCTAAGTATGCTACTTCTGTTGAGCCCCGGGAAACAAATTAAACTTGCCTTAAGTATTTCACAGAGATTATTAATAAGTAAAAAGGAAACACTGCCCATTACAAGACCTTTTAGAGAGTCTTTGGGTTCATGTTGTACAATACTTCAGGTGCTAATGCAATTCAGCACCAAAATGTATGTTATCAAAGACTTCATCTAAGTGCTTTAGATGTACTTACTTTGACAGGAAGAGAGAAATTACAAACAGCAATGCAACCAGGATGAAAAATATTCCCCAAATAATCTAAAATGAAAAATACATTCATTAGAACACAACTCTCAACGTTGATACTGAAAGCATAAAATCTTTAAGCTGACAGAATTGGCTACCACATAGTAATGACCTAATGCAAGGTACAATTTAACTTAGTATCTAGTCTTAGCATTTGTACTAGGACTTAATAATGAGACCAGTTGCTCAATAATGCATATGCAAAGAGGCAAAACATTTAAAAAGCCTTGACTAACAAGTAAACAAAGAAAACTTTGACTTGATCAAAAATATTCTGTTCTATTACCAAAGACAACATTAAAGAGAAAAGAAACTCTCTCTCTATCTCTATCTCTCTCTCTTTCACACACACACACAAACACACACACACGAACACACACACACACACACACACACACACACACACACACACACACACATACAAACACACACACACAGTATTAAACAGGCCAGAAAAATCCATGTAAACAAAATCCCTCACAGCTAGAGCTGTCATAGAAAATGTTTCTGTGGCAAATACATCAAGTGTTGAAACTTTCACCCCTTACAATATCAACTTTGTTTTAGAAATAGACATAAAGGGAGGAAACAAAATAACAAAATATTGGAACTGACTTCCAAAATAACTGTTTCAAAATGAAACAGAAATGGATTCTATGGCAGCAAAATCTTCAGGTCTTTTGTTGTTGTTGTGTTTTTTTTGTTTTTGTTTTGTTTTGTTTTGTTTTGCTGCTTTTGTTCAAGTTCAAGGAACAGCTAAGCCAGGTAAAAAGCCTGCAGGGCCACAGGCAAAGGGGCTTTGTTCTGAGAACAGGCTAGTTCTGCTTGGCTTGTCCTTTGGAACCCATGGAAGAGAGAAATGTGAAATTTCATTTGACATCATACTGAAGTATCTTTCAGAAGGCTGGGGGATAAAAGAAGTGAATACGAACATATGATTGCACCCACCCTAACCAGATGAGCTTCTGAAATCAAATTTGAAAAGGCTTGCCTTTTGTGTCTCCAGTTCAAACATTGTGTCCTTGGGGCTTGATGAGAAGGAAGGAAGGAAGGACAGCAGGAGAGGGTCAAGAGGATCTTTGTGAGCAACACTATAGACCTATCTCATGTCAGGGCTTCTCTGAAAATTCGTTATTGGAAAAGGGTTTCCCTGGCAAGGTACTCTTCTAATAAGTAGCACTGAAACATGACAGAAATTGCAGACCTTGAAGAGGCAAAGATTCCCTTCTGTTACATTTTGACAAAAAAAAAAAAGTTAAGTATAAAATGCTTATTTATCTTACTGGTGTGTACACACACACACACACACACACACACACACACACACACACACACTCACATATTTAGCTACTTAAGATCATAGAACTTGATGATGTTCCCCACCCTTCATGTATACAGGAATAAAATGAGGAATTAAAGCATCTATGACAACAGTGGTGAGAACACCGAGTTAGTTGATTTAGAAGCCATAAAGCCATTGATTATACTTTCACCAAGATGCCAATTTCTATAAGAAAATGAAGCTGCAGATTGTGGCACCAGTAAAAGTCCTGGAGTAAGAACTTTGATAGCATTTATTCCCACAAAGGCATAAAGGAACCAGCACAAATGACTGAACTAACTTTTTCTGTTTTGTGGAGACAAACCGAAAGCAGACAGCAATGTGGGGCCACTAATTCAAGAAAATGTGGATGAACTGGGGTAGCCACACAATGACATGCCGCAGCTCCAAGTCCCACACTAATGCTGTGGGCATCCTGAAAACAGTCAGAGGCCAGCAGTCTGGAGATAACAGTATACAAGTGGGCTGAAGCTCTTTAAAGCATCATTCCCAGAAAAATGCCATCACTTGACCTGACTGGTGGTTCTCGAGAAAACTACTTATAAAGTGGCCTGTACTTGACCTGGATGGGTGTTCACACAGTGCTAAAAGCTTTTGTGACGGCTGCAAACAGTGACAAGCAATCTATGAACTGCATGGCCTCAAGGGTCAGTGAACTGTGCACAAAAATATACTAACTGAACCTCTTTAGAGGAAGGTCTAGGAACTGAGAGGACTGTGGAGAGAGTCTCAGGTTCTCAATTCCCAGCAACCTAAAAGGAGCTGCACATGCTCAGGGCTACGCGCGTGCTCAGAACAGATGTGAGAAGGCCTAAACTGCCGCTTGAGACTGCACAGGAAGGAAGTTCAGCTGAGACTGAGCTGAGATCTGGCTTGGTGCTGCACTGCACCCATACACAAAGATGCTCAGGCAGAGGCTGAGGCTCAAGGGCTGTAAGAGGTTAAGAAAATTTAGTTATTAATCAACATACTAACTGATAGGAGTTAGAGTGAACACAGATCAAAGAATAAAGGCCTTTTTAATTCATAATAACCCAAGGATATGACAAAGAAAGGAAGAGGGAGGGAGGGCAGGAAGAAAGAAAGGAGTGAGGAGAATCATGAATAAAATCAAACCAAGAAAATATGTTAAACACAAAGGAGATAAAAGAATTAGTGAGCACTTATGGGTGCCCAGACTTTGGAAATAATAGAGAAAAACTTTATATTTGTTTAAAAAAAGTAAAATTAATACATAAAGATGTTTCAGCAAATAAACAATATCAATGAAGATATATTGGGGCTTGATCTGGTGCTGTGCCTTCAAATGCTAAATTCTGTACCTCAAGACCTGGTTGACCCAGGATGAATTTCCATGAATAACAGTTACTGTTGTGCAAACCTTGCTCCCTAAGTTAACTGTTCAATAAAAAGCTAAAGTCTGTGATTGGGCAGTAGATAGAGGTAGGCGGGTTCTTAGCTACCTGGCTGGTGGTCCCAGGTAGAGAGAAGAAAAAGGAGAGAGAAGAAGGAAGTTGCCATGGGGTAGGTTGATCGTGAGCACATGGCCATGAGGGCTGGCCTGATGGAGCAGAAGGGGCCCAGGTGGGGACACAGCAAGTGATAGCTTGGAGCTCCCCACAGAAAAAGCAGACACAACTGCATAGAGGGTTGATATCTATGACTTAAAAGCAGCTCCAGTGCTTTTAAGAGTACTATAAATCTAAAGGTTCCTGAGTCTTTATCTGTGAACAACATAGTCTGAAGTTGGGCAGGAACCCCTAAAAGATATTTTAAGACAACAAGCCCCAGAATAATTACCACAACAAAGATACAAAAGCTATTTATTAAAAAGTGAACTAAAATGTTGAAGCTAAAAAATAGAATAACGGTATTGTGGCCTACATTGATTGCAGAGATGTCTAGGTTTTGGATTATATTAAACAACCTCTTTATTTCAGAAAAAAAAATAGAATAACGGAAATAAAAAGTTCATTAGAAGGGCTCATCAGAAGCAAAGAAGTGCAGGCTGACAGGAACCAGATGTAGATCTCCCTTGAGAGACACAGCCAGAACACAGCAAATACATAGGTGAATGCCATCATTAAACTACTGAACTGAGAATGGGACCCCCGTTGAAGGAATCAGAGAAAGGACTGGAAGAGCTTGAAGGGGCTCGAGACCCCATATGTACAACAATGACAACCAACCAGAGCTTCCAGGGACTAAGCCACTACCCAAAGACTATACATGGACTGACCCTGGGCTCCAACCTCATAGGTAGCAATGAATATCCTAGTAAGAGCACCAGTGGAAGGGGAAGCCCTGGGTCCTGCCAAGATTGAACCCCCCAGTGAACGTGATTGTTGGGGGGAGGGCGGCAATGGGGGGAGGATGGGGAGGGGAACACCCATAAAGAAGGGGAGGGGAAGGGGGAGAGGTTAGGGGGATGTTGGCCTGGAAACAGGGAAAGGGAATAACAATCGAAATGTCAATAAGAAATACTCAAGTTAATAAAGATGAAGGAAAAAAAAAAAAGAAGGGCTCATCAGCAGACTTGAGCAGGCAGAGAGTTACAGAGAGAGTAAGTAAACAGTGTTCACCCAAACCAAGGAATACAAAGAAGAAAAAAGAGGGGTGGACCATTTTAAAAGCATATGGGGAAATCATAAAGTAAACTAAGAAAAACAGTGGAGAGTATTTGAAGAAATAATAGCCCAAAGTTTTCCAAAACTGAAAATATTAATCTATGTGCTCAAGAAACTTCAAATTGAATGAGTCAAAGATACCATACCCCCCCAACACACACACACACACACACACACACACACACACTGGAAATGACTCTGTGTGTGTGTGTGTGTGTGTGTGTGTGTGTGTGTGTGTGTGTGTGCGTGCGTGCATGTGCACGTGTGTGGCCGGCAGAGGGAGTGTAAGTGAGCAAGCCAGCCCCCCAAAGGGAGCTCCTGAGATAAAAGACAAGGCAAGAGAAGAAACTCATGTAGTTGGTCCTCATTCCTTCAGGTTCCATGTATTAAAAAGCATGAAGACAAATTAGATAAAGTCAAGAGAACTAAGGAGTGGTACTGAATGTGACAGGCATGCAGAAGACCCTTGTTTAATATCCAAAACTTATAACCAAAACACTACAAAAGTTTACACATTCTGGGGCTGCAGAGATGGATCCACAGTTAAAAGCTCTGGATGCTCTTCCAGAAGACCAGGGTTTGAGTCCAGCACTGACATACTGGCTCAGAGCCACCTGCACCTCTAGGTCTAGGGGACCTGATGTTCTTATGGCCCACATGGATCATGTATGCTAATGACATACATGCAGGCAAAACATCTATGTAATAAAAATGTAAACAATCATAGAAATCCACTCACTATGAAGAATAAATCAAAAGAGAAATGAAACAGGTAAAGGACTCTTGAGGTGTGTGTGTGTGTGTGTGTGTGTGTGTGTGTGTACACGTGCGCACTGGAACGTGCACCTACTTAGTACAAATGAAACTCTCTAGGCTTTATAATGCATCTCACTAAGGATTTAGGCTATCTAGATGCAGATGCTATTCTGCTGTAATGTAAATGCACTCCCTTCTTCTGGACTTGTATGTTGAAGTCCTTACTCCAAGTGACAGTGTGGAGCTTTTAGGACAGTGGTTCTCAACCTTCCTATGCTTTGACCCTTTAGTACAGATCCTCCTGTTGTGGTGACCCCTGCCTCCACTGCACACACATGGTCACAGTTTTAGGGAAAAGGTTGTGGTGTGTAGGCAGTGTGGGTGGAGCAAGTGGTGCTGCTGACGACCCTAATATACACGCCAGCCAGATTCTCCATGGGCTGCATCTTTCCTTGCTTTAGTATTTATTATATTATATATATATATATATGTATATACACACACTGAATGGCTTGCGAATTAGTGATACATAAAAAGCTTCTTGGTACCTGTGTCTAAACAGCAACAATGTTTAAACAAAACCACAATTCCATGACAAAATCAGGAAATTAATAGATAGGACACTGGCCAAATCGGAACTGAGTTGTTCATGTCAATTACAGAAAAGCAATCTTTTCTAGTCTAAATGTAACCCAGGATCACACAGTGCTCATGTGATTTTAGTAATCTTCAGTTTGGATCAAATCCTAATTATCACCCCCCCAACACACACACACACACACACACACACACACATAACCTCAACATTTTGAGATCAGAGCAATTATTTTATAGAATGCCCTTTAAGTTAAATGGTCTATTTCTCATAAGCATATTTATTATTATTATTATTATTATTGTTGTTGTTGTTGTTGTTGTTGTTGTTGTTGTTGTTGTTATTTTGGCCGAAATGACAGAGAGAGTCTGGTGAATGTATCATATCAGGAGGCACAATAAGGTCTATTTATCCTACAATTAATGAAGTTTCTCCACTGTAAAAGTGTCATTTCCCCTTCTATAACTAATACATTTTGTGGTATATTTGAGAATAGGTAAAATTTAATTCTCAGCAAATTTTTGCCTTTAATTTCAAGTAGCTATTATTGTCTCTCCCCAGAACAGGTATGTGTTACCTGCTAAATGCTGCTTTCTAACTGCTGGGTTTTTCTAAAATTCTTTGTTTAAAGAGCTTTGTCTTATTCAACTTATTTACTCACATTAATAGAGTCATAAATGATATATATTTTTTAAAGATTTATTTTATTTATATGAATACACTGTAGCTGTCGTCTCTCTTAAGACACACAGGAACCCATTACAGATGGTTGTGAGTCACCATTTCGTTACTGGGAATTGAACTCAGGACCTCTGGAAGAGTAATCAGTGCTCTTAACCACTGAGCCGTCTCAGAGACTGATATTTTGTTCAATGAGCTATCGTCATCACTGCCACTGTGTACACTGTGAATACCATCATTCTATAGCTAAATGGTCCTCACTTAGGCAGTGGCTCCTCTCAGCAGTGTTCTGAGCACTGCTCCTTGCTGTCTGAAGGAGAAGCCATTTTCCACTATCATTTGCTCTCCTAGGCACAGTCCTAGAAACAGGCAGCTGCCTGCGTGGTCCTGCTTCCTCTCCACAGAAGCAGCCAGGGGGTCTACTATAGATTGAGTACTCTGGAGAGGAGCCCATCTGTCTCTTCCCTGGATCATCATCACCTCGCACTCATCTTCATTCCCTTAAGTGTGTTATTTTGTTAGCTTTTTGTAGCTGGAGATTTGGTTGTGGAGTTAAATCCCTTTTCACTTCCATTTTTACTGATGGGTGTGTTCTGGGCTATAGATTTCTCAGATCAGCAAGTTACATGTATCTTCTAGTAGACAAAGACATGAAGCATCAGCCCTACAACCTCAGGAAACATTATGAGCTCAAGAATCAGAATGAACGGAAGTGCTACCTGCCCTCCTGTAGTGGCCAGAAGGACTCGGTCCTGTAGATACGTTTCTCCTCCAGACTTGAGTATTCCTTATCAAATATGTAGGGCCAGAAGTGTTTCTGATTTTAGAGTCTTCTAGGCTTTGACACAGTTGTAAAAACTACCACTGTGCATCCTTAATCCAAAGATAGAAAAATGGAAAGCCTACAAAGTCTGAGACTGTCTGAGTTCCACAGAGTGCTAAAGCATTCTAGATCTGCAGCATCTGGACTGGAGGTACCCCGCCTACATCATTGGCATCTAGAAATTCTGTAGTGGGTTTTATTTCTGCTGTCCACTAGGTGGACAGTTGGTGGTTGACAGTTACAACCTTTTCATGTAAGAGGGCCTAGTTTATTGATTTCGTTTGAATTTCCAGTTTCAATAAATTTTATTCAGAGTAATTCTATTTTATAGAATGCTTTGTTACTCTTTTTAATGACTCAATTAACATATGATACATTGTTTTCCACATGTACTTGGACAAAAAGCATATTCCCTATCCTTCAGATGTAAAGTTCTAAGATATACATTATATTATACCTATGCATCATGTGCATGAAGTACCGGAGAGGGCCAGAAGCAGACATCAGCTTTCCTGGGCTTCTCCAGTCACAGTTAAGTTGACTATGAACTGTCATGTGGTTGCTGGAAGAGTAGCCAGTGCTTGAATCATAAACCAGCTCTCCAGCCCCTCCTCCACATTCTATTCCATGGTGTTTACATGAAATATCTTACCTTGCACACGGTAGCTACTCCTTAACTACCTCTTACCGTGTTTCAGTCTGATTCTTGCAATCTTCCATGACTTTTGCTTTGTAAAACACAGTAGATTGCTTTCTACAACAAATATTCATAACTGCTCCATTTTCATTATAAACTAGAACTTTTCAGATTAAAAATGTGTTTATTTCCTATGTCAGCCATAGTACATTTTTTTTCTAATCTTCTGAAAAAAAAACCAATACCCACTTTCCTTCCTTTCCCCTGTTAGCTGCTATAGGTGGAGCATCTAGACAGAATGGCTCTTCTCGGCCTCATGCCTTAAAGATCTCAAAGGCCCAAAGCCAGCTGTCAGCAGAGCCACAGCCCTCTCTGGAGACTATGGCAGGGAAACACACCACCCTCCTCCTCTGAGGTAAGAGGGCTGACTCGGCCATCGTCTCTTTGACACCTCAGTCACTCCTCTAACTATGACACCACAGCAAGTCACCCCTACATGTGCTGGCCTCTCTGCTACTGTATAATTTGTTCCTGTGTCTTGTCACAAATGTTCTGCTTCTAAGGTTGAGGTTGTTATACTGAGACCACGCCCCCAATCCCACACCATCTCTGTATTTTGAGGTTTATAATTTCAATTACACCTCTAAAGTCACTTTTGCTACTTAAGGTAAGAAGATATTTGCAGTCCCAGGAAGGATGCCACCAAAAGCATCATCTTACCCACTGAAAAACATTTCTTGTTTTCTGGCATTCAATATTTTTTATTGAATCTGACTTTGTCAAACATCAGGATGACTTTGTATTTTCCCAAGGTTTCTGCTTGTTTGTCTCTGAGGACCTCCTTATTTTCAGTCATCCTGAGCTGCTGATTTAAGTGTGTCTCTTATAAATAACATACAGTTGGATCGTGTGTTGTGGTAAAAATTTAAAAATTATCCCAATAGTGAGTTGGGTCTATTCACATTTGTTGATATTACTGATATAGTAAGCATTAATGATGTCTTATTGATGGACAGTTGTATATATAACACATTTCTTATACTTTTAGCTTTATGTATTTGAATAGGTAAAGTCTAAGAGAAAGAAGAAATAGAATAGCAGTCATGAAGAAATGGAACTATATTAATGGGCAGGTGGTTTTGTTTGGTAAGATGGGGAACGAGTAGAGGTGACACTGTGCAGAACGATGGATTGCTTAATGGCTGGACACACACTTAAGATGGTGAGCTTTATAGCACAGAAAGCAGGCACAAGTGAGCATTAAAATGTGTGAGGTCACCAGCAATACTGTACAGAAATACCAAGAAACCTCAAATAATTTTTAAACAAAGGGAGCAAGGCTACTCAGGCCAGTGAATTTGTTAGAGCTTTAAGAGTGGTCCCTGCTCCTCTAGAAAAGTGTTTTTCCAAGTATTGATAAACAATGGAAAGTTAGAAAACTGTTGTTTACTATATATCGATTCTGGCTAAAGGAGCCTCTAACTTATTGGAAATAAGTGCTTACTTTTTTAATTTGTCTCAACATAGCAGTCGTCTGGTTCACTGCTGTATTTCAGCAGTTGAAAAGCTTATATCTACAAACAGAAGCATCAGAAACAATGGGGCACAGCATAAATCACTTCATTTAATTCTCATAGCAAACTAAGTGTGTGACGCCATTCTAAAGAGAAGGAAACAGGTTGAGGACGAGGAAGGAACAAGCTGCCGCATAGCTCATAGGAAGCAGAGCAAGGACGGAACCCAGCGCTAACTGACTGTGGCCTGTGCTCCGGGTCATCACACTTTAAATGGGGTTCACACATCCGGGGAGAGGGTGGGTATGCAAAATCACAAGATCAACAGGCTTCTTCATGGGACAAAAGGCGATGTTTGGCAGGAGGGGAGGGGAGGGAAGGGGAGAACAGAAAATGTCTCTGAATGTGTGTGTGTGTGTGAGTGTGTGTGTGTGTGTGTGTGTGTGTGTGTGTGTGTGTGTAATGATTAAAACGAACAGGGATTACAGAACAGAGCAATAGGCAATACTGGCACCAGAGTTTAAGACAGAATATAACTTGAGCATGGTGGCTCATGATCGCAAAACTCAGGAGGACGTAGCATGTGGATTCCTATAAGTTCAAGGACAGACTGGTCTACATAGTGAGGTCAATGCTAGCCAGGACTATATAGTGAGCACTGATCTCAAAACAAACAAAACAAAACACAGAAATAAATAAAACATCGGAAACTTTTAGGTGAATTTCAGCATACAGTGAGTGTTACAGATGGGTGACTCAACCTATACAGCCTTCATCAAGGCTAACGTTGATGCTTAATGTTTAAGAAACACTAAGCAAAAGGCAGTTTTCTACTTCTGAATTACATCAACTATAGATGAAACACCAAAGGGATAATTAATGATTTCACATCTCACTTAAAGAAAAAAGGAAGTGTCTCTTTCCTTGCATTTATATTAAATTATTTAAAAATCAGTCTATCCCTCAGGGATTTCCTTCAGGCAAGCCTATATTTCTTCTAGGTAACGATCAGAATATTGGTAAGAATTCCGATTACTACGGAACGATGCATTTATATAACAAATAGGAATAAATGTCAAGTCAACTGTAAAGAGGTCTCGGGCAGGAAACTTGAAACAGGGAAAAGCTAATGACTGGCAATCCTTTGGTCACCACTACTTCAGTCTATTGTCGATCATCATAACACAATACTTGGAGTGATCAGCCCTTAAGACAGAATGGCTTACTTTGACTTAGTTTTACTCAGACTCTTGGTTCATGGTCAGCTGGCCTTGTGCTTTGGAGTAGGCAAGACAATGTATCACAGGCGTGCAATGAAGTAAGCGGCTCACCTCATAGCAGGTAGGGAGTCCACACTGCTGGGTCCTAAGCTCCCCCATGAGGCACACTCCTGATGGCAAGACTGCTTCTCATTTTGAAAGGTATCCTAATCTCCCAGAAGTCCCAGGGTCGGACACTAAGCCTTTAATAATAATCTACGGGGGACACTTGTCCAAACCACAGTCCTCACAGTAGAAGGCGATAAGGAAAGCTGGTTTTTAGTAGCTAATACAACCAAGAAGAAAAATTTTCTAAGTAATCAACAATAAAGCTATAAGAATTGCCAGGTTGTAAGAAGAAGGTAAATTCTTACATTTTACAGATGAGTAAAAAACATTGAAAATTGAAATCCGTAATATAATTTTCATCAGAATATAAAAGGATGTGGAAGCAATTTTCAAGATGTTTCTAAGCTAGTATAGTGACTATAACAAACACTGACAGAAATATAAGATTAGATAAACAGTTCCCAAACTAGAAAACTCAATAATATTAAAACATGAGTTCCCCCCAAATTACTTATAGACCTTGTATATCCAGACTAACCCTAGTAGACATTTCAACAGGTGTTTAACAGAATTATGAACTGATTCTGAACCCTAGATGGCAATGATCTGTCACAATGAAGATAACTCTGAACAAGGGCGAGAAAGTTGAAAGGACTTCTGCCTGACTTCATGACTGACTGCAGCGCTCATGCAATGAAGCTTCAGCACAGGGGCACACAGGTCCGTGGGCCGAGGGGCTAAGCTGGGAAACACTGGGCAGGTATTCCACAACAGCCAGGGAGCTGTCCAAGTTCCAGGAGGAAGGACAAACCATGCTGGAGCAGATGGATACCAAGATAAAAATAAACTTAAGTCACAAAATTAACTCAACACAGACCACAATCCTGAACGTGAGGTTAAAGCAAAATTCCTGAGAATATAGGAGACAACTACCTTAGGAAAGACAAAGATTTCTAGAAACATAGCACGAATAGGAAATAAATAAATTGGACTTCACAAAAATATAAGCAGCATTTGTTTGAATAATAATGTTGAAATAAAAAAGTACAAATTGCAATGTGATATTACCAATGAATATATTTGACAAAGCTCTTGATACAGAATGCTTAGCTAATGTATTAGAAAAATCCCAGTTGATGATTAGACACTGTAATATGTACTAAGACGTTTCCTGCCATAATACAATATATCATTCAAACACCTATTTAAGGAGAAAACTCTGATTTGGATGATGATCAAAAGATTTATATGTGCAGTTTGTAGAAGACCTACAAACAGCAGCCATATAAAATACTATCATAACCCAGCAGATAAATGGGACGAAACAAAATGTGAGCAGTTACCATCGCTTAGTAGAGCAGTTCTCAGAAATACTATGTAAGAGGGGCAGGGACATGGAACAACTGATATCTCACTATTAAATGAATAAAACCAGTGTAAGCATTGTAAAAGAAAAAAAAAGAAAAGCCTTGGGCAGCTTCTCACAAAGCTGGGCACTAAACATTAGACCAAACATCTCTAATGCACGAAATTAAGAAAAAAAATTAAGGAAAGCTCCTACTTGCACAAAGACTTAGTCTCAAAATGGAAATAACCACAGTATGCAAATTGTGATTTACAAACATTAGAATACTACTTAGCCGTAAGGCAGAATAAGGCACACAAAATGAAGCAACATGGAGGGATATAAAAACCCTGCTGGGGGCTGGAAAGGTGGCTCACAGCACCGGTAATCCCCACTCCAGTAGATCCAAGAGCCTCCTCTGGTCTCTAGGAGCACCTCTACAACTGTGGGCATACGTTCATATGAAACAGGCAAATATAAATAAAAATATCTTAAAAAAAACACGTAACACTGTGCTGTGGCAAAGTAGGTATGTTTCTATTTCATGAAATTCTTGAAAGCTTAAACCAAAGTATGATCTGGGCTACTGGGAGCAGGGGACAAAGTGCATTTAGAGACGTTTGTGGATGTTCTACATATCCACATAGTTGTATTTGGCAAAATCAATCTGTACACTTAACCAAATTGATTTACAAATTCTTTTAAGCATATGTTCAGGGAAATAACACATGCGTAAACAAAAGCAGCTGATGAAGGATTGCATTCTTATAAGTATTCATTAGATATGACAAGAATTTAGCAGTAAAGTTAAGATATTTGGTATGATGCAATCAGTCACCTTGGGGAAAAGGACCAGACAGTTCATTCTGAGAGATGCTTATAAAGCTCACCACTTAGAAAAATTAACTGATCTAATGGACAATATACTCTTATCTTTTAAATGTCAAAATATGCTAATGTAGTAGATAGAGTAACAACAAGACTGGACCAGTCCAATCCATCTTTTATGGCATTCTCTGAAGCGTCATTCTACTTTGTGTTTGAGACAGTGTCACCATGTGGCTCAGGCTGGCCTTGAACTCACAAGCCTGTAGTTCCAGCCTGCCAAATACAGGGTTGGAGGCATATGTCACCTGACACAATCTGAACCATTTATCTTGAGGCTTAGTCCAACCTGTTTGCTACCTGACTAACCCCTTCCAGTCAACCTATGCAATGTGCAGCCTCAATTACAGCCTGAATATCACTGTCTACTGACGGCTGACATCCGAAAGCTCCCCAGATGCAGGACAGGTAAAGCTGGTTCTGTAGCGAATGCTGTCCATTACTTTTCAGTCGGAGTTGCCATCACAGACCTTGGTACTGAAATTCTGGTACCAAATTCAAGTGCCAACACAGCAAGCCTAGAAGGCTGGCAAACAACAGGCTGTAAAGTGGAGAAAGTATTGGTTTCCGGTTTATAAACAAAGCGGTATGTTTTTCTAGACTCTCATCTCACAAGCCAAGCGGCCACTTGGGGGCAGGGTTTCTGAGTCCTGATATACGACCACGGTCTCCCATGTACATACAGCAGGAGCACAGACCTGCGGGTATGTTCTGAGTGTCTTTGGTTACTTTCCCTTCCTTTGCATGTCCTAAGGCCACACTGTACAGGAAGGAGTGAGTGGGTCTCTGATGGTGAAATGCCTTGCTCAAACTACCAGTCACGAGCTGGGACTCAGCCGCGCTCATTTCAGCTCCAAAGCCCACGCCTTTGAGTGCCGTGGCTCAATGCCGCCCTGGGAAACTCACCTCTCCTAGAGGGGCTACAGAAGGGCTTGCAAAAGATTTGACAGAACCATTTTATAAAACTCCATTTACCTTCAGGGGGCGCAGGGCACCACAGAATTTTGTCCACCAGCTGTTTTCAATGAATTCTAAGTGCCGTTCTCTTTTCCTAAGTGTTCTTAATCTTTCTTCACATTGCTTTAAGGTACGTCTATCCCTCGCGGACAAAGGTCGGCCATCTTTGCTCTACAAATAACAGAACAAAATCAAGATTTTCCTTTTCTCCTTTCAAATCATTAAAGTCTTAACAGACTACTCATAGATTTAGCAGATTCAGCAGCCTCTGTAAGGCTGGACGCTCACAGGCGAATGCACATTGCAAACAACAGATGCTACCATTTAACAGACAGCCTGGCGAGGTCTGTGTTGAAATGGACCTGCCTGAGGTCTGCTTCTGCGGTATTCCTAATACGTGGTAAAGACATGTGAGCACAATGGCTCATAAAAGCATCCCATAAAACAAACCCGGAGAGGATGAAGAATGCACCTGCTTTTAGCAAAAGAACAAATATTTACTATTTGAAAAATGCAAAACCACTAAGGACAGGAATATGTCCACACTGTTCCTATTACAGTACAAACCACACAATCTCTCCAGCACATGCCACTGTAGCCTCAATTTGAAAGAACAAAATGAAGATAATAGCCGGAAAACCTCTCAGAGGAGCCTCTCACAGTTATAAATGTGTCTTCATGGTGGCACCAGGCCTCCTGAAACCAACCACCTTTTTCATAGCTTATCTTGATGGGCCACTGAAGATGGAGTTCAGAAGGCCACAGTGTTAGACAGCAGCGCAGGGTTCCAGGGGCTTCAGAGAAAGCAGTGACTCTGACAGGAACCTGGCAGGGCCCACTCATGTCCCAGCAGGCAGCATATCCTTCAAGCTGTGGCAAGGCTACTGCTCAAGCCTAGGCGCTATATGCTGAGCATATGGAACAGAAAGGTGGGAACGTTGAAGAGTTTGGGGAGCGGAGGAGCACACGGAGCTCCAAGCTGTGAGCAAGATGGAGGTTTTCTGAGACTGGAACCGCTGCAGAGAAGACCTGGACTCTCACTGAGTGGGAGAAAAGGGGCTGGAAGGCAAGCCTCAACCTGCTGAGATTTTCAGGAAGTAATCTTTCAAATCCACCTGGAAAGAGAATACTTAAAAGGACAGTTCCCTGGGGCCTTAGCAATGGCCACCAAAGAAAGTGATTTTTTTTAGGTTGTCACAAAACTACACAGAGCCACTGTATACGTGTTTCAGGGGCCTGTGCCATCTCTTGAGCTGGCATCAAAAGGAGATATTGTATTATGGTGGTTCTGAGAATATTTACGATGCATCAGTGAATAGGTTATGAGGCGTACAGCCTGGTTCAGAAAGTCCCAGAGCCCAGGTGACATGTGGCAGGGCTGATGTCTCTGCAAAGAGCTTCTGAGCAGGCTGTTCATGAAGCTGTGAGGGGAAAGCCTAAATTGGAATGGAAACCTCAGGATACACAAGGTGCCAGAAACTCGAGACATCTGTTGGGGAAAACTGTAGACACTGAGTAAAACCGAACCAAAGGAGCCCACATGTTCCACCAGTGTCAGAGCCGGAAAAGCAGAGCCATCCCAAGCTCTTGTCGTAGATGATGCCACCAGGAGCCCTAGATGCCAAACATGGAACTTCAGGTTTGGTGCTTGTCTCCATGTTCTTCCTTTTTATAATGGGAACGCTTGCTCTACACCACTGTATGGTGTAACTGCTAACTTTATTACTTTACAGGATGTCATGGTGAAGAGACTCTACCCCCTTCTCCAAGATTTCCACACGGGACTGTCAAAATGTCAGCGACTTTTCAAGATGGACTGGCTGCAGTTTTCAGTAAGACACGGGGGTAGAATGTCATGGGTTACAGTGATCTCTTCGGGCATCTGTTTATCAAGGCTAGACTCTTGATGAATAATTTCATCGTGAATTTACTGCACTAGGAAAGTGTGCTTAGCCTTGATGAGACACACTTTGGGGAGTGTCTACGAGGACTACTCCAGAATTACCTGAGGAAAATCAGACTACCCTCGAACCACTCCATGGCTGGGGTCCTTGGACTTAATGAAGAAGGATACGGGAGAAAGCCCTTTTCTCTGTGTTGACCCACCCAGGAAACAAGGAGTCTTCCACTCTGAATCAAGAACTGCTCCAGGTCTGTGAAGTGCTTGGTTCAGTGAGTAAGGGCACTTGCTGTCAAGCCTGATGACTTGATGTCAGTCCCCAAAACTCACATGGTCAAACAGGATACCTGACTCCCATAAGCTGTCTTTTCCTTCTACACGTGTGCTACAGCATGTGCCAACCCCCCCACCCCCCCAGCCCAGATACACAGATGAAAAGAAAACACAGGAGTTACTCAGCCAGCAGAGTGTGCCTACCTGATGTTAAAAGTCCTTCTGCTTGTTAAACAAACAAACAAACAAACAAAAAAATTTGTGTCTGTCTTATTTGAAGACATGAGAAGAAAAAATTTTATCATGTTTTTAGAAATACATTTACCTCACACGTGATTAAAGGTAACCTTAAACTGCTCAAAATATACCCAAAATTTGACTCTAACACAGGCAATGAAACACATTACACATAAATTGAGGGTGACTGAAAACAGCAGAAGTCTTGGTCATAAGCAAGCAGAGGGTTATTTTTAGCTGTAAAAATACCCACAGAAAGTCTCAAACTGCCAGTGTCCTATGCATTCTTAGAAAATAAAAAATTAACATAATTCTCAAAGTATTTGTTGCCCAGAATTTAAACAATGTAAAGGGCTCCAGGCTTGCTGATGGCAGAGGAGCACCACGGAGGACCACAGAAGCAAAGTGATGTCACGCTGCCAGGGCGAGGCAGAAGCCTACCTTTGATCGAATCGTCTGGATGTGCTGCTCCACCTCCTCGATGTCCTCAGTGTTCTCCAGGCGTTCGTAGGCAGTGCTCCTAGTGCCTTTTATCAGGTTTAAAGGTAATGCCGACATGCCATACGCCTGAAAGGGATGGCATTAAATGTTTTAATTGAGCTACTCAACATCTCATTCACAGTTTTCAGGTTCAGACTGCTATCCCTTCAGAGTAATGACTGGAACGTGAGCGTCGGTGAGCAGCCCTCAGCGAGCTCTCAATCGCCTCGGAATCCTCCTTCTTCCTCCAGCTACATGTGCACAGTTATGGTTTTAAAACAAATCATTCAGACTCCATCAAAGTGATAAGTTACAACTTCACACTAAGCAAGTTAATACAGTATAAGTCAGTACAAAAACTAGCAAAATTGTTTTTTGTAACTTTCTCAAATTACATACAACAAATCTCTAGAATATACCCCTGATATCTGATGACTAATTTGGAGACTAATTATATATATATAATTCATTTAATATTCTTTGCACAAATAGTCAAACTTTCTATTAATCTTCAGATACATTTCAACAATTAATTTTCAACATTGAAAATAAACAGACTGAATGAGTGTGTGCAGAAGTTCCCAGTCTGGGCCTTGTGCAGGACATCTGAAGAACAGGAGTTCCCAGGCAGATGCCACAGATAGAGCACTGTTATCACTCCTGTCTGTGTGTCCCAGATCTGTCTGAAATAACTAATCGTGTGCAACAGCTGGGGAAGACTTGAAGGCCCTGACATCCCAGCTGGCCAGCCTCAAGAGAACCAAATTTATTGAAAGGGCCCTGTGCCCACCTAGATGGGCCTAACGGACCAAAATGGACCCTGGAGATGGGTGGACAGGACCAACTTTCACACATGATTCAAGAATTGGAAGCCACGGCAGCTGGATGACTGGCACAGACGTGGGATAGGAGGGGGTGAGCACTGTGCCCACTTCTCTTAGGATGATGGTCATGGGAATGATGATGTCTGCCAGAGGCTTTGCCACTGGATCTGTGAAACAGAGCTGGGCAAAGGCAGCTGAGTCCACTCCCCATAATTTATAGCCTCCATTCCATAAGCTTCAGATACCTGGTGTCTTGGTATCTTCATCATCTGGGGTGATTGGAACCTTGACACTGCATACATTATACAGCCTATAATAATAGTTAATTTTTAAAGTTTTATGTACACACACACACACACACACACACACACACTCACACACACACACACACACGAAAATAAATAGACCATTCAGTTCTAAACTCCATTCCCAAATATTTTTTACTATACTCATCAACATAAGACTCAATGACATTTGCTATATAGCTACTATTCAAAGACACATTACATTAACCTAAGTACTTAAGAAATGCTGACAACTAGTGATTGCAACAGGCTAGATGCAAGCCTGTCGTCTAAAATCTTTTTTTGTATTTCTTCTAATTACACAACCACAGCACCTTACTCAATCTCCCCTAGCAGTGCTAGGAAGGGGCATGAGATTGGCTTCCCTATTCTGCACAGGAAAGCTGTGAATTCTTTAACATGTTAACTCCAGTACTGCTCCCCTGGGAATCTACTGCTTTAGTATCTGTGACATATTTTGGACTCAGTCCGCTGTCCAAGCCCAGGGTATGCTCATTTTCCTGACTGTTCTGCTGTCTGACTTAGTCCAAATCCATCTTCAAGGATGCTTCAAAGCATTCAAAGCACTGAAAATCTTGTCCAATGCCCACACCAGACTACTATCTTCTAATTAATAAGCTTTCGGATTCTCCACGAGTCATGAGGATATCATTCAGAATCCTCTCACAGGACAGGAGGCAGGGAAAGCACTTCTAGGATTAATGCAAGAGATAGGGAGAGAAATGGTGCATAGTACCCACACCTGCTGTAGCCAGAGTGGTTCCACTCATCCATCCGTGTGTGTGTGTGTGTGTGTGTGTGTGTGTGTGTGTGCAAATAAAAATATATATGTTTGTACACACATGTCTTCTGAGAACCTCACTTAAGACTGAGTTCAAACACAGTTTGACTAACTGTTTACTGTGGGCCAGGCTGACTGAATGTTCCTATAGTCATCTTGCATGCCCATCATCTTGTTAACCTCACCTCCCCGCCAACTGCTCACCACTTTTTAAAACTCTCTAGTGAGCCACTTCAAGCTGTGGTGGTTCACTCTTTAATACATGCCGTGCCCTCCCCAGAACGCCACCGACTGCCTGCCTCATTAGAAAATTTCAACGCACTTCACGTCTCCGCTTAATCACACCGTGTCTGAGAAGCTTCTCTGGATTTGCAAATGTGCCTTGCTTATAATAAATAACACTGTGTTGTTAACATTATTGGCCTGCCAGCCTTGGCTAATCAGGCTTCTAGGCTATGTGGAGTCACAAGAGCGGAGACCGTTTGATGTGTTCAGATCAGGGCCCAATTCTTTTCTTTCTGTCCTTATTCTATGGACATTTCCTAAGCTGATGATTTGCCTGAGAAGAGAGTACTTGATTAAAAACCTTTAGGATAAGAGAGCTCTTCATTTACACTGGAGTTATTTTCTTACATACACTGAGGTACTTGTTAGAAGAGCTCAAATGAACTAACTACTCAGTAGCTTCATGTAAAGTCTGTTAGAAAACAAAAATAGTCCTGTGGTAAGAACCTGTTTTAGGAGGACACAGGATACTCCACGTCTTGGAAATCTCCCTGAGGATGGTGAGTACAGGACAATAACCACTGGCTTGCTTAGCCGACTTCGGTTGGCTTCTAAATTGCACGTTTACGTTTCAATGGTTATCAAGAAAATTAACTATAATGTTTAGGTTTTAATAAGCTTGAAACAAACATTTTAAAGTATTAAGGTTTCTAAATAATCTTTTGAATTTAACTTGATACTTCAGGGAGGGGAAAAATGTATAAAACGGCTTTTATTGCTTACTACTGCCCTCCAGTGGATTTCTAGGAAACCGGCAACTCTAACGAGTAAGTTTTAAACGCTTCTAGGTTAGCCCTAATTGCCTCCAATTTTTGTTGCTGTTTTGTTTTGCTTCCAAGAACAAATCTCCAACCAAAATGTTTCAAAACATTATGTATAAAGTTCAAACGTTTTTCCATCTTACTTCACTGACGAGTTTACAATGGAAACTTTTCTGTGTTACTCCCTTACTTAGAATGATGTTTCCAACTCAAAAATCTTTGGTTTTCGCTAAGGCTTAACAACAGTCACTGGAGATTGAACAAACATTCCCCGTGCGTTTGTAAACCTCTAATTCACGGACACAAGAGCTGTTACAACCAGTGAATCGATTCCCTGCACAAGCACTCCAGCCTTCCTCATAAGGACACAGACATTTTCTCACATTTGACATCAGGGAAGTCTGACCGTCCTGACGCTGACGACAGAGAAGAGGTCAGGACGCAGCAGCACCACTGCAAAATCACAAACGCAGGCCCAGCTTCGGAGCAGTCACCTTCATGGAGTTACACGCATTGCAGGTATAAAATACTGATCGTACCTGCCACGCGCATATCTAAGATAGACTTAGGGCACGGAACAGAGACAAACAATCAGCGTGCACCACAGAGGAGAACAGAGAAGCACAGAGAGTAAAGCAAACATTCACCAGGACGATAAACAAAACTGGGCAGCTGTTTGCAGAGCAACAGTAGAGGCTTCTGTGTTCCTATAAGGGAGAGCCTCACTTAGAAGCTGTTCCACAATTTCTACCTAGGTGTATGGAGGTGTACACTTTTCTCCTTAAGTATTGCCTTTCAAGTGGGAAGACAAAGAGCAACAAAGCAATGAAAATTCACACAATGGTGTTGTCAGCAGCTTCAAAGCAGGTTCCAGACATGGTACATTATTCATTCTCAATGGCATAAAAGAAAGCATTGTATTACATTTATTGCTACACATATAATAACTAATATATAATAACTAAGGGCACTAAAAACTAATCTATAGCAAATGTACACAGAGCAGGGGAATAAATACTTATAATTTATGAGACCCTTATAGGACATTTTGTCGTTTCCCCGATGAGTGTGTCACTAAGCATACCACTGGCTGTATTTTATATGGAAAGATCTTCATTCAACATTTCCCCCACTTGGTGGCACCAAGAAAATTTACAATATTTACATAGCTATGTATCCCCAGAGGTTTCATTTGTAAACTCTGAAAGGCAACAGATTCCCTTCAACTTAGACTTAAAATAATAGGCAGATTCAAATAGTCTGTCATTCTCCTAAAACTAACTGTGAGATTCCATAGCTAATACTTAAGACAGTACAATGTCAAAAGGCTAGTGAAATTTAAATGATCAACTAGTTTCTAAACTAAATAATATATATTATATATAAGAAACACACTTGATTGGTACAGAAATGGCTGTAATTTTAATATAAAAATTAGCTATAAATTCTAGGACAAGACATAATTTCCATTTATAGTTGGGTCAAAGTCCTCTACATCTTAATTTTCCACTTTATAACTTTTACTTCTACATTTATGAGTACACTTCATGCCTTCCTTCATACTATACGTCACAATTCTCGACCCTTTCTATAATGAGGTTGGAAAAACTTTATAGCTCAATTGTAAACAATATAATAATTAGTGATATCAATTACCTATCGGCACTAACGGTAGCCATCTACACACGGTTGCTTTTTGATTAATTTTCAAAGGACCTGTGTAGCTTTCTGATTAGACTTTAATAAAGTTAAGAAATAACTGGCTCATTTCCCTCAGGGAAGCACATGACAGAAATAACCAGACCTGATAGATAGATAGATAGATAGATAGATAGATAGATAGATAGATAGATAGATAGACAGACAGACAGACAGACAGACAGACAGACAGAATGAGGGTATACAGACACATCACTCAGGCACCTAGTTCAGCTGCATATGCTCCCCTCCTTCCCCATGTCAATATCAGTAATAAAAGGAGACAAACCCTGGGTTAGCTATGAAATATTATCACACCGCGCTTTGAGCATATTTTCAGTGCTATTTAAATGATATTTATTCTCTTTCCACCTCCTCCCGATTCCAACTACCCATCAATTATGAATACATGTCTGCCTTGCACATCTTTGAATAATTCATTTCCTCACTCCTCATGATATAATTGCCTTGTGCACGTTTTTACTTTCACAGAGAGAAGAAAGCAGCAGAAACTGCAGTTTGGTTTATATAAAACTAAATATTTAACAACGACTATTTCACAAGTAGTCAGCAGATTCTAAGACTTACTACATTGTTTAGTTAAACCATCACAGCGGATTTCTGAAGAAATTTCATAGAGACACTGAGATGGTAAAGTAGGTTAGGAGAGTCTTGAATCTGAGCTCCACAGTAAGCCTTCCCCCTTTATTGTATGTTCAGCTTAAAGAAAAGCCGTCACTCCTAGTAGTTTAAACCCATACCACTTAGCTTTCTCCCTTGGACTTGGGACTTAGGCGTCCTTTTCTTCTATTCAGCAGCGCCTTTGTGTGACCTTTGGCTCCCGATCTTGGTGTAAGCTCCTCTCATTATTTTATCGGTATCTTTAAGGCGTCTGCGTCTGAGAAAAACTGCTTTAAGAATATCTCAACTCAACATGATCATTTGGTTTAAATGATTAAATGAAAAAGTTCAAGGTTGAACAACATAAAACACTAGTTAAAAGTACTTCTCCATGGGCTGGAGAGACGGCTCAGCAGGAGAGAACACTGGCTGCTCTTGCAGAGGACCCATGTCCGATTCCCAGCACCCACACAACAGCTCACAGTCATCTACAACTCCACTTTCAGGGTATCTGGCTCCCTCTTCTGGCCTCTGCAGGCACCGGCACACAAGTGCATATTCATGCAAGCAAAGCACAAGATGAAATAAGAGTAATTAATTAATTACAATATTCTCTTCACAGTAACACTGTTCATTGAGGAAGTGTCTTTCAAATGGTCTTGGTGACTTCATTCGATTTTCTCCTTCCTTACAAACTGGAAGCCAGGTTCGTACCTGACCCCTCGCCTACCTCACTCCCAGTAGTACCTTCTTAAGGACAGCAAATAGCCTAGGCGGATACAGACGGCATCTTCCTGGGGACAAAAGGCAGCTATGTTTGTTGTCCATGTAAATGATTCAGCTTCCTTGAGTCAGAATTCCTTTTCTGTAGCACACCTCACTGTGTGAGTGCTTCCGGGATTCTACTCACAATTGCACATGGAAACTAAACAAGAAACCTGAACAGGACAGGACAACATCAAGATTATGGAGTGCTGCTGCTGTGATTAGCCAAGGCTTCTGTCTGACTCAGAGAAGTCTGGCATCTTAAGACTCCAATCAGGGTGAGTCCTCAGCCTTGCATTGTTCTCGCATGTGGCACTGCAAGTTGGTTTTCTGTCCTGTCTATTTGTTTCTCCTGACTCACCTTTAGTCTACTGCTTACTTCAGCTCCCTGTAATTACCACAGCACTTCTATACACAAGACCCGACGAACCCCAGAGGCACCTGTGAAACCTTTTGTTCACCTAGAGGACACAGGCTAAGAAACAGACTCAAAATCAGCACGCTGTCCAGTCAGACAACAGCGACTGGAGCCTCGGATTGACTTCTTTTTCAAGGACAATAATTAATATGTTGTAAACATATTCTGTGAGACAGACAGATAGCCCTCCCTCAACTTATAGCACATGGCAAACTTCTTATGTAATCATACATTAAAAGGCAGACAACTAAAGATGAATAACAACACTAATACCTAAATAAACACTTCAAGATATTAAAATGTGTGTGTGTGTGTGTGTGTGTGTGTGTGTGTGTGTGTGTGTGTGTGTGTGTGTATGTTTGGTGGGTTGGACACGTATACCAACTAGTGGTAGTTGGTTCTCTCACCAACCCCAGGTCTTTTCATTCTGTATGCAGTAACATATGAATGAGCATGGAACATAACTTGATTCTGTTATCATAGCAGCCCATTTCTTCTGTGCCTAAAGAAAGCCATGCAGAAATGTTTCCAAAAGAACAGTATTTTTCATCTCTACAGGAATCAAGAATCTCAAAGGCTTCCAGATATTTATACAGCTGGGGGTGGGGGGCGTTAAGAAAGAGAACTGATTGTGGTTTTAATTTCACCAAACCACAAAGCAGTCTGTATATATAGCAGTCATTAATCCTTGCCAGTCCCAGGAAAATGAACAAAGTCAGAAAGTTAGAAAATACAGCATAGCAGTCTATGCACCATACACCATATACTATACAGTCTGTAGTCTACATACTACAGAGGAGCACCCGTGTCTGACTGCACAAGTACACAGCAGACAGAACAAATCGATGAACTAGTAACAAACAGTGCAGGGCTCTGGCGTGTACACAGTACTAACTCCACATCTGTACAGGATATAATTATCTGCAATTCACAGATTCATCTCCCAGTCTTAATTCTGCAAACAGGCAAGATGACCAAGTCATCAAGTAATGGAAACAAGAATAAGAGGTTGAGGAGGGAAGGACAGCGCGCAGATGCCTGAGGTACAAGGTTGCTGCCCAGGGTGACGCTCTAACTCCAGCTCTGACACTCCCATGGCACTTACTGTGTATGTTATGGCCGCCAGCATCCCAATCAAGGTCAGAGAGCTGATGGAGAAGGACAGCGCGGCCAGACCTTCTGTGAGAATGAAAGACATTGTCAGTGTGAGCTTCTCCGAGTCTGCTGTTTCTTTTCATTAGAGCACGTAGAATACAGAAGTCAGTCTCCTTTAGGCACAGGAAGGGATGAAACAAATATATATCACTGTCTCCGTCAAGTGCTGATTCTACTCAAGAGGGCAGATTTTAAAGAGCTCTTTATAAAGTGATCTTCACATAATCCTTTGGATCAGCTAAGATTTCCTTCCCTTCCCCTTTTAAAATTAGAAAGAAAAATCAGTTTAATTAGTGGCATATATGTACACATGTGAGCGTGTGTATGAAGGGGGGGGTGAGAGGTCAACACTGTGTGGCTTCCTGTTGCTCTCTACTTTTTTCTGCCTTCCTTCCTTCCTTCCTTCCTTCCTTCCTTCCTTCCTTCCTTTCCTTTCCTTCCTTCCTTCCTTTCCTTCTGTCTTTCCTTCCTTCCTATTTTTTTCCCTTTGAGATAGGGTCTTTCAATGATCTGGGAAGTTCACAAATTCATCTAGACCCAGAAGCTAACAAACTTGGGGATCCTCCACCTGCCCCAGCCATTTGTGAGGAGGTTACAAATCTTTTATGTTGGTGATGTTTAAACAGTCATATGTTCATGGAGGTTACTAAGTGATGCATCTTTGAATGTATCTCAGGTTTTATTTAACACATAGAAAGAACATATTAACAAATTCATGAGCCAGACAGGGCCACTCCTTCAGCATTTGTTTTGTACAACTACACTTCAGGGTTAGAAGAGAGTGCGGTGGCTAAGAGCATCCTTGCTGCTCTGCCCAAGGACTGAGTTAGGTTCCCGCCACTCACATCAAGTGGCCCACATGTGCCTGAAACTCCAGCTCCAAGGGAGCTATGTGATCTTCTCCCCTGGCTACCACAGGTACCTACACATGCATGGCACTGGCACACATGTGGCATCACTACATAACACACACACACACACACACACACACACACACACACACACACACACGCACGCACAAATACTAATTTTAAAAGACAACCACTCCTAATTGACTAAAGGATGACTAAGCTGGTTGAAGATGCTGGTTTTATTCCTCCATAAACGTCTATGATCTGCGCATGCACACAAACAGATCCTATTGACAGAGAAGTTGTACCGTATTTATAGAGTCAATTACTTTGCTACAAGAAAAAAACCTATTTACACAAATTATTTTAAAGCATTGTTCAGTGAAAGAAGTCAGGTACATATGAAAATCATAATAGTACACTAAATGGATTTTTATAGTGATGGACATGTTCTACACCTTGACTGTAGTCAAATATGTACAGTCATTTATGTAAGATGAATTACACACTATGACTGTTTTAGGACACATTTAGTAACATTTTGGAGCAGATATATATACTAGATACCTTACACATCTAGGAAGTAGATGAGGGAACTGAGACTAGAATTCAGGAACACTTGGGCTAGGACTGGAGGAGGGCTTATCAATTAAGAGCAAAAAGTGCTCTTACAAAAGACCCAGATGCAAGTCCCAGAACCCATACAACGGCAGCTAATAGCACTTACAACTCTTGCAGAGGACGGAGTTTAGCTCCTAGCAACCATGTTGGAGAACTCACAAACAACTATAACAGCAGCTCCAAGGCCTCTGTTCGCCACAAGTACTTGTAGTATTCTCATGGGCACCTACCTACACCCTCCCCGCCGTGTGTGTGTGTGTGTGTGTGTGTGTGTGTGTGTGTGTGTGTGTGTGTGTATGTGTGTAACTAAAAATTTTTATAGAAATTTTTATTAACTTAATCATGATTGAGAATTTGTTAGAATTTCAAGAAAAGCAATGCTGACATATTACCATAAATCTTCAGTAAAACATTAGTAAATTCCTATGAAACATGTAATTTACTTTCTCAATAAAATATGACTTCATCTTTAGTAGCATGATAGAGCACTCTCCTATTAAAAATTTAAAATAAAAATCTATGCCCAGAACACTTCTTTAACATTTGTTATTCTACATTATCATAAGAAATTAAAGAGCGCATTAAAATAACAAGCCCATTAAAATGCTTTGTACATTAAAGCTGCTTTATAGCAGGTTCCTTTTGTGGAGGTGGAAAGCTGCCTACGTAATAGCTGGAAGGTAAACGTAGACCTCCTCACTGAAGTACAGAATGGTAGATTTCTTAGAAAAGTAAAAACTGGCTAATCTTCATCAATTTCCAAAGAACACAAACTAGGAAGTCCTAGAAAAAATGATTTGAATACTTACGACCAGTTCCGAGATCTTCAAACAGGAGCTTCACCTTTTCCCACTCCGTAGAATTGTTGTTGTTGGGCAGATTCAGCGGCACAAAGGCACTACAAAGGAGAAAATGACTCTGTCTGAAGGCCGTGAAAATAAGTTAAATAAATTTAAAAAAAGGTTCGAAACACAACTGACAATAGGTTTTTAAAAGAAAGATCAATTCTTCTTCCAAATCCTAAATCTGAACCAGACACAGGGGTACGAGGAATTTCTCACCAACAGACTTACATTTGTTTTGAACCATGATATTAGACAAATTCTATGTTAACTTAGCAGAAAAATGCATACTATCATTTCCATACATTTACATGTAAAACAGAAACAACATGCATCACAGTCAGCAGTGAGGCCAGAGACGACCTCTGCTTCCTCCTTTGTCTTTCAAGATCCTGCACCTACAGGACAGAGGAGCACACTAAACACAGCCACAAGAGCTTACACTAAGAAATAACGGAAAAGAATGCAGATGCAGATGGTTTATTTTCCAGGCCAGAATAATAAACAAAGGCATCAAGACATTGAGATTAAAAAGCAGGGTGTCCTCAAGATAACATATGGGAAAAGCATTCTAAAGGGTAAAACATAATAGTCACACCTCCTTCCTAAACTCATTGAATTTAAGGAAAGCAATAGAATGTATCAATATTTTACAGAACAAATTATGAATATATATTGAATTAAATACATATAAATGAATATATGTCGATATAGTATGGTATCTATGTTGAAAATATTTTCTAAAGAAAGCTATTATTTTGAAACTTTAGCTTTAAATCTTTTACTCCAGTGCCTATAAAAAGAAGAATGGAATGCATATGTCGGGTTATTTAATTCCTAATCAGTGAGCTGTAGACGAAGGCCTGTGGTAGTGTTTCTGCAGGTTTGTCTTGCACGCCAAGACCCCGAGTTCAACCGGTGGCTTGGGGAAGGCAATTCTAAGCACTCGCATCGCCTTGAGTCCTCCTAGTCTTGGAGATGAACTCATCACTTTAAAAAGTGAGTCCCCAAAAGCATGAGCATAAATCTAATACATCCGTTCACTGTCCAGCAGAGAATCAGGCAGCAGCAGAATAGAGTTTTAAAATAACTTCTGTATATTATATATCAATAGTATTAACCATCAATTTAACCACTGAGATTTAATTAACAGAAAAATAAGCAAGGATTATTTATATAATAACCTAGTTTCATTTAAGCATAGTTTTTCTTGACAGCCTACAAAAGTATATTTAAAATTTTTTAGTTTAGAACGTGAATCTAGAAAAAATTCTTTTATAAAAAATCATCTAAAATATGATTTAAATATATTTAAATGTATACTTAAAAGTAGTATTCATAAAGTAAAAATTTTACTTTTAGGTAATCGAAGGTTCTGTGCTTTGGCAGAGTGGACTTGGAGGAATGCCTGATGATCAACTTCTCAGGCTGGCTGTCCAACAATTCAGAAGTAACAGAGTAACACAAGAGGAAATGTCAGATGACCCAAATTGTTTAACTAAACTTTAAAAAAAAAGAGATAAATTGACCTGATTTCAGAGAATTAATTATTTTGATGAAATCCATCAGAGACTTCACACTCATTAGCTCAGGCAGAAACCACAGCAGAGACTCAAAAGCATCTCCCCAACCACATCACCATAGGGATTTAATCATTAATAAACAGAATTAGAATGATTTGACGTAAAGAGAAACATCAATAGGCAGAATGAAAAATAATTCTGTAACTATACGCTGTCCTAAGCAACAGTACACAAATACTGAACGCAATGCAAGGGGTAATGGTCGACGTGCACCAGTGCGAGCTGAGCTCTTTACATGGGGCTAAGGTAGAGAGAAGACTGGAGAAGCAGATCACGGCCAAGCACTGCCTCCTGGAAACGAGGGCACCACTGTACTCATGACCTCACTGAAGGTGGGATGGCTGCCGAGGCCCTCATGAGAAGAGGTCAGCCAAAATCCAGGCACGGTTAGGCTGGAGCTCACAAGCGCACTCATCTGAGACCTAACGGACAGCTGTGGCCTTGGACAGAGGGACAGTCAGTCTTCTTTAAAGTGGAGGCTCCTGGTAGGCTGACCATGCTCAAGTAGATGAGACCATATGCAGAAGCATATGAAAGGCACAGATTGGAATCCATAGCTTTTTACATCTTTTAATGAGGGAAATAGGGAGTTGGGGGGTGTGAGGATAGAGCTGAGAAAGGGAAGAGTGTGGGAAAAATTTAATCAAAATCTATTGGGTAAAATTCTCAAAACATAATAAAACTTGTTTTAAAAAGGCAACTGAAATCAAATAATGATTGATAAATCACTCTTGGAGAGGTTAAAATAAGTTAATAAGATTATCAGGCACTTGTAAATGGTGATTTATGGCAAACAAGAATTGTAGTTTAAAATCACATCAATATATCCTTAATTTGTTTTACTCAAAGACAGTGACTAGAGAGAACCCCCGTTTCTTCAGCCACAGTAGCAAACAGAACGGGAACACAGTAAGATTAGAATCCTCCCTCTCCTCACTGAAAATAAGAAAGCTGAAAAGTTGCTTAGTGAAAACACTCTGAAGTCCGCCTGAATCACCGAGTCAGCTTAATTCAGTGTATCTTTGGGAAGAGGCAAAGAGACTAATTAATGACTTTCAGGAGACAGGAAATTGAAAGGATGAATTCAGCATCCTCTCAACCAAGCAAGATTCTCCCCTCCTACCTCACCACACCACATCCTCTCTCTTCCCCCTGGCTCAGCTGTCCCCTCCTGCTCTCTGAGAAACTTTTCTGACCCTAGCCTCTCACCTGAATTATGAGAGGTTTACCCAGCTGATCTTGCTGCCTTTAGTACATCACCTCCCAAACCCAACATCCGAGAACCCCATCCACACAACCTTTATTGTGCTGTAACTTTGAAAGCAGGATCGTATATATTAACTTCCCTTGAGTCATGATCACACATCCCTGCCTCCCTATTGCTAATCAGGATAAAACTTGGAGTCTACATACCTGTCTAATATCATGTGCCAAGGGTCTCATGTGATCACTTGAAACATCACACTGTGCTTTGTAGATTGACGGCTTGTTGGTTTAGGGAAAAGACAGGTTTAAAGTCACATACTTTTTACACCACTCTTCAGCTGCGTAGGGCCCTTCTGCCATGACACTGGTATGTTTGAAAGGAAACAGCAAACAGTTCCCTCCACGCTGCACAGAGAAGGACACAGCAAGAGGCGGCTCTCTGCCAACCAGGCAGCACTCTCACCACAGGCCAAACTTGCCGACATCCTGATCACAGGCCTTTTGCTTCTACAGCTGTGAAAACTGAATGTCTACCATTTGAGCTTTCTGGCCTGTGTCCTTTGTTAAGGCAACCCCAGCAATTTTCTTGGCTGACCCCAAGATCTAGCCCTGACACACAAGTGCTCCAAAGACCGCTGAGCCCCACAAATACCAAACCTAGATCACACCCTGTCTATACAAATTACCTACAGATTTATCAGCAAGAAAATCTTTTAAAAGAAACTAGGGTACTCAAGCAATTCAGTAAATCTGCCTGATTAAAATATTTGCATATGGTAATGAGAAGAGCCCTGCCCAGATAACTGAAACACGCTAGTCTTTAACCCCTTATTCTCTTACACTGGCCTGTGCACAGATAGCTGCATTTATTAATAGTTCTCCGTCTACTCTACATTGGGATCCGCTGCATGCCGAGTGCCCGTATTTATGAAAATCCAATAGTTTTACTGTTACTTTAGCTTTGGATGTCTATGATTACTTCAGAGCTAGCTACAAGGGAACACCTGCTAGCAACAAGCAAAATGCACTACAACCCTAAGTATTTGCTTCCTCTCTGCTCCTTACTCTTGCTGACCCTGTTGTAAGTAGTAGGCTAACAGATATGACTTAAATGTCATCAAGGGAAAATTAGCATAAATACCTCTCTGGCCTTCTTTATTAGAAAAGGAGGCTTGTAAAAGCATATTCTACAGCTAAAACAAATAACAAAACCGTAAACTTGGAGCATTTTATGGCCCGGGAAGACAGGCAAAAGAAACAGGAACATAACTAGAACAAGAACCATACAGCCCGTGATCCTCAGCCTCCATTCCCATCACGAATTACATCTAATGAATGTTTAAAGTATCGGAAATTATTTACTAAGATGTAAAACGCCAAGTTATGGGCTGGGAAAACGGCTGGTGGTTAAAGTACACTCCCGGGGACCCAGGCTCATGGCCTCTGCAGGCATAAGGCACACAGGTAACACAGATATACACGAAGGCAAAAGAACCTTACACATAGAATTCACTTTGAAAATTTGTTTAAAAGCTACCAAATTCATTATAATAATTAAAAAGCAAATGACTACCTAATGTATGTCTTCAAGGGAAGGTAGACAGAGGGGCTTGGAGGGATGAAAGGGAATGGGGAAATGACATGATTGTATTATAATATTAAAATAATCTTAATTTAAAAAACTTAGGAAGCTTGACATTGAAAATAAGGATCATTTTATCACCTTTCCTGCTATAAAAAATTTAAAAGGATCAAATTTATTTTAACAAAGACAAGAGTCTCCAATAAACAAGGACAGATGTCAGACTTAGGAACCAATGAACAAAGCTTCACTTCCATTAAAATACACAGAGTTCTACAGACACAGATCGGGCTTTTAACATACGGACATCATGCACACACGTCCATGGAGGAGGCCCTGAGCTCACTCACATGAACTGCTGTCCTCTAAGAAGGCCCTGCCCCCCTCAGCAGAGAACTCCATACTCCCAGTCCGGGGAAGACTCCCAGAACATTACAGCAAGCGTTAGAATCGGGACATCACCAAGAACTGGACAAAAGACCATATACAAAATACTAATGTACTCGTGTAAAAGCAGTAACAACACGGAGGGTCCACGCAGGAGTGAGAACTGTAAGTGGCTAGAAGGAGACCAGCGCTCACTGTGGCTCCACACCGTGGTGGCATAAAAAGCCACTTGTTTGGTTTTTTTCCCCCTTTTTGTTTTGTTTTCCTTGTCTAGAGTTTTCTGAATGAACCCTCTGTTACCATTACTCAAATAACTCTTGTTTCCATTGGCACAATGAAATGTCAAGACTCACCCAACAAGGAGCAGCAGCGCGCAGATCACAACAAATCCCAGTGTGTACTTGAGCGCCGTTTTAACTTGCTAGAGACCGGGGAGAAAATGTATCTCTTAGCAAGCCTTTACATAAAGAGGTATTATGACAGCATAATAATATTCTTTTATATCAAATATACATTTCAAGTCAAGAGTACAGAGTTTCAACTGTTGGAGAGAAAAGCCTTAAAATTTAACGAAAAGTATAATCAGTATTCCACATCCTAAGTGCCTTTCCAAGTATCTGGAATGGTCAGAACCCTTGAAAAGCACCGCACTGAATACATAAGTAGCCAGTGGGTGGAACGGTCAAAATAGAAAAATATTCCCCAAAACAAGCACCTATGGTACCCCTAACCCAAACACAAAAAGCCGTCGTAAGAGTAAGTAATACTCTTTTTGTTTATATTTTTCAAGACAGGGTTTCTTGGAATAGCCTTGGCTGTCCTGAAATCACTCTGTACATCAGGTTGGCCTTGAACTCAGATCTGTCTGCTTCTGTCTTCGAGTACTGGGATTAAAGGTGATTGTGACTATGCCTGGCTAAGAATAAGAAATGTTCTCATGTATATACTTACATGTTTATGTCCATAAAATGTAAACACATAACAACTATAGTAATACTTATATGTTCACATTTTGCTACATATGTAAGCATAAGTAAATACACATAAAAGTTGCTGTGTAGCCTGACTGGCATTTAATTGGCAATTACCCTCCCTCTGTCTCCCACGTGCTGGGATTACAGGTATGCACCAGCCCACCAAGCTTGTGTGCATGTTTTAAATATATGTACATTTCTCATGCCAGGCAGCACCCTGCTAAACATTTTACATATGCTAATCACCCAATTCTCACAACAAGTGCAAGGCAGGTGCTCTAACTTCTATCTCAGAGACAGGGAGCTGAGGCCCAGAGAGGTTAAGTCGTTTTTCCTAAGCCGGCTACGTCCTCGGGGTCTACAGAAGGGCGGGAATAAAGTGAAGAAGCGTCATGGCACTCGTGGAAGACCGAGGATGAGAACGGAGGACGGAGTCCTGTGGGCTGGGAGGAGCCCATCTTAAGGCAACTCACGGTGCACTTGCTGGTGTCGTCGTCGTCCTTCTCCTCATAGTAGAAGTAGACAAAGGGGATCCAGAAGAACACACAGAACAGGATGACGGAGTACAGAGCTGTGGAGAAGAACAACGGAAGGCCTGATCAAACTTACTACTCGGATGCCCTGTATTCCTAACTTCGTAGATGTGGTACTCAACAGCCTTTGCCTTTTCCATTCCAAGAAATGAACAGGATCAGAATGACACACTCACCCCAGTTAAGCTGCACACAGTGTGTAACAAAGGTAAGGATGGCACCTGAGGAAGCTGACACCTGGCTCTCCTCTCGTACCAGGTATACAGGCCTCTACCCTCTCAGTCAGTTAACTCTGCACTCACTGCAGCCCAACACTCACAGCCACTCTGGCAAGTTAAACAGCCAGCTAAAAAGACACAGTAATTTTATAGAAATAAATTCCCTCTGCTAAATATAAAACACAAAGACTCAGCACACTGGTCTTAAATCAAACAAGGGGAAGAAAAGCTAAAAGCAGCAGAAGTCCATAAAATGAGATTCAAAGTTATTTGACAGGAATTAATTTTCCACTTTAAGATAATGTTAGATTTCAGATATTTTTAGATAGTGAAACATCTAATTCAATACAAAGCTTAACCTAGGAGCAAAGATCCAATACACTCATGAATTAAAGAAAACAGTGAAAGAAACTTTGAGAGACTTCAAAAACCCAGGAAACCTGTTTTTAAAAATCCGTCCATTAAGCATTTTCTTGCATATATGTAATCTGGAAGCATGACAACAAATACACACACACACACACACACACACACACACACACACACACACACACACACACACGTATCATCATCGTCATAATCCAGGAGCATCTATCACATTCCTCCATATAAGAGAGCAGTGCGGGCTGGAGAGATGGCTCAGTGGTTAAGAGCACTGACTGCTCTTCCAGAGGTCCTGAGTTCAAATCCCAGCAACCACATGGTGGTTCACAACCATCTGTAATGAGACCTGATGCTCTCTTCTAGTGAGTCTGAAGACAGCTACTGTGTACTTATATATAATAAATGTATTTTGAGAGAGAGAGAGAGAGAGAGAGAGAGAACAGTGCGACCATCTCACACAGGCCAGAGTGACTAGTGTGCAGGAGAAAATAACAGGTTGGCAAGGACACAGAAACCTCTGTGCACTCCTGTAGGAATGTGAAATGGTACAGCCACCATGATAAGTTGTAGGACTGTTTCTCAACCTCTGAAAGATCCGACTACTGTATACCTGATGATTATGCTTCTGCATATGCATCCAGAAGAATTAAAAATGATGTCTGAGTTAATTCTATACTTCCCATTTTCAAAGTTGCATTATGTATAATAGCAAAAATACAGATAAAACCAGGGTCCAATGGCAAACAGCGAATATAGCATATATGCAAAGTGGACTATTATTCAAACATAAGAATGAAATTCTGGCATACACTATAATATAGATGAATTCTGAAATCACTGCACTCAGTGACACATGCCAGTCATGTAGGGATAAAAACTACATAGTTAAACTTATAGGGATAATTAAGGAAAACACATAAAGACAAAGGGTAGAAGATGGTTGTCAAAACCCCAATATTCAGGAAGTAGTTGAGTGCACATGAGTTACAGATCATTTAAACATGGTCCTAATCCTGGCAACACATGATATCATTTGTAAAACAACGGCTAACACTGCTGTAGGCTGCTGTCATACTCATTACTGGAACAAGGCATAAGGCAAACTCTGCAGTTCTAAGAGAAGACAAGTCATGTTGTCCCACTGGAGCTGCTGCCCTGAAATCTGTTTCTCTGGCTTCATGCTATACTATGAAGCATCTCGTGTATCAATAAATACATCTTCATTCAAATTAGGCATGCCATTTTCAAAAGTTAAAATCAGAGCAGAACTTAAACAGATACTCTGCTATAGAACATATACAGTGACCAAAAGCACATTGAGAGATGCCCGATATGGTAATCATCAGGGAAATGTAAAGGAACCCAACAATGAGCTCCGACAGAGCAAGCTAAGTTACCTGCAATGCTTAAAAACAACCGAAAAGACCAACTGTCTACCGGAGGCTGAATACACAGACTGAGTGTTCACTCACACGAAAGACGTGCATCAAAAAGACCGGCGAGACATAAACAAAGATCCCAGATGTTACACTGAAGGAAACAAGCCCTGGACAAGAGAGTACACGCTCTATGAGTGAATGCAAAGAACCAACTAACCAAACTAGTCTCATAGAAGGCCAGAACCTGTCTAGGGTTGTGACTAAGAAAAACTTAACAAAAGAGACTTCCAACAGTGAACACTTCCCCAAGGCAGCAAGAAACAAAGACTGTGGGGACTCAGCAGTCTCTAGGCAGTGGGTCCACAAAGCACACCACATGCCCTCCCGAAACGTCAGCGTCCTGACCCAGCGGAGCTATCTTCTCCCTCTGATTCCTTGGTGCCCATCAAGATGTCTGCCTTTGGCCCATGAATGCTGAGCTATAAAGTAGAAGTAAATTAACGTTTATGATTGGGTTATTTCTATCACCCAGTTATCCTTCTATATTTATAAACAGAAGCTCAAATATTGCTTTCTTCTACTGTCGAGAAACAGAAGAACTGTCTCTCTTAAAGATGTGTTCCAGAATCATACCTGTCATCAGAGGAAGCCCTCCTTAATCCCCAGTCAGAACACTGTGAATCCTGTCATCTTCATAAGGGGCTTGTACTTCCTTGTGTTTCCACTCTAGACTGCCATTAGCAAACTACAGTCAGCAGGCTTTAGGTAGGCAGGCCTACTGAGATCCAGGATCACATCAAGGAAAGGTCTCATATGCACAGAAATTGACACAGATCAGACTCATAAACTCCTGATTTCTTTTTAGAAATTTAAATACATTTGTATTCCATATGCATGTAACACACACACACACACACACGCACACACACACACACACACACACACACACATATATATGAATGAACGAGTGAACAGAGAGCTACTGTTAAAGAACACATGCTAACCCCCCACATTGTTTTTTGTAGTAAAAAAAGTGAGCAATTTGTCTTCTAAGTGCTTTGTGCTACTGACGCATAGCGCATGAGCATAGCGCACATGACGTGAACTTAAACACTCTAGGCTTCTGAGATAATCAGATCCGAGAGCGTTTTCCTGCTTATTAATAACCTTTAACCCAAAGCACTACAACATCAGAGAAGAGATAGTTCTGTGCCATAGACCTGTAGTCCTAGCTACTGTGGAGGCTAAAATACCAAGATCATAAATTAAAGCACCCCTTGGATTAAAACAACAAGTTCACGGCCACCTTAGACAATTTACAGGTACCCTGTCTCAAACTCAAAATAAAAAGGGGACAGGAATTTAGCTCGGTGGTATGGTGTTTGCCTGGGCCTGCCAAGGTCAGTCCTTAATGCTGAGAATAATTAGTCATTACAAAAATTTTAGTTTCAGAGGGTCAAAGTATAAAGAAACTGTACTTTGGGAATAAAAAAGGTTTTCCAATTTCTTTTATCTAGCTGAAGAAACCTGGGGTCAACACTGAGAGCCACAAGCCCAACACCCATCTTTCTTTCAACTTCTCCTTTATTTCCACCTTCCCCTTTGACCTGCTTCCTGTGTGAAACTGATACACAATACCTTAAAATAACCCAGCACCATTTTGGACTTGTTATGATCGCAAGGGACTAAGTGTCCAGGATGAAGAGCAGAAAGAAATGAACTTCAAACCCTTACAACACAGCATAGCGGCCCAGGCCAGCCTTCCATTCCAGCTACTGTGACAGATGCTTCTTATGGGGAAAATGCCCAGGGAGGAATCACACTTTCTGAGTGAGTGGGAGCATTCTTCCCCTCGGCAGCAGCCACTCCCAACAGCTTCCAAGACAACACCCCTTACACAGTTGTTAAGACAAACCTTCAAGATGAACTACTTGAAAGCTCACTGCCCAGAGCCGACTACTGTTCCCACAGTAATTAGTATCCTTGGTAATTAGGATGTAGAAGGGAAAAGCCATGCCGAGCTCTGTGGCCTGTGCCATTAGCTAAAGGAGACTTCTCAATTCATTTAATGAAGCTACCTGAGTCTTTGTATTTAAGCCTGACAAAAATCAAATAAAGGGAAGGTCACAGGCCTGTACTAATGCAAGTTGATTGAAGAATTCTAAATGAGAGAAGAGCAAAGCAAATCCAGCAAAGTTCTATTTAAAACGACACCACTTTTACCTATTCTGTAAGACATGCGAAATTTGTCTAATAATAATTAACCTACATCGTGTGTATTATTTTTAAGAGAGTTACAACCTCCCTAAAGGGCATGGTCCTCTTTAAACACAGAGAAGGCTCCAGAGACGATGTGTTCAGTTATAAGCACCTTGGATATACTTCAGCCTACACGAGGGGAGGACATACACCTAAATCAAAATGCAGAACCCTAGTCTCATGAGGTTAGACAGGAATAAAGAAAAGATACAATATCTCCACTCTCATACTAGTCATGTTATAAGGAGTACATCCCCAAAGAATAGAAAGTCACTCTGAGATTACAGAAAGACTGTCTTCTGTCTTGACCACATCATCCCTCTTTCTCTGAGACTCCAGTTTCTGTGCTGTATTACAGCCTGCAGTTTTGTTGTACAATACTCAGGGGGATGGTCAACAAGCAGGGGAGAGCAGGGTTGGGGCTGGGGGGTAGCTAATGCTTCCCTAGGAGAGCCTTAAGAAGACTCCAGAACCAACAGACAACTTCCCTGCAGTTTCCCCTGCAGGGGAAGCCCAGCTGGGAAGCATCTAGATTCCTGATGCAGAGAAACTACACAGAAAGTGTGGTTTCACACTGCTAATTTCCCCATACTTTGTTAATAACTCAGATTCTGAGAGCAAAGTGAAGCCATTCAAGCATTCTCCTGCATATGCACTGAGAATACATGTCGGGATGTAGGCCAGTTAGTTGGGTTAAGTTTGGAGTAGCCAGGAGACTGCCCAATCAAAAGGCCTAAGCTTTAAACTCTACCAAATGTCTCTGTGTCATTATTTATACACTGGTGGGTCTGAGGAAGTCCCACAGTAGAAACTACTGGGTCACCTCACAGATGAACCTTTCTGAAAAAAATTAGACTGTTTTCCAAAGCAATATAGCATTTTACTTTCTCAGTGTAAAAGCATCCGAAGACTTTTTACTTGGCAATATATGTATTATAACCTGCAATATATGTATTATTACTTGTAATGAACTTGGACAGCTAGTGTTCACCACATCAAAACGGGTTTTGATGAGTAGTTCTAAACCAAGAACATAATCAGACACCCAGTAGAAACATCTTCGAGTTGAAGTGAAGGGGATGGAGGTGGGATGATGGTAGGGTAGTCGGACAACTCATCAGCGCCTACAGGGTGTCTGCTGAGAAAGTGTGGGGGCCTCTAAGACAAGAGAATACTGACCCACAGGCCAGCCAGAGGTCAGCAAGGCTGCATCCAAGAGTTCAAGTGCAGGGGAGGGAGCACTACCCAAGTATCTGTGTTAGAATCCACGTGCATCTGTCCAAAGTCCTCTCAGCAGGGCTGGAGAAATGTAACCACCATCCAAGTGCATCTGCAGGGAGGACCACTCTCCAGCAGTCCACACGCCATCAAGCCAAGAGCTCCCCAGCGGTCTACACGCCATCAAGCCAAGAGCAGCAGCAACTCTGAAGCCCCAAGAGCCAGTGGTGTTTGATATCCTGCCTGTATTCTAACTCCTCTTCCTCTGGTCTTCTTCCTTTCAGAATAAGAATATCTATCCAATCCTCTTCCTTTCAGAGAATATCTGTCCTATCCTTGTGGCCAATATTAAATGTGTTTGGACAATTAGATCGTCTACCTGCTTTCACGGTTCAGAGAATTTTGCCTCAAGATGAGTTATACTTAAAAGTTCATCCTTATCTAATTTATGTGATACTGAAATGAGTCTATGGACATTGATCATTAGAGTCTGTGACCTTGAGGGATTATAGGGCAGAATTAATATGCATTTTCTGAGAACAATATGGGGCAAATAAAAGTTGAAGCCCTGCAAGTGTTTCAAGGTGAGGCGTTTGGAAGTAAGCAGGTTTGCATAACGGCATAAAGTGGGGTACATGATGAAATTGGTGTCCTGACCCCTCTCATAGCCAAAAAAAAGCAAGAAGAAACAGTACACAAACTGTTAAAAGGAACAGTGAGAATTTGCTGTCTGAGAGTTAGGGTGAAGGCTCTCGTGAGAAACTTGCTTATGTAAGGCACCAAGTCAGCTGTATTTCAGTAGACGGCCTCGGCAAAGCAGCCACTCCAGCTGAGGCAGTGTATCAGTCTTGAAATATAATCTATATTTCTCTAGTGATTAATAATGCTGGCATTTTTATGTATTTATTAGCCCCTCATATATCTGCACTGGCAAGAATGCCTATTTAAATACTTTTCTGATTTCTAGTTCATCAGTTTGTGTTATTAATGATTAATAAAAGCTGTAAGACCAATGTACACTCCCTATCATATGATGTACAACTCCGCTCTTCCTGTCTGGCGATTATCTTTTCTCTGTTACTGGAGCTTCTTTATGCAGTCCAAACTACTGTCTTAAACTCACAGGGTCAAGTGACCCAGCTACCTAAGGCTCCCAAACCAACTGGATTAAAGGTGCACACCCCTATAACCAGCCAATCAATTACTGTTTGTCTCCTGTCTGCTGAAGACAATTAATATTCATTGAGTTTCAATGTACTAAAGGGTTTTCCCCTATGAATCAAATCCAAGTACATTTTGTCTAAGCAAAGCTTGTTGGGATTCTATCTTTCATTTATTTTAAACATTTGACACTTTTATAGGTTAGGGAATATTATATAATTACAGTCTGAACATTAATAATATATTAATAATAAATACTATTATATCTTTTAGTATACTAGCCTTTAACCACTACTAATACATTTATCCAAACTTATAATTACTATTTATATAGCATCTTTTTCCAATCTTTGGGAATCCATTTTCCAAACTATTATTTGTGCCACTGAACAGAAGATGCACCCCATCACAAAGTAAATTAATTAGAAGGGATTCTTTTTATAACTCCTCTATGCCAGTTCTACAGTGTATGTTGATAGAGTAGCTACATCATTTACATTGAATACAATCCTCAATAAAAGTGTATTTAGGTTGACAGCACGTCATCAAGAGCATGACTCTGATTAAAGAATAAAACCAGGATTTGGGAATAATTAAATCTATACAGTCACTGACACAAGTTTAGCACACATAAAGGTCTTCAAAATAGTGGCAATGTTAACCAATATGTTTCAATGCACAGTATTGAATACAAGACTCTATTTCAGTGGGTAAATATTAGTTACATAAATATAAAATACTGACAAAATCATGATAGGTAATAGGGCCATTCATAGAATAACTAGACCAGTGAATTTTAATGAAATGTTAAATTAAAAGGTAATGAAGGTATAAATTCGCATCAGAAATTTTTTAGGTAATTAGCACTCCTTAACATTTTCACTGAGGAAGACAAATGAAACTACTTTAAAGAGGGTTTTAAGAATTTAAGTCATTTTGCCCATTTCTTCCACAGGAAATAAACTCAGACCCAACCTATCCCCTAAGCTGGAATCTACACGAAACCTAATGAGCCCAGGAAAAAGCCCATAATAGCAGCTCTTTGAAATCAAACATGTTAACAAACTAAATTCTCACTAGTTAAGCATTTGAGCATATATTAATATGCTAGTTTGCTAGACTATATTATAGTCTAGGAAAAATGGCTGCCGAATGATTTGCAAGTAGATTGTTTTTGTGCTGAGAGCACACACTCCAAGACAGATAAGACATCTCAGTGGCTCATTAAGGTCTGTAGTCTCAAAGTTCTCCCCACATATGCACCTGAGCATATGAAAAGGTACCCACACATACTGTGCTCCTCGATCTGAGCGCTAAAACCAGACAGAATCATTACTTGGTAATAGATTACCAAGCTGTCTATCAGACTCGCTAACTCAGAATATCTCTGGAACAGTTTTGAGTTATTTAAAGGTCCCAGATGATCCTGACATTGCCCTAGAGTTTTAATACTACTAATTATTCCCATAGGTCCTGCTCCCAGAACCACTGACTAGAAAGCGGTTAGTTCCCTTTACAGCCCAGCTATGGTTGGACGAGCTTCCTTTGGGCATTACCATGCCCTACCAGGATGACTGTTAATACCAACATCCTCATCTGTAGCATAGCACATCAGTACTGTGAGAAGTGGGAGAGCCCATAATGCCTAGAGAGATTAACAATAAAAGTGTTTATACACCAGAAGGGCTAACAGGAGTTCTGAATAAAAACAGTGCCCTGGCCCCTGCAAAGACAAACAGATCTTTCAGGTGTATGTGCAAAGGCAGAAAAGCACAGGAGCTCACAGGTTATCACACTGCAGCTGGCTACACGTTCCCACACAGCATGCCCCTCTCCCACAACCAGGAAAGTAACTTCCTTTCAAGAAGATAACACTGCTCTTGGCAGACTTTCACCAAATGCTACTGTGTGTTGGGAAGACCTTGTGGAAGAAGGGTATTGTTGATAGTTGGAATCCTGTTCTCCTATTTCTCCCCCTATGACATCACCATGGCACTAAACAATTCCACAGGGGGAGGTTTATAAACTTCCTGGATTATGGTGGTAGTTGATGTGCTATTAACAACAAAAAAAGATTAAAAACAATCTACAATGTCTATTAATACTATTTAGTATTAATAAAACAGTATTAATTAAGACTAAGCACACTGTTGATTTAATTAATATTTTAAAATAATAAAATATTCACTAAGACTAAGCACATTATGAAAAAAATGAAGTAAAAACAGTGCCTTGGATGTTTTCAATGTTAAGATCCAGAAGAAACTCTTAGCCAACTTGAGGACTGTGACGTCAGGAGGACAGCCAGCCTCCAGGACAGTTAACTATTTCAGAAGCTGCACAGTCTGGTCAGGGAGGTAGCAAGAGCCGTAATGAGTCAAGCCGTCTGTGCATGGAGCTGACCCTGGACCACAGCAATCTACCCGGATACCGCCAGGAAAGAGATGGTCTCCCAGGAGTGCTGACACACCTGGGAGCACAGGTAAGACCACAACCTCTGCTCTGAGGAACCCACTGGGAGCCCTCAGGTCACAAGAAGGGAGGAGCAACCTGGAACAGGATCCTTCTGGTTTCCATCTGCACTACAGAGCTGACCATAGGCCACAGATCTCCACACCCAAATCCCTTCCAGAGACAGCAGGTTTCCCAAGAGTGCTGACACACCTACGAACACAAGTGAGACCCCCACTTCTGCTCAAATACCTGGCCAGAGCCCTCAGGACACAGAAACCAAGGAGCAGCCTGGGACAGGATCCTTCTGGTTTCCATCTGTGCCCCTGAGCTGACCCTATGCCACAGCTCTACATGCCCAAATTCTGCCTGAAGAGCTAGGCTCCCAGGGGTGTTGACACACAGGTTTACAGGAGTGACAAGCCACTGTTAGAAACAGCAAGACCAGCCAACAACAGAAATAACCAGATAGCAAGAGGCAAATGCAAGAATATAAGCAACAGAAACAAAGTCTACTTGGCATCATGAGAACCCAGTTCTCCCACCACAGCAAGCCCTGGATATCCCAACACATCTGTAAAAGCAAGACTTGGATTTAAAATCACATGTCATGATGATGATAGAGGACGTTAAGAAGGATATAAATAATTGCCTTAAAGAAAAAGAGGACAACACAGATAAACAGGTAGAAACCCTTAAAAAAAATCCCTTAAAAAATTATAGGAACACACAACCAAACAAGTGAAGGAATTGAACAAAACCATTCAAGATCTAAAAGTAGAATAGAAACAATAAAGAAATCATAAAGGTAGAAAACCTTGGAGATGGAAAACCTAGGAAAGTGATCAAGAGTCACAGATACAAGCATCACCAACAGAATCCAAGAGATAAAAGAAAGAATCTCAGGGGCAGAAGATACCATAGAAACACTGGCACAATAGTCAAAGAAAAAGTAAAAGGTAAAAAGCTCCTAACCCAAAACAACCAGGAAATCCAGGGCACAATGAGAAGACCAAACTTAAGGATAATAGGTATGGAAGAGAGTGAAGAGTCCTACCTTAAAGGGCTAGTAAATATCTTCAACAAAATAATAGAAGAAAATGTCCCTAACCTAAAGAAACAGATGCCCATAAACATACAGGAAGCCTACAGAACTCCAAATAGATTGGATCACATAATAGTCAAAACACCAAATACACTAAACAAAGAAAGAATATTAAAAGCAGTAAGGGGAAAAGATCAAGTAACATATGAAGGCAAACCTATAAGAATTATACCAAACTATTTTCCAAGCAAATGATCTCAAGAAACAAGCTAGAGTAGCCATTCTAATACCCAATAAAATTGACTTTCAGCCAAAAGTTATCAAAATAGATAAGGAAGGACACTTCATACTCATCAAAGGAAATGTCTACCAAGACGAACTCTCAATTCTGAACACCTATGCTCCAAATGCAAGGGCACCCACATTCATAAAAGAAACTTTACTAAAGCTCAAAGCACACATTGTACCTCACACAATAATAGTGGGAGACTTCAACACAAGACTCTCAGCAACAGACAGATCATAGAAACAGAAACTAAACAGAGACACAATGAAACTAGCAGAAGTTATGAACCAAAAGGATTTAACAGATAGTTATAGAGCACTTCATCCTAAAAAGAATATACCTTCTTCTCAGCACCTCATGGTACCTTCTCCAAAATTGACCATATAATCAGTAACAAAACAGGACTCAATAGGTACAAGAAGAATGAAATAGTCCATTGCATCCTATCTGATCACTATGGACTAAGGCTGGTCCTCAATAACAACAAAAACAACAGAAGGCTCACATACAAAATGGAAACTGAACAACACTCTACTTAATGATAACTTGGTCAGGGAAGAAATAAAGAAAGAAATTAAAGACTTTTATAATTTAATGAAAATGAAGGCACAGCATACCCAAACTTACAGGACACAAGTAAAGCAGTGCTAAGAGTTCTGAGTGTCTCCCAAAAGAAACTGGAGAGAGCATAAACTAGCAGCTTGATAGCACACCTGAAAGCTCTAGAACAAAAAGAAGTAAACACACCCAAGAAGAGTAGAAGGCAGGAAATAATCAAACTCAGGGCTGAAATCAACCAAGTAGAAACAGAAAAAAACTATACAAAGAATCAATAAAACCAGGAGCTGGTTCTTTGAGAAAAATCAACAAGATAGATAAACCCCTAGCCAGATTAACCAGAGAGCACAGAGACAGTATCCAAATTAACAAAATCAGACATGAAAAGAGAGACATAACAACTGAAACTGAGGAAATTCAAAAAATCAACAGATCCAACTATAAGAGACTATAAAACTGGAAAATCTGGATGAAAAGGACAATTTTCTTGACTGATACCAGGTACAAAAGTTAAATCAGGATCAGATAAACCATCTAAACAGTCCCATAACCCTTAAAGAGATAGAAACAGTCATTAAAAGTCTTCCAACCAAAAAAACCCCAGATGTGTTTAGTGCAGAATTCTATCAGACCTTCAAAGAAGACCTAATACCAATACTCTTCAAACTATTCCACAAAATAGAAACAGAAGGCACACTACCCAATTCATTCTATGAAGCCAGTTACACTGATGTGCCAACTTTGATAGAGAACTTCAGACCAATTTCCTATATGAATATTAATGCAAAAATATTCAATAAAATTCTCATAAACCTAATCCATGAACACATCAAAACTATCATCCATCATGATCAAGTAGGCTTCATCCCAGAGATGTAGGGATGGTTCAATATATGGAAATCCATCAACATAATCCTCCACATAAACAAACCCAAGGTGGGGGGGGGGCACATGATCATTTCATTAGATGCTGAAAAAGCATTTGACAAAATTCAACACCCCTTCATGTTAAAAGTCTTGGAAAGATCAGAAATTCAAGGCCCATACCTAAACATAGTAAAAGCAATATACAGCAAATCAGTAGCCAACATCAAACTAAATGGAGAGAAACTTGAAGCAATCCAACTAAAATTAGGGACTACACAAGGCTGCACCATGACCAAGAAGCAAGCTGGGGAGGAAAAGCTTTGGAAATGCTGTTCATTACCAAAGGAAGTCAGGAGTGGAACTCAAGCAGGTCAGGAAGCAGGAGCTAATGTAGAGGCCATGCAGAGATGTTTCTTACTGGCTTGCTTCCCCTGGCTTGCTCAGCTTGCTCTCTTATAGAACCCAAGACTACCAGCCCAGGGACGGCACCACCCACAGTGGTCTGGGTCCTCCCCTCTTGACCACTAGTTGAGAAAATGCCTTACACCTGGGTCTCATGTTCGTGCAAGTATAGGACCCTGACTAAGACAGCACCCCACTACTACTAATGACAAACTTACCTCCTTTGTATTTCAAATGAGACCAGACACTTTATATTTAAGACAGAGAATATCTTTGGGAAGATTCATAAAAATAAACTAAAATCCTTCTCTGTATTGATGGAATAAAATTAAAAAGTCTGTCTGAAGTAATAAACTGGTTTATAAGCGTCTTGTGATCTTGGCAGGAATAGGTCATTGCAGGAGCCTCTTAGTTCATAGATAAGATAAAGTTCCTGGTCTCAGACTTCCCTAGCAAGTTTGGTTATCTTGTCACATGATCCACAGGCTGGTGACTACACTGTAACAGGTGAGAGGCCAGTCCCTCAAAAGAAATGTTCAAAGAGGTCATTGTATCATTTCACATAATTTGTAAAAGGTAGAATTGACTTAACACAAAACCATTTGGCACACCTTTTTCTTTCTCTGTTCCTGTAGCTTCTAGGACTTTCCCCTAACCTGTACTATGTATTCCTTTTAAACACTAATAAAATGTGTCTCAAGCTTAAAAAAATAACAATAAAAATAAATTCTACAACAATAGTAAAAAAAAAATCTTCTAAAAACCTAATTAAACCAAAAGAAATTTCATGGTTCTTATGGATCAGGAGAAAAAAATATAGGTTAGAACTAAAATGGTTAAATTAAAGTTCAGTAAGTTTCTTTTAAAATATCATTCATTTTCTTGGTGCTGGAGAGAAGGCTTGATGGTTAAAAGCACTGTCAGGTCTTCCAGGGGTCCTGAGTTCAATTCCCAGCAACTACATGGTGGCTCACAAGTATCTGTAATGGGATCTGATGCCCTCTTCTGCTCTGCAGGTGTATTATAGACAGAGCTATCATATACATGAAATAAATAAAATGAAAAATACTAAATCATTCCCTAAAGGCCAGCAAGACTTGGCCCCAACTGTCGGCCAGTTCATAAGGAGAACAAACCAACTGCCACACGTTGCCTCTGACCTGATAGGAACACTGCAACCCTCACATGCCCCAAGACACAAGCAAGCACACACATACAAACAAAGGCAGAAAAATTTTTAAATGATTCCATCATTAAAATTTCCTAGGTGTTTTTCACTTTCCAATATAATGTACTACTAAACTCTAGGTCAACATCTTGATTTACTGATTTTTTTTTAAAAAATGACATCTCTTTCCTAAATATATATTTCTACCTTTTATGAAGCCTCACTCCAGGGGCAAATCAAATGAAGGGAAGCATGTAGGGGTCCCTATCAGTCTTTCCGAATCTACTAGTGGAATGGGAGGAGGAAGAGACAGAAAGAAAGCGAGCCACCATGACCCATGGGTTAGCAAAGCTCTGCAGCTCTGTGAGGCAGAAGGAAGCTTGTGGTGGGGACTCCTTGGGTGCAGTCCTGTCAATGTTCATCAGCAATTAGCACAGGAATGCATGAAACACAAGTGTCTAATACATGGCACCAGTGTGAGAACATGCTGACTTATACAACACACAGACTTCCAGGAACTCTAAACGCCCACAAGAAGTGTTACAAGGGAAACGAAGGCAAAGTCGGTTTAAAATGTCTTAGAATATTAAGAACATATGCATATTATTTATTCTTTGTGTGCAAACTATAATTTCATACTTGATATCAATTAAAGAGTGTGCATGTAGTTTTACTTTACACTTGATTGGCAACCAGAATAGAAAAATGAAGCTGACCGATACTTACTATAGTAGCCATACAGAACTGTGTTCTCAATCTGTACAGTGACATTGGCATTAGCCCAGTCCTAGGAGAAAAAGGAGACAGTAACTATCTTAGCTTTAGCAATAATTTGTATCACATGCAGAGTTAAGATTTGGTACGACTGAATATTATCTGTGGGGCCTGTTAGTAGATCGAATAAAGTATGGTCTCTTCAAGTCGTGACAGGAACTCCAGGTATGAGTTCAGCCCAGAGGAGACCATGGAAGAATCGTATTTTCTAGCTTGCTCTCCACAGCTTGCTCAGCCTATTTTCTTATATACCTTGGGACCACCTGGTCGGGGGGTGGCACCACCCACGGAGGGCTGGGCCCTCCCACACCAAACATTAAAAAATGCTCTATGGATTTGCCTACGGACAACCTGATGCAGTCAACTTCCCAGCTGAGAGTTTCTCTTCCCAGATGACTCTGTGTCGAGTTGACAGGAACTGATCAGCACAGTGACTGCCACAAGTGTACTGTACCTTTGTTAAAATCACCTAAAAGCTACCTGAAATGCCTCTGCATTCCCATCTGTTACTTAAATTGCTAAACTCAAAATATAATTCAAATTCATCGTTTGCATGGAATAAAATCTGTACACTGCTGAGACAGAACCTAGGGTATAATGGCAAGTAGACATTCTATAATAAGTCATTTGACAACAGACAAATGTCAAGAAAAAAAAGGGAGATAAAGTACCACAATGTTATTATGGGAGCCTTCCACCTACCCAGGTCCCACAACTTAACATGCTGTAATAGCCACTGTAGCCGTGAACTGTAGCAGAAAAAAATTCCCATATTAAGCACAAGATAAGCACATTCTGTGTTAAATCTAACATAAAGGTAATCTGACTAGACCAATAACAGTATTAATATATTTAAAGTACTGCCGAATGAATGACTGAAGGACTTTAGGACTCTTACTAAGTTCTCTGGCAACTGAAAAGCATAGCTTCCTTTTCCCAAGCTGAAGCAGCTGGGTAGGAAGGAAACCAGCTTAGGGTGTTCAGTAGTCAGAATATTCTATCACCCCATGAAGCGCTTATAATTGCTCAGCTCAAACTCTTTGATACCTAGTTTATCTGGCAAGATTATTCTGTCTGCCCCAGAGCAAGACAGAAACTGAGGTATAGGTAAGCTTACATCCCAGTCAACTCCAGCCTGCACCTTTGATTTTAATTAAGAAGGGCTCTTTATACCAAAATATATTCAGTATGTTTGTTTAAAATAAAAAAGCAACAACACTAACAACAAAAATCTAGAGGCAATCACTGCTCAGAGGAAAGATGAGAAAACATATCATCATAAATTCTTAATAAAAATACCATGTAAATACTAAAAAACTAAGGTCTTTATTAAGACCTTTAAACATGACAGAGTACTGAAATGGACAGGAGACAGAAAATGTAGCAACCAACAGCATAAGCACACTTACCTTCTATCTTTAAAAACAATGACAGGAAAACATCCAAACACAGAGAGAGACTGAAACTGTGAATAGGGCCTGACGCCTACTATGGCGAAGCATGGAAGAGTCTATGGACCAGGAGAACACGCTGTCTTGTTGTCCTAAGTACCCACTGCTGACATACCCACTGCTGAAGTACTCACTGCTGGAGTACTCACTGCTGGAGTACCCACTGCTGAAGTACCCACTGCTGAAGTTCCCACTGCTGGAGTACCCACTGCTGGAGTACCCACTGCTGGAGTATCCACTGCTGAAGTACTCACTGCTGACATACCCACTGCTGGAGTACCCACTGCTGACGTACCCACTGCTGGAGTACCCACTGCTGAAGTACCCACTGCTGAAGTATCCACTGCTGAAGTATCCACTGCTGGAGTACCCACTGCTGGAGTACCCACTGCTGAAGTATCCACTGCTGGAGTACCCACTGCTGGAGTACCCACTGCTGAAGTACTCACTGCTGGAGTACCCACTGCTGAAGTATCCACTGCTGGAGTACCCACTGCTGGAGTACCCACTGCTGGAGTACCCACTGCTGAAGTATCCACTGCTGGAGTACCCACTGCTGGAGTACCCACTGCTGAAGTATCCACTGCTGGAGTACCCACTGCTGGAGTACCCACTGCTGAAGTACTCACTGCTGGAGTACCCACTGCTGGAGTACCCACTGCTGAAGTATCCACTGCTGGAGTACTCACTGCTGGAGTACCCATTGCTGGAATACTCACTGCTGGAGTACCCACTGCTGGAGTACCCACTGCTGAAGTACCCACTGCTGAAGTATCCACTGCTGGAGTACCCACTGCTGAAGTACCCACTGCTGGAGTACCCACTGCTGGAGTACCCACTGCTGAAGTATCCACTGCTGGAGTACTCACTGCTGGAGTACCCATTGCTGGAATACTCACTGCTGGAGTACCCACTGCTGGAGTACCCACTGCTGAAGTACTCACTGCTGAAGTACTCACTGCTGAAGTACCCACTGCTGGAGTACCCACTGCTGAAGTACCCACTGCTGAAGTACTCACTGCTGAAGTACCCACTGCTGAAGTACCCACTGCTGGAGTACCCACTGCTGAAGTACCCACTGCTGAAGTACCCACTGCTGAAGTACTCACTGCTGAAGTACCCACTGCTGGAGTACTCACTGCTGAAGTACCCACTGCTGAAGTATCCACTGCTGGAGTACTCACTGCTGAAGTACTCACTGCTGGAGTACCCACTGCTGAAGTATCCACTGCTGGAGTACTCACTGCTGAAGTACCCACTGCTGGAGTACTCACTGCTGAAGTACTCACTGCTGAAGTACTCACTCCCCACTGCTGGGAGCCCCGCTGCTGGGAGCACTAACAACTGGAGTACCCCATGCTAGAAGTTCCCAGTGCTAGAGCACCCGATGCTGGGAACACCCACTGCTATGAGCACCCGATGCTGGAGTACCCACTGTTCAGTACTTCACCCACTGTTGGAGCACCCAAGTGAAGAATGGACAAAATTGTACATGTTGGCTCCGCTGAACTGGGCTCACTAGAGATTTCTTACACAAGGTACAAGATTTAAAAAATGTAATTAAGATGACCAAATCAGGGGTTGGGGATTTAGCTCAGTGGTAGAGCGCTTGCCTAGGAAGCGCAAGGCCCTGGGTTCGGTCCCCAGCTCCGAAAAAAAAAGAACCAAAAAAAGATGACCAAATCAGTGAAGTAGAGGATATATTTGTATTTGTTACACATCATACAAAGCCTCAGCGTTTTCCAGACGGCCCCTGAGAGTAGTGTTGTCCTCAGTGAAAATGACTTAAAAGTTAGAACTTGGAAATTCCACAAAAGCACAATTTCAAAATATAAACTAAGAATAGAAAATATAAAAGTAATTTAAGGTCAAATATTCATTGAAATGTAACATCTTTTAATTTAGTGGGTTCTGTCTGACCAATTTTTAAGACAATAGGCCAAGCTGTTATTTTTTTAACTACAAATTTGTATAAAATAAATAATAGAGCTCAGGACTATTCGTGCATTTGCCTTTATGTATTTCCATGCCCCCGAGTATCTGATGTACTGTGGGGAAGACTTACTTTAGAAAATCTTCCTTCTATGCCTTTATTATGTTTTATAAACCCTGGCCTCCCAAAGCAGAAATTAATGGGAACTTCACTTATTTAAACTGCAGAGGAATGGGTTACAATCACCAAGTAGGACTAGAGACTAATAAATTGGAATAGTTCAGAATTCCACAGATAGAAGACAAAGATGGTCCCCACAGCACACACATTCCCTGTGCTGTTCTTCACAAAGACTTGGAACCTCTCTATCTGACCGGAAGAAAAACCCAACTCTCCTACTCTCAACCCCACCTCAGGAAAGGGATTCTAAGTCAGGAGAAATTCCTCTCTCTATGGGTATCTGGCAATGTCCTGGGACATTAGAAGCTGGGGTAGAGCAAGGGAGTGGCGGGGAACAGTGCTACAGGTACCTGGCATAGAAGAATCAGAACAATGATTATCCAGGGCAAAGAGTCATTTACAGTTACGTCTCACAGTCTGAATCTAAAATATATATAAAGACACAAAATTAATATATTTAAAACTGACCTTTATCTGTATTTAAATTTAGGCCTCTCTTCTTTCAAAGTATCCACACTACTTTACCCTCAACTCTTTTGTTAGAGTAGCAACAAAAGCCCACTATGGAAAAACTCCTGGTCAAGAGAAGAGAGTCTGGGTGGAGACCTAACATCCTAGTTAGACAGGGGACTGTCCCTAAGACAGTGGACACCTTAAGCAGACAGAATTACTACTTCTTTGTTGAGATACTTATGATGGTTTGCATATACTCTGCCCAGGGAATGGTACTATTAGAAGGTGTGGCCTTGTTGGAGTAGGTGTATCACTGTGGTCGTGGGCTTTAAGACCCTCACCCTAGCTGCCTGGAAGTCAGTCTTCACTAGCAGCCTTTAGATGAAGATGTAGAACTCTCATCTCCTCCTGCCCCATGCTTGCCTGGATGCTGCCATGCGTCCACCTTGATGATAATGGACTGAACCTCTGACCTGCAAGCCAGCCCCTATTAAATGTTGTCCTTAGAAGAATTGCCTTCCTTGGTCATGGGGTCTGGTCACAGCAGTAAAACTCTAAGACAGAAGTTGGTACCAAGTACTGTGGTCCTGATGTGACAGGACTAACTATGCTTTTGTTTGGATGTGGATTTTGGGACTTTGGATGTGGAAAGCCATGGAATGTTTTAAGTGGGACTTATGAGCCATCCTAGTAGGAACATGGAAGACTGTTGCTGAGAGTAGACCTGGCCCAAGAGGTTTCCATGGAGAAGAATTTCAGTATGTGGCCTACTGACTCTTTTTGTGGTATTTTGGTGAACAGTGACTGCTTTTTACCCTTGTCCGAAGAGTCTGCCTGAGAATAAGGCTAAAGAGATTTAGATCAATTGCTTTGAAAAAGGAAGTCTCAAAACAGCCTAGTGTAACTTCGGTTGTGTGGTTACTAAAGTTCACTTATGAAGAGTGTTTTAATGAAAAGGAGCAAGTTGAGAAAGGAAAAATACAAAATATACATTCAAGTATTAAAGGCACACCAGGAAGTAGAATGGAGCTGAATCCTGTGTTCTAGGAGAGAGCAGATTAAGGGAGTGGATCTTTGGGGCAAGATCCTCACCCAGCTAACTTTAGTTCCAGGCACGGTGGTAAACACCTTTAATTCCAGGAGACAAAGTCAAGCAGATTTCTGAAGAAAAGCTTAAGTGCAGACACTAAGGAAAGCAAACTAGAACTTTAACCCAGAGTTCTGCCCCTGACCCACAGTCCAGTCAGTAGGAAAAGACTTCAACTCTTGCTCAGGAATATAATGAAATCTCCCAAATTAAACTAACACAAAAGGGATAGAGCTGGCTGGTAATTGAGTCCAATTCCTAACACTGAAAACAAACAAAACCCAGAGACAATGGCTCCAGACTAAATTTTTTTTTTCCCAGAGCGCTCTACCACTGAGCTAAATCCCCAACCCCCTCCAGACTAAATTTTTAAAAAGAAAAATAATTATGATCCAGAAAAAGATGAGTAATTTAGGCATGGGTAAAAAAAATCAGCAGTATATAAGTTCATAAGCTCATAAAAACATTTACTTTAGAAATTTGCAGATGAAAACATTCCCCTATGAGTTTTATATAGTTTTATATAAAAACTCTACATGAAAACCTAAAATCCAATCTCAGTTCAAACAATAATTACACAAGAGATAATTACATTGCTTATACTGTATTAGAATACTTGTGCATATTTGTATATATATATATATGTGTGTGTATATAATATATATATTAATTTCACAGGTTGCAGAGAGAAAAACATCCTGGAGTTTGTAATTATGTACTTCCTAGATTTCATTATACCACTTCTAAATAAAAACACCCCAGCATCCTCATAACGTCAGAGTCATTTATCTAAGAAACAGCTGTATACCCAGACTCAATCAGTGAAAAACACAAAATACAAATTAAACCAAAACCAATGAAGAGAGCTGCAGACCAGTGGCTAAAGTGCTGAAATGTGTGTTTCTGGAAGGTTCATCTTCCCCCACAACAACAAAAAAGAAAAAGACCTCTGGAGGCAGAGAGCAGAGCTTCAATCTCTTTTATATTTTCAGACTGAGCCTGATTTTTGGTTTTTGTTTTGATTTGTTTTTACCCATAAAGCCATGGATAGTCTAACTACCTCATAGGCTGCTTGTGAGTCAAAGGAAGGCAATGTGCGTAAACACTTAACATACAGTGCAGTACAGACACAACCACCTCTACAACAGTACACCGTCTGGCACGCACTAAGACTCCATCCATAGAGTTTGCTCTATAGGAAAAAAAGAAATTTTAGTTTCTGCACCTGTCAGAATATATCCAAATATAGCCACAAAAATGTTATCAATTGTTGGTGTCATTTAGTCCACAGTCAGAGGATTATTAAAGAAGTACACATTACTGAAATTCAAAAATGACTACTTTACTCAAGTATCATGTGCCAGACACGACATTCAGTACCTACTTCACAGAGGCTTAATTAAGCTTATAAGGAACAAGAAATTTGTAAAATTGAAAGAGAACATCTTCCAATCTATGCCTTTCCTTTTTAAAATGAGGAAGCCAGAGTACAGAAAAGATAAGTAACTTGGCCAAAATTACTCAGCTCAGCCTAGCAACCTTCCATACCAGAAGACTATGAAGTAAATTCTGTTGGCCATTAACAAAAGCCTTCCTAAATCATTTATTTGTGGTATTAATGGGAATAAAATCAAATATGCTGCAAAGGACTTATAAGAAGCACAAAAATAAGACCTTTTAATGAAATATTTTCACATTAACAAAATGGCTTCTGATACTGGCTGGGTTGTTGGACTGATGACTCTTATACAAGGTAGTTGTCTGCATCTTGTCTACCACTGTGTGTATTCATTTCTCTATTTATTTATTCCCAGACTGGAGAACACAGGCCTGGAGGGACTGCTCGGTGGGTACACATGCTAGGTAGTTGTGAAAGTGGCGAAAGCTGAGTTTAAGTTCTTGGCAGCTGCAGGCAGGCCAAGCATGGCCACCCATGCCTACAGCCTCAGCACTGAGCAGGTGGGGGTGGAAACCGATCCTGGCCAGAGGTCTCTGCCACCCACCAGCCTAACCTAAAGAGAGGAAGATGCCCGGTGTCCTCCTCTAGAACCTCAGGCCTATGCACAGGTACACTCGCACTACAGAAGAGACAAAGAGTTAGAAGACACTAACACTCACTGGTCTGTTACGTGAGATGCCTGCCCAGTACCCACAGGGAAGAATAATCGCATAGCACGACACTACTTACCTTGAATGTGCCATTTTGATTTTTCATGTAAGAAACCAAAAATATATCCACTGGCAGGAGCGCTGATGTGATAAGCGCGACAGCCAGTGAAAAAATGGCTGTCACAGTGGAGACGACCTCACTTTCCCGTTGGCTCTGGTATTTACGAACGTATACCCAGCAAAAGGCCAAAATAGCCTGAAACACAGCAAAAAGAAATACCTCATTACCTTATCCATTCTTGAACACTAACATCAATGTGTATTGGAGTTTATTTGGGCAAAGGATCTTTTTACACATGCTAAGGAAAACCTTTATTAATTTGCACAAGGTAGGATGTTAAAGCCTACTTATGAGCACAATACAACTTTACCTCAGTGCACACACCTTATGAATCAGTGCACGACTGCATATACCCTCACCAAACGTCATTAATAGTTACTCACAATGTCATTCCCCAATGTATCTCTCCATTCTAAAGGAAATATACCTGGTGTTCTTTCCCAATCTTATGGCAAAGCATCACAGAACAGAACATGGATGGAAAGTGATTTCTGCTCTGACAACCCCCAGATGCCATCCACCTGAAGGGTCACTGCTAATTACCACACAGAATCTGTAATCCAAATGTTAAGGGCATTGAAGAAAAGTCAGCAATGAAAATAGAGTCATGCATTTAAATTTTCTAGTGAAAACCATGCCCAGAAGAAAAGGAGTTGACATCTGTAGTTAAGTGACACTATTGGGACCTCTCTAGTTACTAACAAAGATCAGAGGTCATGCATGATTCTGCATTGTCAGGGAGCACTGGAATCATACAGGGAGGGCCTGCTGAGGCCGGTCTCCCAGAGCTTCAGAATGAGAGGCCCAGGTGGGCTTTGAACATCTCCGTAATGGATAAGATCATGGCGGTACTGGTCAGGTACTGTATTTTGAATTCCTATGTTCTATTCAATGGTAGAAGTTGCAGACACATACTAGTGGTCTCAGCACTGACTGTGAGGCAGACTTATCTTTAAATACCTTTAAGCATCTCAACTCTGTATCAAGTCGTCAGTTTGTAAGAACCCTCCAAGCACCACAACTAGATGTTAGAGAAGTCTAATGTGAACGGTAAAGACCAGTGCTCTAAACAAGATCTGTTACAGTGCTGAGGAAACAAAACAAAACAAAACAAAAAACAAAACAGTTTGTACCGTCTGCCTAGTTCCAAATCCTACCACAATTAAGATACCAAGAATGGTTCCATTACAATTGAACATTTTGATTTGTCCTACAGTAGATGACCCCACTCTACATTCACAGCCATTAACCACCACCACCTGGGGTCGGTAACTACCACCAACTATAACCACCATCTCCTGGAGTCTGTAACCACCAGGACCTGGGGTCTGTAACCACCAGGACCTGGGGTCTGTAACCACCAGCACCTGGAGTCTGTAACCACCAGCACCTGGGGTCTGTAACCAGCACCACCTGGGGTCTGTAACCAGCACCACCTGGGGTCTGTAACCAGCACCACCTGGGGTCTGTAATCACCAGCACCTGGGGTCTGTAACCACCAGCACCTGGGGTCTGTAACCACCAGCACCTGGGGTCTGTAACCAGCACCACCTGGGGTCTGTAACCACCAGCACCTGGGGTCTGTAACCACTATCACCTGGGGGTCTGTAACCAGCACCACCTGGGGTCTGTAACCACCAGCACCTGGGGTCTGTAACCACTATCACCTGGGGGTCTGTAACCAGCACCACCTGGGGTCTGTAACCAGCACCACCTGGGGTCTGTAACCAACACCACCTGGAGTCTGTAACCAGCACCACCTGGGGTCTGTAACCACCATCACCTGGGGTCTGTAACCAGCACCACCTGGGGTCTGTAACCACCATCACCTGGGGTCTGTAACCAGCACCACCTGGGGTCTGTAACCACCATCACCTGGGGTCTGTAACCACCACCACCACCTGGGGTCTGTAACCAGCACCACCTGGGATCCGTCCCTACAGTTTCTGTCATTTCTAGTGTCACTGTGTATGCATGCTACATCTCAGCTTTTGAGTTTGGCTTCTTTCACTTGGCTCAATGCATTTGAAATCCATCAAAGTTAAACACCTGTCCCACACAGTACTGCCATTTCAGCACTGTCATTTACAGAAAGAAAAAAATTAAGTTTAAAGAAGCTAGATGTTAAGCCAATAAATAAAACCACAACAAAAACAAGGGGTAAGCTCGAACTCTGGTTTAAATGTTCACTATTTTTTTGTTGTTTTAAGAAACTTCTTTCTCATAAAATGTTACATTAACATGCAATGAGTGTTTAAAAGTGAATTCAAAATTCTTGTAAGCATTCCTCAAGTTTGTTTTGAACTCATCGGAAGCTGAGCCTTGTCTATCTGTACTTAGCAGCACTTACAGCAAAGTTCAGCACATTCTACACCGACTTAAAGGAAGAGATATTGGCATTTTTACCAAGCTGGAGGTGATAGGTATCACAGAGGAAGCATGCATTAACCTCAGAGAGACAAATTACAAGAGAACCCAGGCAGAATCAACAAGCAAGAGGTTTTATCTTTTTTCCTTTAGGTTATACTTCGGATGACAACAGTAACTATATCATCAAGACAAGAATAGAGGACAATAAAGGACTTTCCTAATGGGTTTTCAAGATTAGCCTGGGGGTTGTGTAGTACATGGCTTAGGGGACACTAACTGCTTCACAAACAGCATTGTTAAATTAGCCATTAAGAAATAGTTAATAGCTACAGAGTAACACCTCAGAGCATTTCATTTTCTTTTAAAAAGCTATTATTAAAAATCAAGGAAAGATTTTAAAGTAGTTCCCTGACTCTTTCCAATTTGGACTTAATTGTTCTGGGCATTTGGAATGTTAATACCTCCCTAGGTAGTTTTAATAAGTGGCCAAGGTTAGGAACCAACGGGGCATAGGAAAGAATCCTAAAGAGTTTTGTCAAACTAAGCTGCAGAGATGTTTCCAGGGAGCTTGCTAAATGGCGGACTACTTGGGTGGGATGGAGTGAGGCCATAGATTGTGGAGTTCTACCAGATCCATAAGCAATGCCCACAAAGAACACGAGTAAATCTGCTTTCCAGATATGGAGTAGCCTCTGTAGTAATGAAATGGGCAACTGAAAGGTGGCGTGAGGCAAATTACTGAGGATCTGGGAAACTCAGTAAGGTGCCTACATTTAGCATAGCAAACAGATTAAGAGAGAGCATAAGGCACCAACTGCAATTATTCTGTAAGTGGCACAGGAAACTAAAGTCCGTATTGTTTGTCCAAGATTATAAACCAATAGAGGGAACAAGTATTTCTTAATCTTTTCATGCACTACTGGCATTAGTTCTCAAAGTATGAAGTCCCCAGACACTCTGTTTCTAGGACAATTTTTGGGTAGTCAAAAGTTGAAAACTATTCTCATAATAACGTATCATTTGCCATTGTGCTGGCTAACCTTATGTCAACTTGACACACAAATGATGCCTCCATCAGATCCAGCTCTAAGGCATTTTCTTAATTAGTGATGGATGTGAGAAGGTCCAGCCCATCATGGGTGGGGCCATCCTTGGGCTAGTGGTCCTTAGTTCCATAAGGAAGCAGGCTGAGCAAGAGGAACAAGCCATGAGGAACAAGCCAGAAAGCAGCATCCCTCCATGGCCTCTGCATCAGCCCGTCTCCAGATTCCTTCCCTGCTTGAGTTCCTGTCCTGACTTCTTTCAGTGAAGACTAGTGCTGTGGAAAGGTAAGGTAAATAAACCCTTTCCTCCTCAAGTTGCCTTTCAGTCATGGTATTTCATCACAGCAATAGAAACCCTAACGAAGACAGCCATTTGACAGAGCGGTTCTGACATTTGGGCACATGTTTATAGAGCACTTCATGGGGGGCAGGTTAGGGGGACACATGGGGACTGCTGGCATATATTATCATGAAACAAGACCCTAACTCCCCTGGTGTTTGCATTTTTCACCACCACACACAATTCTAACAACAGCAGCAGCAGAACTACTTACTACTCTGTTTGATGAAACAATAATTCATTTTATTAAATTTTGACCCGTAAGTTTTGAACTCTGTTCAGTAAGATAAAAAAAAGTATGCATAACGGCTCTATACCAAAGTGTGATGGTGGTTACCAGACAAAGCCCCTTAAAACTCTTAGAGCTAAAAGCCAATCTTCCTGACAAAACGGCCGTCTTTATTTGAAAAACAACTGACACTGAAGTGACTTAGAACTTTGGTTTTTAGTGGAGCATCTCAAATGAGCTACAATGAAATATCACTTAAAACCTACAGAGGGTTTCACCAGCATAGGTGTTGTAGCCAAAGCTGAGCTTGCTCCTCAGAGCAGTAAGTGGAAGGAAGTGGTCCTCGGGCCTCCACCCACACATTATGCTGCACTCTCCCATGCGTGAACACAAGCACAGGCACCTGCACTGACCCCACCCCTGCCCCTAGACCAGTACACAAACCATACAAATGAATAAGTAGAGTGTAACTTCAAACCTCAAGCTTTCAAGTGACAACTAGAAATTTCAATATTTAGAAATTCCCAGGGCATTTCTGATGAGATCTGTGTGGATTTAATAAGGGTAACATGTGATACTGCACAATTCAATGTATCCATGTTTAGGAGATGAACCTCACTAGTTACTACTAGCTCCCGAGGAGCAGAGAGAGTTCAGGTTGGACTAATGGCCTTAATGTAAGGGACGAATATGTCCACTGTTTTTAGATTGCACACAGCCACAGGACCTGAAGAAACTGGTACTTGTTGGCTTTTGGTGCAATCACAAACAACAAAACCAGCTATCAAAACAGTCCTCTACTTCTGACTAGATTTTGTACACAGACTTCAACCAAAATAACTTTCTTCAAGACTGAACGAAAAGCAGACACGAATACAGCTCCTTTCTAATAAGCCAAGCACTAGGCAGAAAGACAGTAATTTAATTTTTAATAAATCATGTTTTCGCACCTCGCAAATGTACTTCTGTACTCTTGGGTTGCTCCTGATGCAACGTCACAAGCTATCCATAGGCTACTTTTCCACTGGCACTTTCAAAAGTAGCCTCTCCCAAGTCTTATTTCACTTACAAATCATATTTTCTCTTCCAATGCTTAGACTCTATGTTCCCCACTTACAATCAGTCCCCTCTTAAAAAGCCATGTATGTTTGGTTTGCATCCTCCTAGGTAAAACTACTGTGTCCACAATAAAACTACTATATCCAAGGTGAAATTGCTGTGCTTTAAATGCTTTTCCATTAATCAAGATAGTCCAACTATACTTTCCTGCTGGTTACATGCTTATTTTTCTCTAATCAAATGGGCTGGAAAAGCCAGTGAGTTCTCCTAGTATAGGTCTGGACAGCTTTGGAGAGGCCACCGATAACCTCTGGGATTTCCCACTCCCTCCAGGACACAAGTTAAGCATGGCCCAGGGCAATGGGATTTGAGAAAGTGAAGGGAGCATGCCAATAGGGAAGACTGAGTTTAGGATCCCTGAACATGCTAAGCAAGTGATGTACATGTGTGTGTGTGTGTGTGTGTGTGTGTGTGTGTGTGTGTGTGTGTGTCCCTGTTAAAAAAAAATGAAAAACTTGACTAGTTGAACATACTACGCAAGTGTCAGTCCAGGGAATCTGAAAAACCACATCTGTCAAATGACTTTCAAAATGCAAACACTAAGTAACCATAGGGTTAAAGTCTTTGTAGAATTGGGAAGGATTTGACAATGTGAAATGTCTTAAGAGAAGCAAACTAAACTATGTCAGAAAGTAATAACCAGGCCACGTTGGGTGATGACAGTTAGATTTTGTGCAGTTAATGATCAGAGAAGTCTGGAAATGCAAGCACCTCAGTTCAGACAGGTAATAACCTCCTGCCTGGGGAAGGTGCTCCACACCGTTCTAAGTGGAATGTAATACCTAGAACGTGACACTCACGTCATCAAAGCAGAATCGCACAATGGGCGCGGGGAAACCCGAGGTCTTACTACCCCAAAGGCTGGAGCACAAGGTGGAAAGGAGGCATTTAGAAAAATAAACAAGACTATGTCAGCGCTCAGGAGCCTGGCTCAGAGGCGGCGAGCACTCCAATCATAGCCGTCGTCACGCCTTTCTCCACCCTCATGAGGGTCGCTCGTCCCCAAACCCACCCGCCAGCCACATTCTCTGACAAGAGACCGAAGCTGGCTGAAGTTAGGAAGGAGACCTCGGAGGATCAGCACCTCCCCACCTTCCTCAGGGGACCCTCGCGAACCCAGCAGAGAGCAGGGCGGGCAAGGAGGGTCCCCGGACTCGAGAGGCCAGCGCTGACCCGCCCTCCTCCTCCTCCTCCCACCCCCTCACCCTAGGAGAACTCGGAGCGACTCCCCTACCAGGAGCAAGAGGCCGAAGATGCACCAGCCGATCACCAGATCGGCAGCCGCCGCCGCCATCTTCGCTTCCGGTCCCGATAAACCCAAAGGGGAGGGGAGGGAAGGGACGGGACAGGACCAAGAGGGACCCGGAACTGCGCAGCCTAAAGGTTAAAGGGGCGGAGGGGCGGAGCGGAGGGTTGCCAAGGAGACCCGGCCCGCGAGCGTCCCCTGGCGACCAGCCGAGCCGGGGCGAGACGCACCAGACGCACCGTGACGTCACCACGCTGCCCGCCCACGCATGGACTGCGTGCCACCTGACCTCGCTGGCACGCTAAGAGCTTTACCAAGGCAGGACCCTGTCTGTGCCTCTGAATGTCGAGTGAAATGTATGGGTTTTCATTGCTTCCACAAACAAGGTTTTGATCCCATAATGCAATCGGAAGTCATCAGGGTGCAGGAATGACTCAGAATAAAAGAATGTCATCTGCCCAGATGACTTTATAATTTGCTGGTGACCAGGTCATTGCTTGGCTGGGCACTGCATTACCACGTGATGTTTTGTTTTGTTTTTTTCCATCCTGTGAATTTCCATGACGGTTTCATTCAATTAAGATATCCGAGTCTATGAACTGTAGGTGCTAATAGTCTAAATCTTATGTGAAGCTGAGGGAAAACCCGGCGTGCTTGCCTGGGTCCTGTGGTTTATTTGTGCATATTTAAAGTGAGTAAACTAACCCTGGCCTGATGTTTAGTTTTGATTGTGAGCATTTGACTGTGGGCTTAGTACGTGTAGAACCAACTGGGAAGAGTCTCTAGGATGAATTGTCTAGACCAGATTGGTCTTTCTGCTTGTGAGGGATTTTTTTTTTTTTTAAATTGGGTTAACTGGGGTGAGAAGCCCCACCCTGAATGTGGGTGGTATCATTTCACATCCCTGGACCTGAGGACATGCAGAACTCATTGTTGTCTGTGCTTGACTGTGGATGTGAGTAGCCATTTCAAGTTTCTGCTGCATTTAACATCGCCACAACAATGGACTGAAACCGTGAATTGTGAACCCAATAAACCCACCCTTAGGGAACTAAGACACTTAGGATGCAGTCAAAACATCCTATCATGAACCCTGTCATCGCTACAATTTATTCCATGATGATATTATTACTTACCTTGGTCTTATTTCTGGCTGGAAGTCTGCAGTAGTTAAGGGTTGGGTAGAAGAGTAGAAATGCAAAGAAAGTGGGAAAAGAATGACTTTATATGAACCGGTCCCATCACAAACTCTCTGGTGGAACTATGCACACATCTCTGAGCTCTCTCATAAGTCCCTTAAACCGAGCAAAAACCACTTAGAATTCCTCCATAACCTGCAAGTCACAGTCATGCTTGCACATTGCTGCTTCAGATCAATGTCTTTCAACCCTTCTCTAGTAGCTTTCCTGGTTAGAAGAGATATCTAAAACCACCCGAGACCAGTCATCCCCATTTGTCCTCAGTGGCCCATATCCTTGTAAACAATAACGTTGTGAGCACAAGCTGTTCCTCTGTGAAGTTGCATTTTCTTAGTTCTGCCATGGAAGAGTGGGTAGTTTGATCAGGCCTGAGTCAGAAACCTTTCTGTATACTTTAGCATTATATCCATTTTCAAATTCTCTAAAGATTTATTTATTTATCATATATAAGGACACTGTAGCTGTCTTCAGGCACACCAGAAGAGGGCATCAGATCTCATTACAGATGGCTGTGAGCCACCATGTGGTTGCTGGGATTTGAACTCAGGACCTCTGGAAGAGCCCTTCAGATTCTCTAAATAGATTCCTTGGGACCTCTTTTGCATTAGCCAGTTTTCCATCACCAGGTAAAAGTACTTGAGATAATCAACTTATAAGTCTTATTATGGTTTATGGTTTCAGGAGTTACAACCCTTGGTTATCCAATCCTATTGCTTTGTCTCGTGGTGGCTTATATGGTATATTATATAAGACTGTGTGGTAGAGAAAAACTTTACCTCATGGAGACTGAAAAAAAAATAGATGGAGTCCACTTGTGGTTTTGTAGTTCTGAAGGACTCTAGAAGCTTTCACCAGCCTTACACCCACCCGTCTCGGGGCAAGACTAGGCCAGGTTCCAACTTCCCACCTCAGGTTGAGGCTAGGTCAAATTCTATTCTCCACCCACCGGAACATTCTTGAGTAGAACATTCTCAGAATGTATTGACTGATGTTTGCTAGCCAATAGATTTAAAGGTCAACATGCTTAGCCAATGTAACCTTGCTGATGTAACCTGTACTCCTAAAACGTATAAAAACTGCTTGTCACAGCCACTGGGGTCACCTTCTAGTCACTCGCCATGAGGAGCTGATTGAGGGTCGACCCTGACGCACCAGGGAAATAAACCTCTTTTATTTGCATCGAACTCCATTCTCGTGTCTCACTTGGGGATCTCCCAGTAGTTAAGGTTCATTTCGAGTCTTACAGTTCCAAGTCTTCCATTTCCTCCCTGAAGTATCCAGTCAACAATGTACACCAGGCTTGAAGGATGAACCAGAACCAGGACTCCAGTCAGGCTGAGAGCAAGTGTTAGGGAAAAAGAAGGCCTTCTCCAAGGATTTTAAAGAACAGCTCTCTTAGACCATCTTAGCTTGTGTGCATACATTTATTCAGGGAAGAGAAGGGTTATATATGAACTGAAAGGGAGAGAGAGAGGGAGAGGGGGAGGGGGAGGAGGGAGGGAGGAGGGAGAGGGGGTAGGGGAGAGGAGAGGGGAGAGGAAGGGAGAGGGAGAGGAAGGGAGAAGGGAGAAGGGAAAGGGAGGGGGGAGGAGAAGGAGGGGAGAGGGGAGAGGAGTTTTCAGTGATTGTAAAACCATTTACTAGAGTTTATAGCCCTGGGAATATCTCCTTTGCATAGAGAGGTATTCTACAGGAATCCCAGAAAAGAGGAAGTTGGACTTGTAGGTCAGCCAAGGACTACTCAACCTTCCCCAGAAGGTATGGGGGATTGGACTCCTAAGCCAAGGTCAAAGAGAGGGAAGCCTTGCTGGTAAAGGGAGCTTCCATTTTCTGCAGAGCTCAGAGGAACTATCCAGACACAGTAGACTGTGACCTTAATTAGCAGGCTTTCCCCACAGGTTTGAAGAATTATGGCCCCAATAAACTCAAGTGTTTTGAATGCTTGGCCCATAGGGAATGACATTATTTGGAGGTGTGACCTTGTTGGATAGGTGTGGCCTTGTTGGAGGAAGTGTTATCCTGTGTGTGGGAGGGGCTTTGAGGTCTCCTATGCTCTAGCTTCACCCACTGTGGCACCCCGTCTCCTTTTGCTGCCTACAGATCAGGATGTAGAACTCTGAGCTCCTCCAGCACTATGTCTGCCTGCACACTGCCATGCTTCCCATAATGATGATAATGGACTGAACCTCTGAAAATGAAAGCCCAGCTCCAATTAAATGTTTGCCATGATCATTGTGTCTCTTCACAGCTATGAAACTCTTAACTAAGACATCCCTCAAAGGTCATGCCTTGGTGGCCTTAATTTTCATAAGGACCCACTCTCTACGTGTTTTTCCACCTTCCAAAAGCACTGCATTCTGGGGGATTTCATCCCCTTCATTACTCATGTGTTTGTCTCATGTTCCAGGCCCAAATATGGATATCTACTGTACGAGGTTGCTTCCGACCTGTTGGTTGTCTTTCAGCGAAGGATTACTACAACACACAAACAGGCATGCATTGCTCTCAGTCTGCAGCATAGAAGAGTACATAATTTAAAAGCAAAGTTCTGCATTAGGTTATAAAGCTGACCGCATGAGAAATCCCAGGCAAGTAAGGCTGGCATGCAGTTTCTTGTTCTCTTAAAGGCAGGTTAAACTTACAGAATGATTCTGCAGTAGGAGTAGGATAGCAGGTTAGGTCTTAAATGGTGTATAATAAGCTTGGCTGGAAGGTCTATTCTCCCTAAGTTTAATTTCTTTCCATGTAAGAGATATTTTCAAAGAAATCTATGGCTATGGTTAGCCAAAGTGAGAGGTTCTTTGCAGCTCAAGACAAGTGGGTGAGGGGCCTGGAAGGAGGAAAAATGATATAATTCTGTTTAAATTAAATATAGACAGTTAGAGATCAGAAAGATGGTTCAGCAGTTGAGAGCACCAACTGCTCTTCCAGAGGTCCTGTGTTCAATTCCCAGCAACCACGTGGTGGCTCACAAACATCTGTAATGGGATCTGACGCCCTCTTCTGGTGTGTCTGAAGACAGCAACAGTGTACTCTTATGCATAAAATAACTAATAAATATTTTTAAAACCATTAAAAATAGATAAATAGATTTGTTTGTGTGTGTTTATGTGAGACTGTCTCTCAGGTGATTATAATTATATTGACACAAAGTGTCAAAGGAATGTAAGTTCTGTTGAAACTTACTGTGAATTCTCTTGGTCTATACAGGAAGACAAGAGCAAAAGATATTTGTTTTTGCCTCCAAATATTCAAACTATGCAATAGAAAGTGTGTATGGGACCCAGGAGATATGAGTGTGTGCCTATAATCTACAAATCTAATTTGCAAAATCTAATTTACAAAGGATTGGAAACAGACTTAGATTCTGATTAAATGACATAAACTGGAAGAGAAAATTAAATATATATTATATATATTTCATAAATATACAAAATATATAAATATATAGGAATTAGTAGAAAGAATAAAAGGCATTGAATGTATTAATAAGAGGAAAGATGAACAAGCGAGGAGAAAAAGTTCCATCATTTGGATACAAAGTAGATAATAGAAGAAAGGACAGACTTGGTGTCTTCAAAAGCTAAGACATGAAACGGAGAGGTTTCTCTGGGCCTACAGCTGGAAAGTTGAAGTAGGCTGGCCCAAGCCCACTGGAGAGGGGTCTCCAATATAAAGGATCTCATAGAACTGAGCAGGGGCTTAGCCCTAACAGTCAAGCTAACTGGGTAAAGGGAACTGAAACCTGGATACGATTTCTACCTGAAATTACAGTTAAGCCACAGTGAAGTTCAGCTATGTGTCTAAATTAACTGTATATAATTATATATCCAAATTAACTATTTACCATGTATCTGGATGCTGACATTTTCATACTTTTTTTTTAAATAACTAAGCATTGTTAGGTCAAATTCGTGAGATGCTTTACTTTCCTGGGAACTGAAAACACTGCACCAAGTCGAAATAAACTTTAAAATTTGTCTTTCTGGCCGTCATTTCGTCTCAGAGATAATCCTATTTTTGAATGACAAATTCTTTCCTTAGCTATTCTAATTCCATCAGCCAGGTTACACTGAAGTTTTGCCGTCTGGTGACTTTGCACATGTCGGTCTTGATTCACACCGTGTTTATATAGTATTTAGTTCTCTGTGCTCCAGGTTTTCCTTATACTTAATCTTCTGTCCAAAGGATTTAGGAGTGATCTAGGGTGCAGATTGATGTGGGACCAAGGGACTATAGCACACCAGCCATTTCTTTCCAATATTATATTAACTCTTTCCCCTCACAGCTATTGCCAGCCCCCTAAGTTTCTTATCACAGCCCTAGGACGTTTCTTCTTTTCTTTGAGAAAGGGCTCAGTTGTGTTCATGAGGTCCTCTGCACATATGGCTGTGAGACCCGCTTGGTTCTAGAAGCACATTTGCTCATTTATATATAACCCAGTTAGGAGCCAAAGGATTTTGCACTGGAGCCAACGTATGAAAAATTGCACTTATGTCTACATTTTCCTTTTGAGATCAAGATTTCTTTTCACACCAATGGATAAGGTACATTTCAAACATAGCACATCTATTTCACTGGAGGCAAAAAGTGGCAAGGAGAAAATGCCACTAAAATGTTAATACCTGGGTGTTTTTTTTTAATTTAAAAATACGCAGGCAACTTTCCAACTTATTGTCCTAAAATTAGATTGTGCACAGTATGGTTATGCGGACTGTGCCATTCATATTTTTACATTTCTGCAGTGATGAGCTCTTAGTGGACGCTGTTCATAGACTCCTAGTGGAACAAGTGTTTCCACAGGAACTGGCATTGCATGGTAGTCTCCTTAAGAGTTTTCTTCTGGCTAAAAGTGAAATGATTTATTCATAGTTTAGACATGTTAAAAATTATTTAATGCCTCCAAGTGTTTTTCATTATCAAGTCTCAAACTTGCTACGTGTGTGTGTGTGTGTGTGTGTGTGTATCCTTGTATGTACAGTTCAAAACATGTCAAAGTCAGCTTATAAGTAGACCTCATGATTTTTAAAAAACAGAGTTTAACTCATGATATTTAAAATTATCCACAGTGTACTCAATGATTTTAACAAGAGATGCTTTTGATTTATTTATACATTTGGTAGCATATGTTGCTCTTTTTCCTAACAATAGGGTTCCTCTCCTGATGGGAACATCTGTTCTTTTCACAATGCACTTTTGTTTGCTTCATTGTTGCAGAATTTGTTACCTTAAAATTGAATTCAAATTGGAGTCTTCTGTATTCAATTTCCACATGTTAATAATTTATAGATTATATAGTTTTATAAAAACCTTGTCAGAATTTGTGGAGCTAAAGCAGTGGTTCTCAACATGTGGATATTGACCCCCCCCCTTGGGGTTTGAATGGCCTTTTCACAGGGGCTGCCTAATACTACCAGAAAATGCAGATTTTTACATTATGATTGATATCAGTAGCAAATTTACAGTTGTAAAGAAGCAACAAAAATAATTTTGTGATTGGGGTCACCATAACATGAGGAACTGTAGTAAAGCATCCAGCAACGGGAAGGTTGAGAAGCACTCAGTGAACATATCTCACGTCTAATCATACTCGTGACTTATGAAGCAGTTCAAATATTAATAGACAAATTATAGACATTTTCATCCCTATATTTTTTTAATATCAAATATTGTTAAACTTTCTAATTATGGAAAAAACTGTGGGTTTCAACTTTTGACTCTTATCTTAATATGTCTAAATTCAAAATGTGAAACATTAATATTGGGGTTAGGAAGGACTTTTAGGTGTAGGTAACATTGTGAAATGTTTTAAAGGTTGCAAAAAACAGTTTAGCAGACTTACCAGAGAGTAAGTAAACATTTCACCAAAGGAATACTATGCACAATGATACAACACCATGAAATACCATGTTTGGTTCTGGGCAAAGTCAGCATGACTTTAGTCAATAAGAATTTGCCGTTTCTAGATTAGACTGCAAATGGATTGATGTTTACGACTAGTAAACTCAACCTTCATGTTAGAAAGGGTGGCTTAAGAGTTAAAGGACTATTCAGAAAGGAGTGAGCAGGATAGAGGTAAACTGGCCTAGGGGTTAGTAGGGCTAGCAAGAATACACTACCATTCCTAAGATGACATTCTGTCTTCCTTAATAGGAAACAGGTTTAATGGACAGAATACATAAATTTAGAATAGAGCCACCTAACAGCCATAGAAGGTATCAGTATATACACACTCTCTGCCATTTTATCTTGGGTCAGTATCACCCCTTTACATGAACTTAACAGGAAGACAAAGGGCACGGGGATGTATTTGGTGCAAAGCCTTATTATGTTCAACCTCCTGGGGTTCCCAACAGGTAAAGGTAGAAGGTTCACCTGGGCAACAAGCACAAGACACTCAGAAGAAGGGTTAAGACTTCTTAGAGTCATAGAGGACATGTAGAGTCCTGGTGAGGGAAAAGGGTGCATTTCATTTCTCATAGATTCTAGGATGCGCAGTACTGGAAAAAAAAATCTTACTGTATTTTAGGCAGAGTTAATAAGAAACTGGTCTTTCTAAATAAGGAAAGTCCTCCAATTAAAAAAAAAAGTTGTTCATTTTTTTTATTGTGTATAGTGAAAGCAGACAATGTAACCTATGGTTTAGAAAGGGCTCTAGCTTTCTGCAGCATAACTAATAATTAACATAAAGCCTCATCTTTATATTAAAAACCAGATTTATTATTGACAATACTCTTTCAAAACGTACAAACAAGTCAGTGTTGTTGGGAGTTTTAATAAAAATCAAAACACTAAGATTTAGGTTTGGATCTAAAAATGAAAAGGAACAATTTAAAACTTCATGTTCTTAGGTTGTCAGTGTGTCAACTTTATTAATATTTTTAAAATTTTCAAATTGTGTGTGTGTGTGTGTGTGTGTCTGTGTGTGTCTTTGCCTGGGTCTGTGCACATGTGGGCACAGTGTCTAAGGGGCCCACTGGACTTACAGAAAACTGGCAGTAAACAAGAGCAGTACACATTGTTAGCTACTGAGGAATCAACCTCCTCAACTTAATTTTAATCTTAAAGTTTTATGTACTTAAATTGTTACACTCTTTACTCCCAGATCTAATCAAGTCTCAATAGCTCAAATGTCTTCAGCAATGTTTTTCCACCTTCCTTTTGTGTTAAGCTCAATTTTAATAACTTTTAGCTTAGAGACAACTTAAGGGTTTTTAACGTTATTCATAGGAATGAGACCTTAGTGGGGAAAGACCCATAACAAATTGACTATCAAATATTGATTTTTAAAATTATTACATAAATTTATTAATACACAAACTTGTGTACCTGATGAATGTCATTTTAGAGAAGCATGTTCGCAATCAAAGTGCAAAGTAGCTTTGACAGATATGATAAAACACCCTGAAGAAATTCCCTTTTATTCCTTTAGGTCATTTTTTTCTTCCAACTTATTAAGCCACCACACCAGTTAATATTTTCCCAGTACTGGTATGGACCAATCATTGAAGGAAAAATGGAATTTTATACAAGTTAGAAAATTACTCAACTTATGATTGCAAGTCATTTTCCCTTTGGGCCACATTTATTTTATGACGACTGTATGCAAATGAATATTTTCTGTGGATTTTGTGGATTTTGGAATACCACTCAGTCTTTCATATACACCCAGATCAAGCCTACATTTACTAGACTCTAATTGCCTTGTTACCTGTGTGATTCTGGGACGCCTCACTTAATCTAGTCTCGTGGACTGACATTTATAGAAACACCAACTGGTCATAAAAATACAATTAGAAAGTGAAAATGTCAGTCTCTGGAGAAGCCGTGGAAAGATAAAAGGGGTAATTAAGCTTTTTAAAGTCCTCTTTAGATTTCACTTTCATTTACTCTCATGTCTGCCGGAGTAAACTCACCACTAATGAAGCTTCCATTTGTGGGCCCCACTGACAGAGACATTTTTCCTGGTCTTCAAAGGGTCCCTACCACATTCTCCCAAGTTCTCATAAAGTTCTTGCAATTTGCTTAAGTCTGTCAAGACCCCGGTGCTTCCCCCAGGACTTTCCCTTCATGGCACTTCTCAAAGGAGCGTCATTTGCGTGGCCACAGACACTAAGCATCAGGCAATGTTACTTAGCGTCAGGAATGTTTTTCAGTTAGCACTGGTGGGATATACGCACGTGGCCCACACATGCTCCGCTATAGTTGAGTTATCGACGGGTATCCAGGTATTTGATTGGTTTCCGGGAATGTTCAGTTCTCTATTCCAATTTAATAGGCACTATGAATAAAAAGCAAGACCAGGGATGTATTGCGATGGGAATCTGTGCCTGATACGAGAAGTCTCTGGAGAGTGGGAAACACCCACGTTTTGAAAGTATGAACCAGAATCCGGACGATGCTATTTTATGGACATTATGAAGTTGTGCAGTATGTGTCAGCTGTTAAAATGATCTACTCTCCCTGCCTCATTTTAAATAAAAATTTATTTTCAATTCTAGCGTGTGTGTGTGTGTGTGTGTGTGTGTGTGTGTGTGTGTGTGTGAGAGAGAGAGAGAGAGAGAGAGAGAGAGAGAGAGAGAGAGAGAGAGAGAGAATACCCCGGATCTGGAGTTAGAGGCTGTTTTAGCCACTTGACATAGGTACTGAGAACTGAACTTGGGTCCTCTCCCAGAACAATAAGCAATCTTTTTTTTTTTTTTTTCTGGAGCTGGAGACCGAACCCAGGGCCTTGTGCTTGCTGGGCAAACGCTCTACCACTGAGCTAAATCCTCAACCCCACAATAAGCACTCTTAACCACTCTTATCCACACAATCCCACGAACCCAATTTTGTATTCATAATACTAAATTGTTGTATTAAAAAAGATTTAATCGGGGCTGGAGAGATGGCTCAGCAGATAAAAGCACTGGTTGCTCTTCCAGAGGTCCTCAGTACAATTCCCAGCTCACAACCAGTGGCTCACAACCATCTATAGTGGGATTTGATGCTCTTTTCTGCTATGTCTGAAGAAAGCAATGGTGTACTTATATACATAAAATAAATAAACCAATATTTACCAAAACCCAAATTGCTCACTTACAAAGTAAAAGTTTTGGTCTCCATACAGATTGCAAAAAAAAAAAAAAAAAAGAAAAAAAAATTCCCACTTCATTCTTTACTTCCTAGAACACGAGTAGCCAGGCAGGCTTTCCACTCTACACACCGCCTCCTGTGCTTTCTCCTCACCTTCTCCACCTCCCTACTGAACTTTATATGCTGCTCCCACTGAAAACACTGCTAAGTATCTGAATCTTCCTCTCCTCCCCTTGACTGCATTTATTTTAAGCACGAACACTCCAGTCTCTAGTTAAAGGCAAATAAAACCCTCCATCTTTTATATGATTATATTGTGTTTCTGGGCTTTCAAAATACCTACATGCATCCCTTTAAAGAGAAAAAAATATCTTCCCCGGAATCCGATGTCAACGTCATTTTTACATCGTTTGAATATCTACAACTATGAATGTGCATACAAATGTCAGAAGCTTATCAAACTTATATGATCCTAATAAACTGAAATGTTCTAACAAAGCTTACAGAGAAGATTCATGGCAATGACACTTTTTCAGTGTGATACCTTGCTGAAACAAAGCCATCCATCCCTATGTCTAGAGCTCATGTCTGCTTGTAGAATTAATCTGTTTGGGGACTTTGATTTCAATAACGCAACTGTAGGAAAGTTCGCTTCCCCTAAGTGTATGGTACAATGGTAACTTCTAGCCTTTGTTTGCTCATTAAGTATAATCAGACTCTATGCTTAAGTAAATCTTGGGAGTAATCCTTTCGGAGCCAGTTTTAAAGTGTTGTCTTGAAAATTGTGTGAACTCTCTTTCTCATTTTGGGATCGCATGGGTGTTGGTCCCAGTGAGGCCTGCGTCAAGTTGAACCAATTGCAACTGCGATAGGATATTGAACTATTTATTATTGTATATTTTGGTAAGAAAGCATTGGAACGTGTGATGTAAGATGAGAATATTAAAATAGTTCATTTACAATGTGACTATAACACTGAATAGCCAACAAGATTCTTGGGAGTCAATAAGCCTTCATGACTAACCATGAGTCTCTATCCATTGTGTTATAATTTTCTTTGCAATCAAGGAATCACTTTGATACATCCAGTTTTATTATCTGACCCTTACTTAGTGCAAACAGGACAGAAGTATAGACTTTTGAAGGCTGTTCAACTGATGTCTCTATTGATTAAATATGTGCTTGTAGCTTTGTAAGATTTTTAAATGTAAAATACAGAAATTTGATCTACAGTTTCCTTTGAGAATTAGCATAGGGAATTTTATGTAGAACATACTTGCCTTGCGCTTAGAGATTCACCTGCTTCTCCATCCCAAGTGCTGAAATTAAAGGCATGTGCCCCCACACCTGGACTTACTTTCAATTTTTATTTTTTAAGTCAATTATGAAAATGCTGCTGACAAATTAGCATATCATAACACTTATGCTGAAATGTCTTAGGCTCCCAAAACAACTATATATACATATATATATATATGTATATTTACACATAAAGCTAAAGTATATTTGAAAATATCAAACATTTAAATATTATGGTACCCATAGTGATATTATTGGCTTTAAGTCAAGAACTTAGAATCTACAAGTTACACACCTCATTGCTTCTGTCTTGCCTTATAAAGTATTGACACCCTCTATACAACTACTGTGTTGCCCAGTCTTGCAGTGGACAGTTTGGGGGTTGTCTACCTATAGTATAAGCTTTTGTAAACACTGACCTTCCTTTTGTAAACCTTCCTATTTGTCTTGGTCAGACCTATTCTCCAACATCCTACAGATAGAGACCTCCAGAATCCAACCATAACCCTTTTTGTGAGACGACAGTCAAACACATTGGTAGGCATGGTTTGTTCTCTATGATTCTGGCGTTTTGGAATGATGGGGGCAGGGGGGAGCTGGGTGAGAAGAGAGCAGTCAGTCTATATATGGAATAGTGGAACAGGAGGGAAGCCCCAGAGCTTTGTCCCATGATGAAAATAGGGATAAACAATATCTATTCTGGAAGCTTTAAGAAAGGTGCAATGGGAGTCAGTCAGTAAGCAGAGCAGAAGAAAGAGATACACAGAGAAGTCAGTTACCAGCATCTGGAAGCAGAGGTTGAAGAGCAGAGTTCCCGAGTAATCCAAGAAGCAGGAAATACAAGCTATGAATGAGAAGCAAGGAGACAAATGAAAATTTAGTCAACAAAAACAGTTACATAAGGGATAAAAATATTATGAGTGGAACATTGATGAAAGAAAGAAAAGTTGTTTTGTGTTGTTTTGTTTTTAACATTCCTAAAGTTGATGAAACTCAATTCTACCAAGGAGTCTAGCTCTTCTTCTGGGGCCTGGTTTGATGCATTTCTTTTTGGTTGTGAGCCTAGCCTTTAACGGCTGAGCCATCTCTCCAGCCCGTTTGATGCATTTCTTAACTTGTCAGGAAGCTGCAATGAATGAGCACAACGTCTGCTTTACTTACTCCCACATCGAGTCTTTTAATAAACTCCACATGACTTAAGGCATTCTCAGGAACCTCTGTCTTTATAACTAAGAAAAAGGATCTAATTAAAACAGCCTTTCTGTGATTGCCCAGAACTGTACTCGTTAACCAGCATATTCACTTACGTGACATATTAAAAATGATCTATTTACTTATCGACTCACTTCATGTCCTCTACCTCTAGTCCTCAGGCTCTTCCTTGCAAGTTTGTTCCTGGTATCCTCAAGATTGTCATATGAGAATTTATCCATAAATTCTTATCAAATTAATAGTCAAACAGCCACTTTAAGAAACACTACAAAGCCAGCCATGAGGGACTCGCCTATAATCCCGGCGCTGGGGAAGCAGAGATAAAGGATCCACGGATCTTGCAGGCAAGCCAGAGTAGCCAATCAGGAAGCTCCAGGTTTTGTGAGAGAGGCCCTGTCTCAAAAATAAAGGTGGAGAGTAATGGAGGAAGACACTCAGATTGAACTCAGGCGTCCACACGCACAGCACACACGCGCATGTGCAACTACTAACACGTGCATGTATACACAAACACACATACATAAACAAGTACCAGAATGAATTTTAAACTTTAAAAATGCATAATAATTGGGTTGGGGATTTAGCTCAGTGGTAGAGCGCTTGCCTAGCAAGCACAAGGCCCTGGGTTCGGTCCTCAGCTCCGAAAAAAACAAAAAAACAAACAAACAAAAATGCATAATAATCACGAATCTATGAGTAGCGGCTTCTACAAAAATGGGAATTTTTGGCATAACAGATGCATCAGTGCTATGCATATGTATTTCAAAAAGAGAGGTTACTGCTGCTTTAGGTAGTTTCACAAAGACAAAACTGAGAGGTGATCCCAAGCAACTATCATTTTTTTCTGAAGGCTTTTAGAAGGTCTCCCCTATTTATATCACAATGGAGAAAAATAAAGTTCGCTGGAGGTGGGTGTAGGACAATGCCCACCTTAAGCTAGTGATTTCCCAACATAAAAGGCACAGGACCAATGGGTTCTGGAGAGGAGAAAACATCTCTTTCAGAATTAACTATGCCGTACAGCTCTAGGAGAAGAAAGACATTTTTGAAACAAAGCGAGTTTTGAAAAGTTAGGTCCCTAAAATAACACCCTGAAGTTCAAGTTTAAGCTTTCAGTAAGGAAAACCTCACACACTGGAAGTGACCCCTTACACTTTCGTAGCTTTTTGTCTTAGGATATATGGACCAAACAAGGGAATTCGTAGGTAGACCACCACATTTCCTATTCTGGGCACAAGTATGTCCTTTTGCACTATCTGGAACAAACAAAAACATTGTTGTGGCAATAGACAAATCCCAGAAGCTCCACTCCATGCTAGCATCTAAAACCACGAAGTGACAGGGACAAGAGATGGGGTCCTACACTGTCTCTGCTCTCTGTCTCTGCTGTTCATGGTTAGAAGAAAGATTGTGAGGCAGAAGGAGTGCCATGTCTTAGCTGTAATGAAATGTTCTCTCAAAGGTGCCTTTAAGGGAGAGGAGATTTACCTCAGCTAACAGTTCAAGATGCAGGTCACTCGTGACACAGATTTCAAGGCAGAGCTTGAAGCAGATGCTCACATGGGCACCCACAGTGCAGAAGCAGAAAGCAAGGGGGAGGTGTGTCATGCTGCTGTTCAGCTTCCCTTCTCTGTTTATCCAGAGTAGGGTACAGCCAGGTGATGGCACCACCCATAATAGGCCGTCTCCACTCCCCAGTCCAAGTAAGATAATCTGCTACAGGCACACCAAGAAGCTCAACTTCCAGAAGACCCTAGATTCTGTCAAGTTGACAGCTCACCATCACAGTATGTCCCTGGAGTTGTTAGAGGATGGGTGGGTGAATCGAATGAGGTTATGTCTCAGTAATGTGGTAGTCATCTTCCTGATAATCATCCCATGAGGCCTCTAACAATTCCTTTTTTAATTGAAGAGCCATGCTTATAATTTATCCTGAGCTGGGAATCTACTGTCTAGACATTTTTCCACAATTTTTGCTTTTTAAAACTAATGTACTTGGTCCCATCTTTCCCCTGCAGTGCCTCTTGTTTTACTATTTTATTTTGGGACAGACTTATAAAAGGGAATGCAAGCTCTCTCACCGCGATATGCTCTCCAGCTTGTTCCTCCCACGTGTCCTGAGCATGAGCCAGCCAGCAGCTTTGGTGGCCACTTCCCAATGCATCCACCTACTCTCTCTTCATCCATCTGCTCTGCACGCCTTTTCCGATGGCATCCATCCACCACTTCAAAGTCTCAGAGCCATGGTCTGTTTTCAGTCACATGCTCCTGACCCATGGCCTTACCCCATGGCCATTGAAGACAGGTTGGAAATCCTTAAATTCAAAATTACAATCTCTGAAGACATCCATCCCAAGAGTTGTTCTTATATAGAGTTCTTTCCATTCATTCCATGGTTTTACCTCAGAGGCTGGTGCAAAAGATGGACCTTGAATACAAATAGCAAGGGCTATTCTGCCATATTGATTTTTGGTGATATATATATATATATATATACATCTCACAATGATCTATTATCATTTATCTAGTTACATAACATGGATTATCACATTTTTGCTAAATAAAAAAATACTCAGAAGGGTAACACAGTGGCTTAGTGAGAAAAGGCGCCTGCCACTGATCTGTATGATATGAGTTTACTCCCCAGAACCCACATGGTAGAAGGAGTAATTTAATGCCCACAAGATGTCCTCTGACTTAGACTCATGTACCCTAGTCCAGACACACCACATCTCTCTACGCACAAATGAAAAGAATACTTAAAAAATCAAACCACTCATAAATTCACAATGGTGATTAATTTTACAATTGATGTGGAGTTATCATATACTCCAAATAAAAAATTTATCCACTTTCTCCATTGGCACTGTGTCTTAGTTAGGGTTTTATTGCTGTGAACAGATACGGTGACCAAGGCAACTCTTCTAAGGACAACATTTAGTTGGGGCTGGCTTATAGCCCATTGTCATCAAGGTGGGAACATGGCAACATCTGGGCAGGTCAGATGGTGTGTTTAGAGGAGGGCTACTCCAGCAGATCCCATAGCACCCAAAAGAGATGGTTATACCAAGTCCGATGAGCAGAGGGATGAAGATTTCTCTTCTGTTCCCCTCCCAGATGTAGAGTGAGTTCTTCTATGGGCTCCTAGAGAAAAACCTGGGGAACAACCATTATGAGGGTACAGAAACCTTGAAAAGGGGGTTTAATTCAGGAACTGGTGATGTTACTGCACCAGAGAAGGGCGGGAGTTGGCGGGAGGAGGATTAACACACACTGGCTTGGTGACATGATGTGACAGAAACCTGTAGGATGAGATCTTGAAGAGGGCTCTAATGAGGTAAAGGGGGAAGAATAGGGTGAAGAGAGGAAAGTTTTGTAACTTACACGTGGGTAAGGAACCATGATGTTCTTGAAGTGAGATTTTAATGGGAACAGCTGTCAATAGTGGCCAGGAGGGGGATGTAGGGAAAAGCATGAGAGGAGCTGGGGTGGATGGTTAGGGGAAGGAAGTCAACTGTATGTGGAGGTATTGTAGCTAGGGTAGCTCAGACCTCCTTTGGGGTTTGATCCTCGAGTTGAAGAATGTTAATGTGGGTAGACTGACTTGGAGGCAGGGACAAACTGGCGGGAAATGCGTAGGTCAGCTAAGAGGTATTTGGCATAGTTTTTAGGGTAGCAATTACCCATGACTCCTGTTCGCCATCACTCATCCCAGGGGTTGCTGATTGAAAGTTGAAAATGGATATTAAATTTGACGAACATGGTGCCACCAAAACTGGTGGATTCAATTCAGCACCCCCAATATCTGTGACTTCCATATATGGAGGCCTCTGTGAGGCAATAGCCCGTGTTGCCAAAAGAAAAGCAGAGGAGAAGGACTGGAGGTAGAGAAGATGAAATCCGGTGTAGGGAAATCTCATTCCTTGTCCAGCATCCTTCAAGTGGGCTCTCCTGAGTCCTTATGGTTTTGATGAATCCTTTATACGTCTCCCTATCAAAGAATCTCCTTCAAGTCCTGCTGAAATAAGAGAAAAACCTCTTCCCCAATGCAATGCATTTCTTGACTTTTGCTCTGAGGTTGGCATATGCTTACGGTATATGAGCTGATTAAATTCAGCGGTCCTTTCTAAAACCCAGTGCTTTCCAGCTGCTGTGTTGTGTGTCACGTTGACATTTAAGAAATTCTGGGGTCAGTAAAGCATCATTTATCCCACCTGCTTAGAGGAGCTGAGAAAGCAAATATGCCTTCTAACCCGTGTGGCCTGTGTGCAGAAGCGTGGAGAAGCCTGGTTGAGAGGCAACGTTTTTGGAGAGAAGTGGTATTAAATGCCTGTAACAGAATTTTTATAAAGGGGATTTTTTTGTATGTATGCAAGACAACAAAGAAATAAAAAGTGTTTTTTGGTAACCCTTCAAAATTGACTGCACAAAAATCAGAAACTTTAGAAACTAAGTCCCTGGAATTAACTTTGCCTCCATGAAGGAAATACAAAGTGCTAACTACTAGGATGTGTTGTTGAAAGTATTAGTTATTAGAAAAATTCCATATTACAAGAGATGACTCAATGCCACTGTACAATACTTTTGCAATAGTCAGTAACAGTGTGTCCGTAAAATAAACAGCTTAAATAAATGGTCTTATCTCTTGGCCCTGTTACATTAATTGAAGACTAAATAATAAAAACAAAATAAAAGAGGGTAAAACATATCTCTTTATTAATTTTTGTACTAATTTTATATCGCAATAACACATTATGTGTATCAATCAGTAAAAAGGAAACATATTAAAATAAATTTCACTTTTTTGTTAGCTTTTAATATGTTTACTGAAAAATATAAAATTATGTTTAGTTTACATTTTGTTTTTATTAAGTGGCATTGCCTAAGAGCATAGAGCTTTAATTAGGCTGATTGATCCTAGAAGTAATCCTATTTATGAAGAATACCTATAGGAATTTCTTGAGAGTAATATAAAGTAGATTAGAGTCTCAGCAGCCTTCATCAATCATAGTTCTGTATTATTAATTTAGTAATTATAGATTACACTTGAAAGAAGGTAAACGTATGAGCTGGCTGGTTCATTTTACATGGACCTTAGTTATTTTAGTTCCAAATGCCAAAATGGTAGTTTTATATTAACTGAAGCACAGTGATCAAATTAACATGAGCATAATTCAGTCTTAAAACAGTTTTGGGTTAAAGTCACAAACATTCTTTAGTTTGACTGCAAACCTTGCGAGGTCCTCTTCCCTCTATTCAGAGGACTGGATTATATAAATTTATTAAAATGTAAAATAATGAGACTTGTTGCTTTCTTAGTCTAAAAGGAGACACAATGGTTTTAAACCACTCACTTTTAAACAACCACTCCTGGCCTAAGGGAGGGGTCTCCCTAGCCAGAACCGGCTGCAAGCTTCAGCTGTCACCTTAAGTGCTACTGCCATGGGTTGAGTCACGTCTTGCAGAGGAGGAAGTGTGGGTCCCTGGCAGGCTCAGGACTGTGCATTTGAATTTGCTCAGCAGGTCCCTCCTCCTCCCGCTCCGCTCCTGCCCCCATGACTTTTGGCTGTGTTTTGTCCTGCCTGGTAGGAGGGAGGAGTGGTCGCTCCTTTTTTTTGTTTGTTTGTTTTTGTTTTTGTTTTTTTTGTTTGTTTGTTTGAGGCTCACACCTCTCTGTTTAACCCTAGAAAGTATATTGGGAAAAGGAAACAGGTGCAGAATGGTGGGGTTGCTCTGGTGGGGCTCAGGGTGTGGTCTTGTGAGCCGGAGAGCAGAGGCATGACCCCGGAAGCTGACCGACCGCCATGCCTACGAACAGCTCATTCATCAGACTGGCAGACTGAGAAGCCTTGAGGCCGAAATGGACATTTGCTGAAGGACAGATAGTCAAGACTTCAGTTATGAAGGATATTCGTGTCAATGGATCTTTATAAGGACATTTGGACTATTAAATTGTGGGATGGATAATTGTTTCCTCCATAGTAGTTAAACTGTGTATGATTTCTAGCTTAACAGGAAGTGGGAAGATGTAAAGGAGTTTTAGTCCAGCAGCATGGCTGCTACGGCAAGGGATCACATCCAAAGATCTTCTAGGTTTACCTGATCTGACTGGAATGCAGACATGCTCTGCATTACAGTTCAGTCTGGCTAGAATATAGACACACCCTTAGTGCCCACCTTTAGTCCCCAACAATGAAAGGAAGGATAGTTTGTAGAAGGAAGCAGCCATGTTTGAAAGTGACTTCTAAGAGGACCCAGGTTCAACTCCCAGAACTCACAACTGTATATATACGGAAGTGACATCTAATCTCGAGGCAGACAAAATGACAGATCAGAGAAAGCATTGATAGAATGTGTCGGAGATAGGACTCATCCCCAATTTTCAGGAGAACAGCACAGGAAAGAGAGGCTGTGGAAGAGGGTGGGGACAGAGAAGAGGTTAGACACAGGAGGTGGTGGTGGTGGTGGTGGTGGTGGTGGTGGTAGGTGTGTGTTTCAGAGACAGGTTGAAGACAGAACAAGCTCCACACAAGTGAAGCCAGAGAATGAGAAGGAGCCAGAAGATTAGAACAGACTGCCAAGGTTAGTATGCGGCCAAACAGAGCAATTCGGTTAGAAGCTGAGAGAAGTTGGATTGAATCAGTAAGGTTGGAGGATTATATTGTGCAGAGGCTAGAAGCTTCCAGGTCTAGTTCTAGGGAGAGTTAGAACAGAGAAACACTCTGGGCTCAGCCCAAGCCATGTATTAGCACAGCTTAGACATGCCTCTCATCTCATCCCTTCATCTGAGGAAGTAAAAATAACATGTACAGTATGGATTTGTATGCTTTAATGGAGCTGTGGACTGTCATATGGGTGCTGGGAAGTAAACTCAAGAATGATTGGTGCTCTAAACCATTGAGCCATTGCTCAAGCCACAGGTATACAGTGTAATCCCAGAATTTGGGTGGATCGTGAGTTCAAAGCCACCCTGGGACAAATGTCATATTAAAGACCTAAAAACAAACAAACCAAACCAAACCAAACCAAACAAAAGAATACCCCCCCAACACACACACACACACACACACACACACACACACACACACACACACACAAAGGTGAAATAATGTCCTAGGAGAAAGAGGAGTTGGGGTGGGTGGGTAAAAGAGATGGAGAAAAAGGAGACCCAAAGAGGGAAGAAGGAAATAAATCAGAAAAGCAGAGAACTTGTCTTCATAGTAAATGTTTTTTTTCAAATACTTTGCCAAATTATTTGATATTAACTAGTGCTATGATTTAAATATAAAGTGCCACACACACTGTTATGTATTTCAATAGCGTGTGGTGTTTGGAGAAATTCTAAAACTCTTTGGATAGGAGGCATGATGGTGAAATGGATCCCGGGGTTATGGCATGGCTCTGAGTGAGAACTTAGTTTTCTGACCCTCTAAGATGTGGGAAGTCACAACCACACACACACACACACACACACACACACACACACACACACACACACACTCCTGCTTCTACATCCAGAACCGCTCCATCATCCGCCAAGATGAACTATCCTAGCCACGATCCAAATACATCTTTCCTTCTTCAGATCAGTTTCTTTTCTTAGGAATTTGGTTACAGGGATCAGGGAGATAACTAATATACTCTGTGGGAGAAACACGTGTGGTGGACCACTGCATTTGGGCTGGCTCTCGAAGTCTCACCTACAGTATGAAATGACACTCTGCTCCCAGAAAGTGCAGCACAATGGCCTTGTCCCCAAGAACAACATAGAAAACACAAACACATCCATCTACAGTCATTCCGAGCTGGCGAATATTTAGTACATCCCTAGGCACCAAGAGGCCTGACTGACAAGAGTCGAGACGGAACGGTACCAAAGGCTTATTTTCTTCTCCTTTCATGACTTCACAGAGAGCTGACTCTGCAGGTCACTTAGTGCAACTGAAGAACCGACTGTTACCAGATATCGGTTTCCAAATATTATCCCCTTTTAGCAAGGCCACTCACACAAATACTGGTTTCTACTATTACACCATTATGCAGATGCCCCTGCGTCTGACTTTCTCCCTTGCAAATCTATGGAGAGCTGAAGAAAGTCTCACCTGGACAAGCCAGCAGGTGCATGTAAACTATGTGTGCCTTCCAAGCCAGTGAGTTCATCATGGCCACTACTCTTTTTGTAATTTTTTCCTTTCCAATAAGTCCTATTTATATCTGCACATCAGACATAACTTATATGTGCCTGAGAAAGACTTATTTGCATCATGAAGACTGTTAAGAGAATTATTTTGTTCCTCATCTATGAATAACTTAAGTATATTTCTTCCACCCAATACTATCTCCATGACAGTATTAGTTCTATGATTTCATAAGATTCCATTTCTTCCGATGTTTATCTGTTTTCCTACAACAGATACATTAACGTTCATTACCAAGAAATGTGTCTGCATAAATCCAGGAATACCAAAACTCCCCAAGAGTGTGTTAGTATTGAAGACTGAATTCCAAACACATTTCACGAACTACTTTAATAGAAAGCATGGTTTCCAACATTTCTGCACTTCAGATTTCAGTGTAATTAATTTGTATGTTTGACTTCTTGGATTCCATTGCATTGTGGTTGATCTGTTAGTCACTGATATGCTAAACACATTGAACTATCAAAATACTTCACAAAAGATTGAAAATATCACTTCTAATGGAATTATGATTTCTGTGTCTCACACTTCACATTCTTTTGTGTTAGTCTCCACGATAAATTTTGCTGATGTTGCTTTATTTAATTAGTAAGCATTAAGCCATTTAGAGTTTAGAAATTTCAGATTCATTCTTTTTTTTTTTTTTTATCAAATCAGTCAAGGCAGGAAAATCCTGGATGTGAAACAATGATACAAATTTAAATATCTATTTATATCTTTAACTAAGTTCAATGATACAGTCATTCACATGATTCCAAGTATGTTTCAAATGTTTTCCAGGCATTGATAAACCAGAGGACCTGTATGCTGCTTAGGGTGTTCAATAGTCATAAGCACCAAAGGAGATGTAAAAATGACAATTGCAATTTAGAACATGATCATTTTATCTCTGGCAACTATTTGATCTTGAGGAAACTATAAATTTAAGAAGCTGAGCTTGTCACAAACAAAAAAACAAACAAACAAACAAACGGTCCCTTTTTTTCCCTGGGAACAATGGCAATGAGACTGGCAAGATCTTGATGAATGAGAAAGATTTCAAGAGACATAAGGAAAAGAGCATCTCGGAAACAGAGGGACATGGGCAAATGCAGAGAGGCAAAGAATATATAGGGCAGACAAGTGTCAAAGAGTCAACACTCATGGGGCATTGTCCTGGCAGCTTGAGGGGTGAGGCTGTTAAAGTCACAATGAGTTACTTAGGAAGCCGACAGGAGACCAGCATCTGGGTGCAAATCCAGTTTAATATGGAAGTTCGTTGGCGTATATACATACATTATCCAATCAGCTAGGGACACATCTCGCTATCACCCAATGAGCCCAATGGCGCCCAACCCACATCATTCGAGGGTATACGTGGGGAACAGCATGTCCTGGCAGCATGTCTGTGAACAAAGGGCAGGAAGCAGACCACGCCCTGGGCTGGGTGCCATTTTGTGGCTCTTTGGTGTGCTGGGACCCCATTATGTATCATCTAACATACTAGAAACTCAGGTCTGCTCCAGCAGCTGCAGGAGTCATTTGAGCTTCACATGTTGACTGTCTTAGAGACAACTTCTGGACAGAGACTGCTCCCTCAAACACTGGCTGACTTAAGTAACGGCTCCCCACTTTAAAGCTGTGTAAAAACCTTTGTTTATTTGCTTACCTGTTTCTTTGCAGGGTGTTGTTTCTTAGTTTGTTTTAAATCATCTTACTATGTAGCCAAGGCTATCTCAGACTTGCTATATATTTCAGACTGACCTCAAACTTGTGATTGCCCCTCCTTCGCCCCCCAAGTGATTGGTATACCCCACCAGGTCTGGTGTATAAGAATGTTTTAAAACTAAAAATTCTGAGACTCCACTCCTAGAGGAGTTATATTTCGGTGAGTATGATGCAGAAGTAGGATTGCAGAGTACTTAGGTCAATGTGTCTCCCAGGAACTTGGGAAATGTAGTAGCTTCAGAATTTCTCTTAGCAAGCACAAGCATTGGACCCAAACAGAAAATGAGCTAAGTCCCTATTGTAACACGATATTGTCTCTAACCCTGTTCCAATTCTGGCTCCCATCTCACATTCCCGGTGCATGACAGGTGGGCACTTACCAGAAAGACAAATGGGAAACATTTTGGAGTAGCACTCAATATTTATGACTTCTGTTTGTCTCCATGAACTATCATTATCTCAGTAAACGTATCAAAATCTTCCAGGCACCAAAGATTCTGCATTCCAAAGTCTACCACCAGTATGACTGCCATAAACAAAAGGAGCCACAGGGCTACAAAGACGGGTCACAGAAAAAGAGGCTTTTCACGAAGTGCATTTGTATCAGAAGCTTTAGAAAGTAAAAGCAGAATATCTTCCTTGTGGCCCTGTCCTCAGAAGACAAATTTCAGGATGTCAGGAAAAAAAGAACAACACCATCTATTATAACATTCTATATAAATAACCCATGGTACTATGAAATGCAGGCTCAAGCAAGATGAAACAATGTCACAGCTGACTGTCCTCCAGGAGATCCTGCTTATTAGAAATAATGGGGGCAAGGATGGTAAACTATAATCGAAAAAAAGTCACCTAAAGATTAGGAATACTTTCAAAGCAATTCCCTTCCTTCCATTTTAGATCACCTGGTCTAAGTTATTTTTCTTAAAAAGCTTAGGTGATTAATGTCTTTACTAAAGGCCATTTGCGGTTAGAGATGATGTGACTGGCAGAAAAAAACTAAGATAATAAATTATTTTAGTTCCCAGTATGAGAACTTCAGTCCACCATGGTGGTAAGAGCAAGAAATGGAACAAGATTGGGACACAGAAAGGACCTGCTGCAGTGGGATACAATGCCTAAGCACCCACCCCTCCCCCACAGTGATCTGCTTCCTCTGACTTCTCCCAACCTTGCTGGATATTGGTCTGGGAGCTGCTGTGTATGCAAATGCTAGATTCTGAACCACAAGATCTGACTGGCCCCATAAACAAATTCTCATGTTCTAGCTTTTGTTGTGTAAACCTTGTTCCCCAATTTAAAACTGTTGGTTAAATAAAAGTGGCTAAAGCCAATTACTGGAGAGGACTGAGGTAGGCACCATTTTAGTTACTAATCTGGGGGTCAAAGATGGGGACTGTGAAGAGAGAGAAGAGGAGGAGAAGGAGGAAGAGGGAGAAGGAGAAAGAAGAGGGAGGGAACAGGAGGTCTCTATTAGACATGGTGGACTAGGAATATGTGGCCAAGTGAAATGTCCCCTAAGGACAGACTGATGGGTCAGAAATACCTGGGTGAAGCTCAAACAGCAGTACTTGGGGAGCACAGCAGGGGAATTGACAGTCTAAGCATATAGAAAAATAGATTAGGGGTAATTTGCCCAGCAATTATACTAAAGATGATTTTAAAGAATCCATAGGACTTTGCCTCAATTATTAGAGGGCTGGCCAGGTCATGCTGATAACTAATAGAATTAACAACATTTAAAAGACAATCAACATAACCTCCTGACCTACATTTCACCATCCGTCTGTAAAGCCATGATGCTGTGAATCCATCAAAGAGTTAACTCATGGATTAGGTCAGAACATTTGTAGTAGAATCATCTCAGGAAGTCCCATCTCGAACACACCAGATTTGTGCTTTATTCATCTCCTAGGAATTCCTTAGTTCAAGTGATTTAGCAATAACATTGTGAGTTATAACAAGGAACTGACAAAGGTGCCGTTGAGTGTGTTTTCTGTTGGCCCTCTACTGCTGGGCATGCCGTCTATTCTTAAGAGTAGTTTGTTTTGCAAGTGGTTCACATTTGGAGATTGATTTGGGTTAAGAATGGGGGCATGTATTTACTTCACCTTTTAGCTCTAGACGCCCCAACTAATGAATCCCTGGGCAGACCCTGTACATGCTTCTTCAATCTCTAAGGATTTATATGTGGTGAATCATGTTGATAAAGAGGTCTTTGTTTTCATGATGTCCTCCACTGTGGGTCCTAGGTTCTGTTTCTTTGCCTGGGGTGTCTGGATGCCACCAATACAGTGGCAGGGCAAAGTCCATGATCAGGAGTCTGCAGTCTATGTTTCCCTTTGGGGCATGAGGGCACCACTGGAGCTAGACTAGAAGGGGAAGGCAAGGTCTTGGATGAATACTGTGATTCCAAGTCTCCTAGTGAGGTACCTGGGTGCTGCTAGTGTACTGCTGATGGGAGAGGAGATCAGAAATGGGAGTTCTTGGGCCTTGGTCCTTGATCCTTGGTCCACAGTCTGTGTCTCCCTTTGGGAAACTAGAACACTGATGTATGCCTGGCCTGAAGGAGAAAGCAGGACAAGATGAGCAGGATCCAGGATCTCTCATTGATTGAGAGCCAGTATAAATTGCTAGAGTTGCAGAAGAGAGGAGGCTTTCTTCAGGGGTCTAGGTGTTGCTCTTCTAGGTGAAGTCCTTCCCTGTGGCAATCTCTAATGAAGCATCTCACTGAGAGGATCTTCATTTGTTTATATTTCTTTATTAGAGGTGGATGTGAATGCATACAGTTTCTTTGGGGTGAACCAGGGATTATATAATTTTGGGGAAGAGTACGAGAATATCCAGAAAGAGAAGGTCATTGGCCAAAGGCTAAGGCTATTGAGATACCCACCTCATTAACATGGAAAGGCATTCCAGGTTCTGTGCTATGTGACTGAGTGCCCATGGTCACCTCAGTTGGAGGCCATACATGTTCCAGAGCATGTTACATGCACAGAGGCAGGAGGAGGGCATCTCCATTTCTACCGTCTCAGATCTCTGAGATTCCTGAGGTTTGAGCATGCCCCTCTGTACCAGTTCTTAGGCCCTTCTAGTAGCATGGTACATGTGCCCTGTAGTCCATCCCCTCTGACTTTCCCCCTCCTCTTCTGTGGGTTTCTCTGAGTCCTAGATGAGGGATTTAATGGAGACATCCCATTTAGGCTGAACGTTCCAAGATCTCTCACTCTCTACATGATGTCTGGCTGTGGGTATCTGTATCTGTTCCCATCTGCTGCAGGAGGAAGGTTCTCTGAGCAAGGCTAGCGATCTACAAGAACAGCAGAAATGTCATTAGGAGTCACATTATTGATACTTAAAAAAAGAGGAGTACATGGTGATTTTACCTTGGGTCCCTGGTCTATGTGGTCTTGAGAACTTGGTCATACAAGCAGAGCTGGGTATTAGTTCCATCTTGTAGAGAAGGCCTTAAATCAATTAAATAATCTTGGTTACACTCACAAACGTTTTGCCACAATTGTACCAGCATATCCGGCAGGCAGGACACCACTGTAGATCAAAGGCTTTGTAGCTGGCTTGGTGTTGACATTTCTGCTTTGGTAGCATGCAGATGCTTGTATCAGACACTAGAACATGAAGGTGGAGGCTCTATGAAGGTCCCTTAAGCCCTCCATGTTCAGGGAGTTGTATAGGTGCTGTCTTTAGCAGTGGGAACTTATCAACAGTTTTATAGTCTTGGCAGCAGCCTGGGATGCTTGGGGATTCCTATGGGATCCCTTTGGCTAACAAGTCAACTAAATGTAACCCAATCCTGGTACCAGAAAATCAACAAGATAGATAAACCCTTAGCCAGACTAACGAGAGGACACAGAGAGTGCATCCAAATTAACAAAATCAGAAATGAAAAGGGAGACATAACAACAGATTCAGAGGAAATTCAAAAAATCATCAGATCTTACTACAAAAACCTATATTCAACAAAACTTGAAAATCTTCAGGAAATGGACAATTTCCTAGACAGATACCAGGTACCGAAGTTAAATCAGGAACAGATAAACCAGTTAAACAACCCCATAACTCCTAAGGAAATAGAAGCAGTCATTAAAGGTCTCCCAACCAAAAAGAGCCCAGGTCCAGACGGGTTTAGTGCAGAATTCTATCAAACCTTCATAGAAGACCTCATACCAATATTATCCAAACTATTCCACAAAATTGAAACAGATGGATCACTACCGAATACCTTCTACGAAGCCACAATTACTCTTATACCTAAACCACACAAAGACACAACAAAGAAAGAGAACTTCAGACCAATTTCCCTTATGAATATCGACGCAAAAATACTCAACAAAATTCTGGCAAACCAAATCCAAGAGCACATCAAAACAATCATCCACCATGATCAAGTAGGCTTCATCCCAGGCATGCAGGGATGGTTTAATATACGGAAAACCATCAACGTGATCCATTATATAAACAAACTGAAAGAACAAAACCACATGATCATTTCATTAGATGCTGAGAAAGCATTTGACAAAATTCAACACCCCTTCATGATAAAAGTCCTGGAAAGAATAGGAATTCAAGGCCCATACCTGAACATGGTAAAAGCCATATACAGCAAACCAGTTGCTAACATTAAACTAAATGGAGAGAAACTTGAAGCAATCCCACTAAAATCAGGGACTAGACAAGGCTGCCCACTCTCTCCCTACTTATTCAATATAGTTCTTGAAGTTCTAGCCAGAGCAATCAGACAACAAAAGGATGTCAAGGGGATACAGATCGGAAGAGAAGAAGTCAAAATATCACTATTTGCAGATGATTTGATAGTATAGTTAAGTGATCCCAAAAGTTCCACCAGAGAACTACTAAAGCTGATAAACAACTTCAGCAAAGTGGCTGGGTATAAAATTAACTCAAATAAATCAGTTGCCTTCCTCTATACAAAAGAGAAACAAGCCGAGAAAGAAATTAGGGAAACGACACCCTTCATAATAGACCCAAATAATATAAAGTACCTCGGAGTGACTTTAACAAAGCAAGTAAAAGATCTGTACAATAAGAACTTCAAGACACTGAAGAAGGAAATTGAAGAAGACCTCAGAAGATGGAAAGATCTCCCATGCTCATGGATTGGCAGGATTAATATAGTAAAAATGGCCATTTTACCAAAAGCAATCTACAGATTCAATGCAATCCCCATCAAAATACCAACCCAATTCTTCAAAGAGTTAGACAGAACAATTTGCAAATTCATCTGGAATAACAAAAAACCCAGGATAGCTAAAGCTATCCTCAACAATGAAAGGACTTCAGGCGGAATCACTATCCCTGAACTCAAGCAGTATTACAGAGCAATAGTGATAAAAACTGCATGGTATTGGTACAGAGACAGACAGATAGACCAATGGAATAGAATTGAAGACCCAGAAATGAACCCACACACATATGGTCACTTGATTTTTGACAAAGGAGCCAAAACCATCCAATGGAAAAAAGATAGCATTTTCACCAAATGGTGCTGGTTCAACTGGAGGTCAGCATGTAGAAGAATGCAGATCGATCCATGCTTATCACCCTGTACAAAGCTTAAGTCCAAGTGGATCAAGGACCTCCACATCAAACCAGACACACTCAAACTAATAGAAGAAAAACTAGGGAAGCATCTGGAACACATGGGCACTGGAAAAAAATTTCCTGAACAAAACACCAATGGCTTACGCTCTAAGATCAAGAATCGACAAATGGGATCTCATAAAACTGTAAAGCTTCTGTAAGGCAAAGGACACTGTGGTTAGGACAAAACGGCAACCAACAGATTGGGAAAAGATCTTTACCAATCCTACAACAGATAGAGGCCTTATATCCAAAATATACAAAGAACTCAATAAGTTAGACCGCAGGGAGACAAATAACACTATTAAAAAATGGGATTCAGAGCTAAACAAACAATTCACAGCTGAGGAATGCCGAATGGCTGAGAAACACCTAAAGAAATGTTCAACATCTTTAGTCATAAGGGAAATGCAAATCAAAACAACCCTGAGATTTCACCTCACGCCAGTGAGAATGGCTAAGATCAAAAACTCAGGGGACAACAGATGCTGTCGAGGATGTGGAGAAAGAGGAACACTCCTCCATTGTTGGTGGGATTGCAAACTGGTACAACCATTCTGGAAATCAGTCTGGAGGATCCTCAGAAAATTGGACATTGAACTGCCTGAGGATCCAGCTATACCTCTCTTGGGCATATACCCAAAAGATGCCCCAACATATAAAAAAGACACGTGTTCCACTATGTTCATTGCAGCCTTATTTATAATAGCCAGAAGCTGGAAAGAACCCAGATGCCCTTCAACAGAGAAATGGATACAGAAAATGTGGTACATCTACACAATGGAATATTACTCAGCTATCAAAAACAACGACTTTATGAAATTCGTAGGCAAATGGCTGGAACTGGAAAATATCATCCTGAGTGAGCTAACCCAAACACAGAAAGACTTACATGGTATGCACTCACTGATAAGTGGCTATTAGCCCAAATGCTTGAATTACCCTAAATGCCTAGAACAAATGAAACTCAAGACAGATGATCAAAATGTGAATGGTTCACTCCTTCTTTAAAAGGGGAACAAGAATACCCTTGGCAGGGAAGAGAGAGGCAAAGATTAAAACAGAGACTGAAGGAACACCCATTCAGAGTCTGCCCCACATGTGGCCCATGCATATACAGCCATCCAATTAGACAAGATGGATGAAGCAAAGAAGTGCAGACCGACAGGAGCCGGATGTAGATCGCTCCTGAGAGACACAGCCAGAATACAGCAAATACAGAGGCGAATACCAGCAGCAAACCACTGAACTGAGAATAGGACCCCCGTTGAAGGAATCAGAGAAAGAACTGGAAGATCTTGAAGGGGCTCGAGACCCCATATGTACAACAATGCCAAGCAACCAGAGCTTCCAGGGACTAAGCCACTACCTAAAGACTATACATGGACTGACCCTGGACTCTGACCTCATAGGTAGTAATGAATATCCTAGTAAGAGCACCAGTGGAAGGGGAAGCCCTGGGTCCTGCTAAGACTGAACCCCCAGTGAACTAGACTGTTGGGGGGAGGGGGACAATGGGGAGAGGGTGGGGAGGGGAACACCGATAAGAAAGGGGAGGGGGGAGGGGGATGTTTGCCCGGAAACTGGGAAAGGGAATAACACTCGAAATGTATATAAGAAATACTCAAGTTAATAAAAAAAATATATTCTACTTAAAATAAAATAAAAAAAAAGAAGTGTCACTTGGTGGTAAGAGATGACCAGTTGGATCTCTCTCTCCCCTATTACTTGGCAATTTCATATTTTCCTCTCCTAAGGATATGTATCTGCTCCCACTAATCCCTTACCCTATTCCTAACCTCCAGATTATAGCTTGGTTATCATTGACTTAACAGTTGATGTCTACATATAAGCAAATATATACTATATTTATCTTTCTGGATCTGAGCTACCTCATGACTTTACCTGTGACTTTCATGATTTCATTTCTTTCAATGACTGAGTAATACTCCACTGTGTAAATGTACCACATTTTCATGAGCTAATTTTCTGTTGAGGGACATAAAAGTTTTCCAACTTCTGGATATTATGAATAGAGCATCAGTGAACATAGTCAAGCAGTTTGTGGTAGGATGCAACTCCTTTGGGTATATACCCAAGAGTGGTATAGTTTGAGTTTGAGGAAGATTAATTCCCATCTACATGAGGGACTGCCATATTGATTTCCACAGTGGCTGAATAAATTCACCCTCCCACTAGCAGTGGAGGAATGTTTCCCTTATTCCACATCCTCATCTGTATGAACTGTCATTTGTTTTTATTGATCTTAGCCATTCTGATAGGTGTAAGATAGACTCTCAAAGTAGTTTTGATTTATATGGCTGAAGTCTAAATATAATTATATTTATTTGGCTAAAGATGTTGTACATTTCAAAAGTTTTTCTCAACATTGAGTTTCCTCTTTTTAGAATTCTCTGTTGATTGGATGTGCCAGGGTTAGGGGATACCCTGTGGGGGCTTCCACCCTCTCAGAGGAGAAGGGGATGGGGGAGGGGAGAAGGACAATGTGAGGAGGACAAGAGGGTGGCAGCAATCCATGTATGTAAAGTGAATAAAAAAAGGAATTCTCTTGTTAGATCTGTACCCTCCTTCTAAAATTGGGTTATTTGTTTTCTTGATATCTACCATTTTTATGTCTTGGATAATGACTACATATTGGATGGGTGGTAGTACAAATTTTTTCCCAATCTGCGGGCTGATGCTTTAACCAAATGATGGTGTCCTCTGGCATGTAGAAGTTCTTCAGTTTTTTTAAGGTCACATTTATTAATTGCCAATCTCAGTTCTTATACTAATGGAGTTCTATTTGAAAAGGTTTTTTGTTTTGTTTTGTTTTGTTTTGTTTTTCTGTTGCAATGAGTTCATTGTCTGCTTTTTCTTCTGTCAGGTTCAATGTTTTTTATGTTAAGGCTTTGGATCCATTTGGAGTTGGGTTTTATAAAGGGTAATAAGTATGGGTCGACATACTTCGATTCTTCTATATTCAGCCATCTTCTACATTAAGACCAGCATGATTTGATGAAGATGTTGCCTTTTCCCAGGGTGCTTTTCTAGCTTCTTTAGAAAAAAAATCAGGTGTGTTTAAGTGTATAGCTTTTTGTGAGTTAATTTTGTATTTAGCAGCTCTGCTGAATTCCTTTATCTGCCAGGGTCACTTACATATACCCTCACATCATCTTCAAATAAAGATACTTTGAGTTTGAGCCCTTCCTTTGAATTCGTATTCACTTGATGTCCTTCTGTTATCTTACTGTTCTAGTTAACACTTTAATATTTTGAACAGATACAGAGAGGGTAGACAACTCTGTTTTTCTCCTAATTTTAGTGGAATTGCTTTGTGTTTCCCTCCCTTTAAGTTGGTGGGCTTGCTGTAGACTGCCTTTATTATGATGAGGTATGTCCCTTGTATCTCTAATCTCTCTAGGACTTTTATCATGAAGGGGTATTGAGTTTTGTCAAAGGCCTTTTCTATGTCTAATGAGATAATCATGTGGATTTTGTCTTACAGTTTGTTTACATGACGAATTACATATATCAAATTGTATATTTGAAGCATCCATGAATCTCTGGGATGAAACCTACTTGATCATGGTGAATGATTTTTTTTGTTGTGTTCTTAGATTTGGTCTGCAAGCATTTTATTGAGAATTTTTGTATCTATGTTTACAAGGGAAATTGATGTGTAATTCTCTTTCTTTGTTGGGTCTTTATATGGTTTGGATATCAGGGTAACTGTGACCTCCCAAAATGAATTGGGCAGTGTTTCTTTTGTTTCTCTTTCATGGAGTAAATTGAGGAGTATTGGTACTAACTCTTCTTTAGAATTCTATGCTAAAATTGTCTAGTCCTGGGCTTTTGTTGGTTGTGAGACTTTTAATGATTGCTTCTGTTCCATTAAGAGTTACAGGTCTGTTTAATTGCTTGGGGGATCTTGATTTAACTTTGACAAGTGGTGCCCATTGAGAAAGTAGCCATTTCTTTGAAATTTTCCAATTTGGTGGGGTACAGGTTTTTAAAATACGTCCTTATGATTCTTGATAGATTTCCTTGTGACTTGTTATGTCCCTGTTTTCATCTCTAATTTTGTTAATTTGGATATCTTTTTCTTTACCTTTTAGTTAACTTGGAAAAGGTTTGTCTCTCTTACTGGTTTTTCTCAAAAACAAAAACAAACAAACAAATAAAAAACCAAAAAAACAAACCCAACTCTTTGGTTCATTGATTGGCTGTATTTTTGTTGCTGTTGTTGTTGTTTCTATTGTATTGACTTCAGCCCTGTATTTAATTATTTATTGCCATCTACATCTCTGGGTGTGGCTTCTTCTTTCAGTTCTAGAGCTCTCAGGTGTGCTGTAAGTTTATTAGTATGAGATTCCTTCAAATTTTCTACGTAGGGACTTAGTGATTTGACCTTGCATCTTAGAACCATCTTCATTATATCCTATAAGTTTGGATACGTTATGTATTCATTTTCATTGAATTCTATAAAATCTTTAATGTCTTTCTTAATTTTTGTTTTTTGTTCGGCAGTTGTTCAGTTTCCACATTTTATAAATTTTCTATTGTTTCTATTGTCCTTGGTATATAGTTTTAATTCAGGGTCATCACTCATGATGTGAAATGTTATTTAAACTTTCTTGCATCTGTTGAAGTCTGCTTTGTGTCTGAGTATGTGGTCAGTTTTGGTGAAATCTCCATAAGGTGCGGAGAAGAAAGTATATCTTTTTTTTGGTGTGTTTGGGTGAAATGTTCTGTAAATATCTGTTAAGGCCATTTGGTTTTTGTATCAAATGGCTCCAACAGTTTTCCGCATAGGTTTTGTCTTGATAACCTGTCTATTGGTGAGAGTGGGATGTGGAAGTCTCCCACTATAACACTGTATGACAGTCAGTACGTGGTTTAAGCTGTAGTTGCATTTCTTTTAGAAACTTGGGTGCACTTGTGTTACCCGCATAGATGTTAAGAATTATAATGTGCTCTTAGTGGATTTTTCCTTGATGAGTATGGAGTATCCTTCCGGGTCTCTTCTGATTACTTCTGGTTTTAAGTCTATTTTGCTAGATATTAGAATGTCCTATACCGGCTTCCTTCTTAGGTCCATTTATTTGGAATATTTTTTCCTGTGCTGCAGATTCCTGAGATGTTGTCTAGCCTAGGTTAAGCTTTGTTTTTCAGATACAACAGAAGAATGGATCATGTTTTTGTGTTTATTTTATCAGTCTGTATCCATTGGTTTTGAGAGATACCAAGGGGCAGTGTTTGTTATTTTGCAGCCCAGATGTTCTCTTTAATTTTTGTACTTCTATTGATTCTAAGAAGCATGCTCTTCAGAGCATGCATTGTAGTGGGTGACATAATATAGTTTACATATTTTTTGAGTCATCTTTCTAGATTAGAACATTAAAAAGTATTTAGCAGCAAACTATATAGTCAAACAAATTTGCTGGCTTGTCACAATCAAAAGATATGAAAATGACTCTATTTTGGAGAAAAACATTTCTGAGTTAATTAACTTTTTTCCAAAATAATATATTTAACAATTCTTTGCTAAGACCTATATACGTATTCTAATTTGGATAACAAATAACTTTAGTTGTTGACATTTAAAATATTAGCTGGAGCACTAAAAGTCATTTTGAAAATAGAACTGTATTTATACCTGCCACTTTCACTAAAATGTTCAAAATAGTCTGGTTTAATTTTTACTGTACTAAGTTTTGTTTTATTTGTAAAACCAGTGACTGGCCTTTTCTCCTTAGCTGCCACTGACTTTTCACTTTGCTCTCTGATAGGTGCACTGTTTTTTGTTTGCTTGTTTTGTTTTTGTTTTGACCTAAAACTCACTCAATAGAACCACAGCCCTAAGCAAAAATTTGGAGAAGATTGAAAATACTTTCTTTTTTATAAACACAAACAGTAGGAAACAATCTTAAAGGGCTAGACCTGAAATAAGGTGATAAAGAATGACAAATTAGTTTACTCTCTTCACAGTGCTGCATGGTGAAGGGCATCAGGTAGGGGACCAATTCAGCTAACATAAGAGACTGGGCAGAGGGTGGTTCTGTTATTATCTTTCTTGGGGGACCATTCCATCTAGCTCTAAGCCCCTGGGAAGTGTCATACTAAGAGGTCCTTCTTCCAATATCCACAGAAAACCAACACCAGTGTTAAATATCTTTCTGGTAAAACAAATGCATTGTTAACTACAACAGTAAAGAAAAAATATGTCCTAGAAATTTGATTCATTTTAGGTAGAAAAACTAAGAATAGAAAAGGAAAAAAAAAACTTAAAGTGGTTAAGTAATTTGTTACATGATGTGAACTGTCAGAGAAATGATTTCTTCTCTTTTACTGAGTGATTTGAGTATTTTGGAATATCACAATGCCATATAAAGTCAAAGCATTATGACTTTAAAGCACTGATAACATTCATTTTAGGTAAACTCTTTAGAAGATTTTCTTCGTGTCAGATATAAGGCAATAACGCTCAATGTAACTAATGAGAAATTTAAAAGTTTATGTAAAATATTAACTCTAGGTAGTGGTAGCACACTCCTTTAATCCAGAACTGAGGAAGCAGAAACAGATGGATCTCTATGAGGGTGAGGCCAGCCTGGTCTACAGATCAAGTTTTAAGACATCCAGGGCTACACAAAGACACTCTGTCTTGAAAAAGAAATAAATAAAAAAAATCTAAACTGAAACAAAACAAAACAAAATTTAAAACTTTAACATAAATATTATGAAGAGAGTATTTTTTTTAAAAAGGAAGATTAAGTTGGGCAAGTCAGTCTGTAGATTTGTTCTTTTAAAGTCTTTCTCGGAAAAATGTTTTTATTGGTCACATGTAGTACCACAGCCCTGTAGTCTCAGCACATAGGAAGTTGAGGCAGAAAGATCCAAGTTTCAGGCAAGTCTGACTATAAAGTTAAGCTCTGCCCGTGTGAAATTAGAGTTTCCTCCTGGCTGCCTGCAGAAGACAGACTCCTTCTGGCTGCCTTTGTATCAAGACGTAGAACTCTCAGCTCCTTCTCTAGCACCATGTCTGCCTGCAGACTACCATGCTTCTTGACATATTGATAATGGACAAAAAAACTGTAATGAAACTGTAAGTCTTCCCCAATTAAATGTTTTCTTTCATAAGAGTTGCCTTGGTCATGATATCTCTTCACAGCAATAAAACCCTAGGACAGGTCTCCCCTAGTTAGGGTTTCATTGCTGTGAACAGATACCATGACCAAGACAACTCTCATAAAGGACAACATTTAACTGGGGCTGGCTCACAGGGTCAGAGGTTCAGTTCATTAACATCAATGTGGGAGCATGGCAGTGTTCAGGAAGGCATGATGCAGGAGCTGAGAGTTCTCCATTTTTTTCTGAAGGCTGCTAGGAGAAGACTGGCTTCCAGGCAGCTGGGACGAAGGTCTTAACGCCCACACCCACAGTGACAAACATACTCCAACAAGGCCACACCTACTCTAACAAGACCACTTATTGCCATTCCCTGGGCCATGCATATCAAAACCATCACAGTTTCAATAGTTGTTTTTGATAAAAAATACCCTGACAAAGGCAACACAGAGGAGATAGACTCCATTTTAGCTCACAGGTCCAAGTCATAGGATCTTGGGGGAGTTGGTCACATAGTATTATCAGTAGTAGAGAGCCATGAATGAATGTATGCTTGCTTGCCTAGTTATCTATTAATCAGTCTAGGACCCAAATCCAGGGATGCTGTATCCCACACTAACCAATAAAATTAAGATAATCCTGACAGACATGGCCTTAAAGTAACCTAATCTAGACAATCACTCACCGAGACTCCCTTTCCTGCTGGCTTTAGATTGTGTGCCAAGTTTACAATTGGAACCAGCCACTATGGCTTCTATACATAATTATCTGAAATACACAATGTGGTTGCTAATCCCAGGAGAAACGAAGATGACAGGAATATTGTACGTTTTAGGTTTTCAGAAAATTTTCAGAAAATTCAGAAAATATTTTAAAAGTCAAACTGAAAAGGTACTTTTAAAATTAAAATTGTTGCTAAAATATTGTTACCTGTATACAATGCCAACTTCATTAAACATTCTATTTTTTTCTGAAATACACTCGAGTTTATGCACCAAAATTGAACTTATCGACATTGTCTCTCACACACAAAGCTCGGATGGTGTGATCGGTTTTGTAGCTCACATTTATCTACGGATCGTTTATTTTTCACGAGAACCTCTAATTTGTCAGCTGAACAGCATTTGTTTCAGAGAAGGGTGTTTTCACCCCCCCCTTGTGGCAATAGGAAAGCAACACCTGGAACTTAGAACCTTAATAATTAAAGAATTCAAAAGAGAATTTCCACACCCGCAGGAGATTGACTCCGTGCTTCTTCATAGACAGAAAGGGTTCTAGTAATCTAGTTGCAGTTCTAGTAATCAATACTAGATGGCGCTCTGCAGTTGTCAGTGCCGGACTATCCAACCCTGCAGACTCCTGAATACAAGGGCTAGGTGAAGGATGTATTTTGTGAATTTCAGATTAGCTTAACTTCCTATCTCCAATATTTACTTTGTGTTGGGGTTGCAGACATACAGTCAGAGCACAATTTTGTGGAGTCTGGTTCTCTCCTTCCACTTCTACATGGGTTCCAGAGATCAAATCCAATCCTTAGACTTGCACTTAGACTCAGTCCGTTTACCAGCCTAGCCCGCTCCTCATCCCCCCTTTCCTCTATTTCTTTTTTTCCTTTTTTGTGGACATAAGCATGTTTTCTGTTAATTGTCTTCATTATTCCTTGCCTATTTCCCAACCCTACCTGTGATGTCGGGTGTTAAGATAACGAAATTAAAATCGCAAAGCAATCAATCATACAGGAAGTAGTATTAGACAGTCAGTAAAATTATTGACCAGATCATGCCCCTGGTCTTTGTCCTATAAAGCTAGCTACTTTGCCCAGAGAGGCGAGACCCTTGCGGCAACTCAGACAAAGTTATGAAAAAAGAAGAGACAGGAATGTAACCTGAGTTTTATGATCCCTTTTGACATTCTTTCCCCGAAGATTCTGAGGGTCTTAGGACAGCAAAAAGGCAGGACTGGTAGAGAGAGCAAAAGGCTTCCAGTGAGCACATTGCACATGCCAGGCACTGGATGAAGAGTATCACGTGTTTCTTTACATTCTGACGCAATTGTTTGTATCGTGAATGAGTGGCCTCTGTTTTAGCTGTGAAGAACGGGACGCTTGAAGGAGGACTGCCTCAACACCAGTGTGTAACTGATAGGTTTGGCACACTTCTGCTCACTGTGGTACCAGTGGGGCTTTTGATAATTGAGAAAAACTATCCGCAGTTGGTGTTGTGAGCGATCTGCATGACTTAGTGCCAGGCTTACACTGCACAATGTGCTGTCCTGTTTATTACCCGACTCAGGCTAATAGCAACTCGGTTACACCGTGAGTGAAAAGTGAAATCTCCAGCTTCAAATTGGCAGTTAGTCCCAGTGCCAAGGCAGAAGCCTATGCTCCTTAATAATGCATTTTTGTTTTAAGGACACAAAATTCGGTGTTTTTAAAAATTGGTTGTCATGGACATAAACTATTTTAGCTTGCAACTTTCCTTGTCCCCAAGTGATCACAAGCATGTGTTGTGACCATAATGTTTTTAAAATGTAAACAAAGGACATCCAGTTAGCTTTTTAAATTAGTGTATGTCCATTACAACAGTTTCATGTATGTATGTTATGCACTTTGCCCTTTGCTCTCCATCCTTCTTCGCATGTACACACACGCGAGCGCGCGCATGCACACACACACACACACACACACACACACACAGAGAGAGAGAGAGAGAGAGAGAGAGACAGAGAGAGAGACAGAGAGAGAGAGATCTAGGTTCTGCATGTAGAGACATGTGCCCTATTTGGTATTGTAAGGCTGGTTTATATGGTGTAGGGAGATGATCTCTGCTTTCATGTAGTTTCTAACACAGAGAACCTTATTCTTCCTTAGAGGGCAACAGGGGTCCATTGGGTATTTCCACATTTTCTTGATCCATTCATATGTTGATAGGCATATGAACTAAGGCTGGCTCCTTAGTTTGGCTCTTGTGAAAGGTTCTGTGGCAGTGGGCCGGCAAGAAGTTCTGCTCATGATAACTTGAGTTTCTTTGGGCAGATACTCAAGAGTGGTGTTGCTGAATTACATTGTAACAACTGTCTGCACTTAAAGTCATTAAACTTTTTTTTTGGTTTTTTTTTTTTTTTTTTTTTTTTTTTGGTTCTTTTTTTTTGGAGCTGGGGACCGAACCCAGGGCCTTGCGCTTCCTAGGTAAGCGCTCTACCACTGAGCTAAATCCCCAGCCCCTAGTCATTAAACTGTTAACAATACAAAGAATATAAGCAAAGAGAAGGCTTAGTTTCTTCCTTCAAGTTCTTGATAGCTTATTGTGGAAGATGTGTATAAATGTTTATTCCTTGAGCTTTTACCTAAGACTGTTTACGAGACTATCTGAGGCAGTTTAGGAGCTAGAAGCATGACTACATCAGGCCTTAAGCGGAAGAACAGATACTTTGTCTAGGCATTGAGCAAGAATGATCCCCATAGGCTCATGTATTTGAATGTTCAGTCACCAGAAAGTGGCACTATTTGAAGGGATTAGAAGGATTAGGAGGAGTGGCCTTGCTGGAGTAGGGTGTGGCCTTGTAGGAGGAGGTATATCAATAAGAGTAGGCTTTGGGGTTTTAAAACCCCTTGTAAGGTCCAGTCTCCCCGTGCCCCCTCCTCTCCCTCTCTCTGCCTTCAGATCAAGATACTTTCCGTCTCTAGTCCTGTCTGTGGCAGAACTTTCCCCTAATGAATAAAGATTACAAGGGACCAATCACTGGACTAGTAGGCGGGACTTCCAGGTTGGGAAGAGGAAGAGAGAAGGCAGGAGAAAGGAACACCCTTTTGGACTGCAGAGAGCAAGGGAGAGAGACAGAATGTAGGAAGCCAGAGCGTGTTGTTTCAAATGGCAGATCAGTATCCATCGGAGGATTTCTAACATAGAATAGTTTGTAAAATTAGAATGCTAGGTTCTGCGCCCAGTGACTGTGTTACCTGTTGATTCTAAACTAAGGTCGTGTGGTGTTTTCCTTCAGGTGGCGATTCCACTGGGTTCCAGAGAAGGGTTCGTAGAGCATAGTGTGCAAGGGTGCACCTCAGCCAGCCCCAGGAATTTGGTAGTGTTGGGCTTGCTTGGCAATGGTCAGCCATGGGAAATTAATGAGACAGGAGGAGAGGGCGACTTCAGAGCTCCAGAAAGACAGAGAGGGCGAGGGTGAGACAGGGCCAGGGTAAAAGGAATATTGTGTCTCTGGCCTGGTAGACAGACTGAGGATGCCTCTGGTGCCTAACCCGCACTGTCACGGGATGATTTTTTTTAAATTTTTATTTATTTATATATTTCTTTTATTTCACACAATACCTGCCTGCCTCTATGCTTCCTGATGCTGTGGTCCCTGCCATGATGGTAATGGAGAAGCCCTTGGAGCAGTAAGCCACCCTCCGATTAAATGGTTTCTTTTATAAGATTGGTTATGGCGTCTCTTCACAACAATGGAACAGTGACTAAAACAATGGACATGGAAAAAAAATCGCCTGCCACTTGGAGGAAATGGCACTGCTATCCTGTCTGGCATATGAAAAATCCAATCATGCAGATGGATTCTAACAACTGTCCCCTTGCCAGATGCAACTGCCTCCTCCCTGTCTTTCACCTGCTTAGCTTATATTTTGGAGATCTGAAGGGAGCGGGTTTTTGGTTTTTGTTTGTTTTGTTTATTTTTTAGGTCTTTGTTTGGTTTTTAAGTGTGTAATTTCATCTTGATTGTATTTTATGGCTAAAGTCTTTAGCTTCTTTTCCTAGTTCCTGAATTCTTTTTATTTTTTTATTTTTTTATTTTATTATATATAAGTACACTGTCACTGCCTTCAGACGCACCAGCAGAGGGCATCAGATCTCTTTACAGATGGTTGTGAGCCACCATGTGGTTGCTGGGAATTGAACTCAGGACCTCTGGAAGAGCAGTCGGGTGCTCTTAACCGCTGAGCCATCTCTCTAGCCCCCTAGTTCCTGAATTCTGATTCAATAATTTAGAACCATAGTAGCAGTCCTCTGTGTGACAACTGGTTCCACTCAGTGAGACCCTTTCTGATGGCTAATTATCAGGAACACTCTTACTCCTGACCAGTATTTCTTTTCTACTTTGTGAGGGTTTTTTCCATTATAATGAACTTTACAGTTGACAATTTGTAGCAATTCATTAGCTCTTCTCAGTCTTTGATTAGAGTATTATCACATAGCAAGGAATAGTGCTCCCACTGAAATGGAAAGTTACTGACACTGCATAACTTTGTCAAGTGTGTGTGTGTGTGTGTGTGTGTGTGTGTGTGTGTGTAATTTTTAATACTGACATTTTCTATGGTAGGTGCAAGTTAGCCCAGAGGCTTAAAGATCAATTTACTTTCGATTATTGCCAGGACAATCTGAAACATAGTGCTACTGGTGACAAGGTCAGCTAGCACAAAATATGTTCATTGGATGTCTGGTGCCAAAAATTCTTAGCTTCAATGCTCAAAATTTAATCTTCACTTATTATGAATGTGATATGCTTGATCACATACAACCACGACATCCCTGTCCTATTAGGAAACACCTCAATCCACAACGAACGGCGTCCTTTTCTATGTCCTTCTGCTGCTTGTTCGGAAACACTTGGGCTTTGCACTCCAAAGCCCTTCCTGAGTCATTCTGGATGTGAACAAGTAGGCTGTAGAGAGATGGAGAGAGAGTGGTTTATGCACTATGAAGAGAGGCAGAACTGGAGTGGGAGGGTAGTGGTTGTTCTTGTTCCTCGGGAAATGGTGAATTACACTCTCCATCAATACAGCCAGTAACAAGCAGAAGTGGGGGTCAGAAAATTGACCACAGTGTGACTGGCTGGGACTCCCAGAGCAGCATCCCTGCCCAGGAAGAAGATTGTTACCTACAGAGTAGAGATCCACAACTGACATGCCATTTTCTCCTCACTGACTTATCTGCTAATCTCTCTGGTTGGCTGTGGTAGTGGTTCAACCCTGAGACTGATGATTCCACATTGAACCACAGGGCTACTTTTGCTGTTTGTTTGTTTGTTTGTTGCTATACTTAACTTTGTCCAGATATCTATTTCCTTTGGAATCTTTGCGTTGGACAAACGTTTAATCATCCCACCTTTCACACTTGATCTTAGCCAAAAGGCCAAGAAGCGATCATCTCACCTTTCAAAGAGGATGTCATTGCTGACTCAGTGTAGGCAGGCGCTGCTATGAATAGCAAGTGTGTGATGGAGAGGTGTGAGAGAGAAAAAGAACCAGAATGGCTTGGGCATTATGAAGAGGTGGCAATGGAGATAGGGTTGTGAAGAACAGCCTGTTGTGAGTAGCCTGAACTGCCACCTGAGGTCACAGTGATGTCCGCACACATGCTGTCAACAAGGACCATGTCTATGTCTATGATTCTGAAGCAGCAGGGGTCTGTGACCCATGTTACCACCAAAGACCATGCAAGTGTTGTTACAGTAGTTGATCAATCCCTTTTAATCTCTCTAAGGCACCCGTGCATGTTCCTCACTGCCCACCCTGATGTTTTGAGTTCCCAAATGAAAGACACACACACACACACACACACACACACACACACACACAACCTTATATTTAATATAACACAATCAGCCTAATGGTTGGACCACTGTCAAACCTACTCACAGCTAGCACATTCTCCCCTCCAATATTCCTGAATTATTACTTACTAAAACTAAATATTCCATCCTGGCCATCCCAGACCCGGGCCTGTAACCCTCCTGGGCCCTGATCCCTGACTCTTACATGTTGACTGTCTGTCCTACACTTCTCAGGCATGGCATAGCCATTTTCCTTCTTCCTTGGTCCCCTTGCCCATGAAGCCTAAAGTCTCATGGCTATCTTCCATTGACTGCCAGCAACCTTCTTTACCGATCAGAACCAACGGAGTGCAGGGACTCTCCATATCTTACATGTGGCATTCTTGTGTAATGTATATGCATTAAACCCAATCTATAATATTCTCTGCTTTTTATTCATTTAAAAAGGCCCTTTCTCTCAGATATACATTGAACATAGTTGTAACAGTAATGTAAGCTGTAAGATATACTATACACTAATAACATCCAGTCCACCCAATTTTATCAATTTAGTTACATTACTCTAACATTTATCTCAATTTAAAGAGTTTGCAATTCTGTACCTGAATTATGTTTTGATTTTAACTTTCATCACCATCTGAAAATTATCCTTTCAAATCTACACCATCTTCCTCAAGGAGAGTATAGGAAGTCTTCAACCCCCTCAGAGGTCCAAGAATGATGTAAGTTATTACCAGGATATATAGGAAGCATAAAACCATAGCCTCTAAAACTTAAACAACTTGTTGACACAGCTTACTCTGTCTTGGCAGAGCTCACCTGCCGACTGTCTCACATCTTGTGTCCTTTCCTGAACAGTATTTTTTTGTCTGCAGATGAATTAAAGCCAATTCTTTCCCAGTGGCCACCTTACCACAACTGGAGCAACTCTACATGGAGGTTATGATGCTCAGTATCTTTGAATCGTGAAGGGGATACTGTCAGGAGTAGTCATGTCTCTTAGTCAAAAATCAAATAGTAATGACATAATTATAAAGTTCATATTCTGTAGGTTTCTGATGCTTGGAGACTATCTATACAAAGTAAATCTGAACTGTTAAACCTGACTACTCTTAGCTATTTCTCTTTGAATCATATTGAAAGCAATATTATTATAGTATTGTCTTGTTATAATTAAATCAGCATCTTATACAACTATGAGTTTACTATCTGGCCCTTAGCTTGCATTACTTAATCATCCGAAACAGTTTGTAAAGCAGCTATTAGAAGGACTGGGTCTAAGTCTTGTACTCTTAAATGAGTTACATAGGCACTATGCCTATCTAACAATTTGAAATTTGTTAAATTCAAATTTTGTATCAATATAAAAAATTATACCAATGAAAACTTTAAATATGTATCAATATGTAAATTCTGTACCAGTGTAAGAAATAAGAATTTCAATTTTGTATCATGTAAGATTATGGCTATACAAGGTTTTGTTTAAGAATAAATTTATTACCATCTCATATATCTATTTCTTGTTTTTTTTAAGATTTATTTATTATATATAAGTATACTGTAGCTGTCTTCAGACACAACTGAAGAGGGCATCAGATCTCATTATGAATGGTTGTGAGTCACCATGTGGTTGCTGGGATTTGAACTCAGGACCTCTGGAAGAGCAGTTGGTGCTCTTAACCACTGAGCCATCTCTCCAGCCCTATCTATTTCTATAATATTACCCTACCTTCCCTTTTCTCTTCAACCCCCTTCCTTTTTACCTAAGAAAGAAAGGATAGAGAAGAAGAAAGGAAAGAAAGAAACCCCCAAGTGTAAGATCTCTATTTAGTTTCCTCTCTATTCAAAATTATGATTATTTTTAAATTATCCCTTAAAATGGAATCATTTATAATTTATAAAATAACCATAACCAGACAGCCAAATCCAAGGGATTGGGATAATGATTCTCTACAACTTCTTTCCTGTTGAATTGGGGTAACAAACTTTTTAAAGAAGTAGGGAGAGGTAGAGAAATTAGAAAAATTGGTCAACTTAAGAAAGCTAGTTTTAGCATCTCTTATCTAGTCTCTGTATGCTTAGAAGGTTTAGGGCTTGACTGAAATTTTGACTGGATCCCTCTGAAAGGCTGGATGGATCTAGTTCATCAGGAATCAACAGTTATACCTGAAATAAAAGGGAGTGTTTCTGGATCCTCAAGATCCTCTCCAAGTAAGCCAGGGTGATGCCTTGACACTAAGGCATCATTTTTCAGACATTAGCATCAGAACCACCAGCAGAGCTTACTGGATAAGCTAGTAGCAGAACAGACCTCCAAGTCTGAGGTGGAGCAAGATGGCGTTCATTTCTGTGAAGGCTCATGGTGTCATTGCAATAGCTCAGGGGACTCCACTTTGGGGAACGTGGTTCCTATCCAAGTAAAGGGTTTATTATTTACCAACTTACCTGTCCTTGATTAAAATTTATATGCATATTCCTATGTGTAATAGATACTCATGTTCCTCTTTCTCCCTTGATGAGAAAGTGGATTTAAAAAAAAATCAAGATGTTTAAAGCAGTGAAAAGCAGTCAGGCACAGTAGTGTGTGTTTTTAATCCAGTTCAGCATGGGGGAGTTTGAAGAAAGCCTCAGGTACAAACAAAAAAAGAGGAGGGGGAGGGGGAGGGGAAGGGGAGGGACATGGGGAAGGGGGAGGGAGAGGAGGAGGAGACAGAGACACAGAGAGACGGAGAGAGACAGAGAGATGGAGAGAGACAGAGAGATGGAGAGATGGAGAGACAGAGAGATGGGGAGACGGAGAGACAGAGACTATGGAGACCGAGATGGAGACAGAGACAGGAAAGAACAATGAATGGTCGTTTTTGCTTTTGAATTTCTTACTTCATTTGGTCATTTTCTTCCCTTTCATAGAGCTTACTCCAATAGATCATCCTTCTGCACATATATGAGATACCATGGCACATTGAGAATAAATAGCATGCAATAGGAATCCTCTAGCCAACGATCGGCAGACACGGAATGGGAACCCAGCAAGAGTTTGTCCTCAGTGTGCTTTTTACTCTTCAGCATGAGACTTACTTCAATAGCCTTTGAAACAGCCAGAAATGTGCCTTCTACCTGTTGGAATTGTCAATTAATGAAATTAATGCTGAGATCATAAGGCAACGTGCTAGGGAAACATTGGTAGTGCAATGTATCACCCAAAGGTAATAACTGCATGGGACTTCTTGGAAGACCCCAGTAAAAGTCCAGACTTACCTGTACCCTCCTTACCCTTCGGTTAATACCAGTCTATTGTAACCCTCTGGAGATGACTGTGCAGTTTGTTACTTCTGCATCTTTGCTTAAGATGTGTTTTTAACCCCCTTTTTTTATCTTTTCCTTGTGGGGAGAATGAGTTCCTCTCTTCTAGACACAGAATGCTTTCCACAACTCTTATTTTTCTATCCTAACCATAAAGACTCCGTCACTTCTGGCTACTCCATCAGAATCACCGGTCCCTAAAGACAGAGTCCTGCTTCATTCGTCTTGGACACTTTCTCCTGCTCACTTCTTCTGCGTACCGCCTGAGATGTACATCACCAAATGGTTCTAGACCACAAATGACTTGGTTGTTGCCACAGCTATTTGGTTTGGGGCTGAAACTCCCCAAATGGGAGGTCCAAATTCGTCTTAGATCTTAGATTTTCCTTATCATTTTGGTTATTCCTGGACATTGCATCTTACTTGTGCTTTGATGCATACTTACTAAGATAGTTCTTCCTATTTTTTGTGTTAATTTATTTACATAACAAAAGCATCCAGCCACATGGAATCGATGTGTGGAGTCTTATCTATCTATCTATCTATCTATCTATCTATCTATCTATCTATCTATCATCTATCTATCCATCCATCCATCTACCCATCCATCCATCTACCCATCCATCCATCTATCCATCCATCTACCCATCCATCCGTCCATCCATCCATCCATCCATCCACCCATCCATTCATCCATCCATCCATCTACCCATCCATCCATCCACCCACCCACCCGTCTGTCCGTCCATCCGTCCGTCCGTCCATCCATCCATTCACCTACCTACTTATCTACCTACCTACCTATTACCTATAATTTATCTTATTTCTCTATTTCTGTGTTTCAGCCTGCACTTCTCGCCTCAAGTTCTCCATCAAGTTCAGCAGGCTGAATTGCTTGCATTTCAACTGCTATTCATAGCACTACCTCCTCTCTCTTCTCAGTTTTCAATCTTGCCTGAAGCACTCTCACTCTTCCATACGTACCCTTGACTTTGATGAGATTCTGTGTTTTAACTTCTCTACATACCATGAAAGTTCAAATTTCTCTGCCTTCTCAATTCCTTTTTATTACGTAATGTAAAAGGCCATTCTGATACCTTTTTCCACTCCAGCTATGCGGTAGTGTTGGCATTATATAAAAAAAATTGTCAGATAAGTAGCTCCCAAACCTCAAATCATTTTACTGCTTGCCTTTGACACATTAAAATAAATATAGAAAAAAGAGTTCTTCATACCGAGACATCCATGTCCAATGAAAACAACTGCTCAGATTTATAAACTGTGCCTGAGAATTTTTTTTGTACTTTTTCTCAGGGTAAATTTTCCATGTAGTAATTGTCTTCTTTTCAACACACACAAAGCTTTTCACAGCACTCTTTCCGATCTTAAAATTCTGTTGTTTTTATTATGCTTGACTATCTTTCCAGATTGATTAGTCATCTTTTTTATTCCTATTTTTCATCATTTTTCTTATTGCATTCTGTAAGTAGCAAGTGTGGATAGGTTCAATTATCCTGAAGTAAACGTTACAAAGTGACTATGGTTATTCAATTTTTTTCTGTTTTTAAATGTTTAATTTCCATTATTAATTTGATTAGATTAAGAAACACCGAGGACATTAATGAGGAGTATGTGTGTGTGTGTGTGTATGTGTGTGTGTGTGTGTGTATGTATGTGTGTGTGTGTGTGGTGTGTGTGTGTGTATGTGTGTATGTGTATGTGTGTGTGTATGTGTGTGTGTGTATGTGTGTGTGTATGTGTGTGTATGTGTGTGTGTATGTGTGTGTGTGTGTGTGTGTGTGTGTGTGCACCCCATGAGATTAACTGAGAAGAGAAGAAGAGGGAACGTGGATAGCACTGGCTTTCCTCTTTCTAGGCTTTCCTGCTGGCACTGAAGACCAAGCTCTTCATAAACCATGCCTTCCCAGCTATGGTGGAACAGAACTTTTTGGAACTGTGACCCAGAAGAAATCCTTCTTCCCTTAAGCTGCTTTTGCTTGGGGAATTGTTCACAGCTACAGGAAAAATACTATACTGTGAAGTTGCTTTAGAAAAATACATAAATAACTATTTCCAGGGGTCATCAATCAATAATTATCTGCCTTTCCATGTTAATACATAGACTCATCATGCAGACACATCTCTTAGTTAGGGTTACTATTGTTACGATGAAATGCCATGATCAAAGCAACTTGGGGAGGAAAGGGTTTATTTCACTTCCATAGCTATATTACATCTCATCACTGAAAGTAGGTAGGGAAAGGACTCAATTATAGAAAGACCTTGGAGGCAGGAGCTGAAGCAGAGGCCATGACAGAGTCTACTCACTGGCTTACTCCTCATGACTTACTCAGCCTGCTTTCCTACAGAACTCAGGAACATCAGTTCAAGGATGCCCAAACCCAAAATGGGTTATGTCCTCCCTGATCAATCACTAATAAAGAAAATGTTCCTCTGGGGCACTCAACTCTTCCCCCAACTCTGTCATAAGACTGCCTGAGCTCTAATAATAAGCCATGGGTTTCAGTCAGTTGCTTGGTGGAGCCTCTCAGAGGTTCCTGTCTGCAAACATAACAGGATATCAATATTGTCAGGGATTGGTGCTGTCCCATGGGATGGGTCTCAGGTTGGGCCAGTCATTGGTTGGCCATTCCCCTAGTCTCTGCTCCATCTCCATCCCTGCATTGTTTGTCATTTTTTGGGTCAAAAGTTCTGAGAGATGGTGTCCTAATCCCCCCACTGGGGGTCCTGCCTGGCTATAGGAGGTGGCCACTTCAGATGCTGTAACCCCACTGTTAGGAATCTCAGATAAAGGCACTCCCATAGACTCCTGGGAGCCTCCCCCACCCCAGGGCTCTCACACATCCTAGAATGTCCCACACCCTCCTGAGACACCAGGTCTTTGATTTAGACTCCATCTTAGAGAGCCGACGTAGGGTTGAACTCTCTAGCACCGGTTTCCAGGTTACTCTCCAATAAACCTGTGCCCCCAGATTACAAGCCGGCCACTGGCAGTTCACTTTCCTACCAACTCCCAGTCAGGGGGAAAGTAGAAGTTAAGTTTATGGTTTGGCTCCCAGTACCAGCCTGTTATTTTAGAGGGCAACAACGTTCCATGATAGATAATCAGATGTGTGCCAGACTAGAAACCCCTCGCTCACTTGCCATTTCCTATGAAACCTAGTCCCTCTGAGAGCTAGTGGCTTTACCTTCCCCATTCTGCTATGATGGGGGTGTGACTCAAGCTTGAGCTTGAATAGTGAGATTGTACTGGAGTCGGCTCCTTGGTGGTCTTTTGGGCTCATGGACAGGCACAACACCCCTGACCCTCACCAGATACTGATTTCCATTCATTCTCCGGCCCCCCTACCCTCTCTTCTGTCTCTCCCCACACCTGATCCTGAACTACCCCCATTCCCCTCCCCATCCCCTCTCCCACCTAAATCCCTCCCTCCATCTGCCTCCTATGACTATTTTATTCCCCCTTCTAAGTAAGACTCAAGCATCCTCGCTTGGGCCTTTCTTCTTGTTTAGCTTCTTTGGGTCTGTGGAGTTTATCATGGGTATCCACTTATAAGTAAGTAAACACCATGTATGTCCTTTGGGGTCTGGGTTACTTCACTCAGGATGATATTTTCTAATTTTCACCCATGTGCCTGCAAAATTCATGATGTCCTCGTTTTTAACACCTGAGCCGTATCCCACTGTGTAAACGAACCACATTTCCTGTATTCATTCTTCGGTTGAGGGACATCTGGGTTGAAAACATTCTACGGGCCTGACTACAGCTGATTCTTACGGAGGCATTTTTTTTTCTCAGTCAAGCTTTCCTCCTCTCAGATGACACTAGCTTATGTCTAGGTGACAAAGAACTATGCAGCACAACCCTCTCAAGTTGGGATTAGCAGTGTCAGCTTCACAAGAAAAAATGCGAAAGGAGCCAAAAGCTTATAGATAGTAAAACACTTAAAGGACTGGAAGGATAGCTTACTGGGTAAGGGCACATATTGCTTTTGCAGAGGACCCAATTTTAAGTCCCACAATCCACTTAGGGTGGCTCACAACAATCTTTAATTCCAGCCCTAAAGGGAACTGGCTATCTCATGCACATACCCTCACACAGACACATGTGCACACATGTAAATGTAAAGAAACGTCTAAAGAACTCCATTTCCTTGATAAGCAGATCCTGAAGCCACATCGCTACGTTCACTAAGGTAGATATCAAAGATGCATGAAGTGCAGAGTTTACCTTCCCAGAGCTCAATAGTTATATTGAATCTATTTGCTCCTGGAAGCACAGGGCGCGGGGATGATGTTAATTAAGGCCATTAAGGGATTTATAGAAGCCAAGTTCATAGGACTGTCACATAGCATTAGACCCAAGTGTATGTTTTAGGGGTGATGCCAAAGCGTACACTATTGAGTGAGCTCTCATGGATTCTGGAAATGTTCTCATGCCATCCAGTTCAGTGCCATCATTTCGTGTGCTTGGAAAGTGAGATCCCCAGAGGTTAGCTGATGATGTGTCCAGTGAGGGTGGCGTAGGTGACAGACTATGGATGCAAACCTGTATTTCTATCTTTGTCACCTTTGTATGTATCTAAACACTCCTTTCTAATAATTATCTGATGAAGCAAGAGGATGCAAAACAGTGCGGATAGAAATAAATTTTCATGTGTTCTAAAGCTGATGTGCAGTTTTCAATGTTTAAATTGATCGTTTAACATAAAAGCTTAAACTCAATACAGATGAGGACCTAGGAGAAAGAGTGACTGTGTCTGCATGGGGAAGATACCGCTGGATGAAGTCTTCTGTGTGGGAGGCTGGAGTCACATCAGAAAAGCAAGAAAAAAAAAACCCCAAGAAAACTGTCAACAGCATTTTAGACAAGCAGGTAAAATTTTTTCATCTCATGCTATTAAAATTATTATTGAAATTATTTCCAGTATTTTTGGCTTGGATAAAATCTAGTCCAGTAGACTTATTTGTGGCAAAAGTTTCAGCACAGTATTTCATAAATAAATAAGCAAAATTCTGCATTTTTCTATGTTATTTATTTATTTTTTTCTTTTTGCGGAAGCTGGAATCTGAGGTAACATGAACGCTCCTGCTTCACATGTGAGCTGTACTGTCAAGGCTTAGAATGTCCACGATTCTTAAAAAGAAAGTCCCACCTGAAGGGAGACATGTGTTTATCACTATCATACATTGGCACTAGAATTACATGGAGCAAAAAGGCCAATGTACAGCTGAGATAATGAATTTAGATGCTTGCAATTGAGCCTGAGCCTCTTTAAAATTAGCCTGAAAAAAAAAATGCCTTGAAATAACAGAAGGCCCAGTTTCAAAGCGTGTTTATTTTTATAATGTTAGCTTTCTCGTATTAAAACTTTGGTGACAGCACACTCAGTCTCTGTTTTATTAAAACTCAGATTTCTTTTGTCATTAAAAAATATAAATAGCAGTTGGGGACAGTAAGAACTTTCTATTTTTGTTCCTAAGGAGACTAAAGAGAATTGTTATGCATTGCACGAGACAGACTTAGAAGCAGGTCTAGCATATCTAATTTTTAAAACGGTGTCTGTGGTTTGATATTCAATCTACATGCCACAACAACTTGGTGAATATGTTTAGCCTGTCACAGAAATCGGGCAATAAGACATAATTAGACTAGACCTCCTTCCCTCAGCACCTCAACATTACAACATATGGTGTATCTTTCAAGATAAACAATATTGGGGTGGTAAGAGGGCTCAGTGGGTCATGGCCCTTACCACAAGCTGGCTAGTGACATCTATCCCTGGAACTCACATAGAGATGAAAGAGAAATTACTCCATAAACCTTCGTCTCTATGCACATCTTCACGCATCCCAATGTCCCTCTCTCATGCTAACATTTCCTGTTACAATGAAGTGTATTTTGAAAATATTTTCATATGCTACAATCTTGTTGGTGGTATATCTATAAACTGGATGTCCCACGTGTCTTGGGCAAATGCTCTTCTATGAAGCTATAGTTAACATATTTTTTATTTTGATTTTTTTTTGAAATTATAATTTAATTATATGTCTTCCCTCCCTTTTCTCCCTACAAACCCTCCCCCATAGCATTCCCTTCTCTCCTTCATCCATGGCTTTTTTTTTCTAATTGTGGTTTCATCTCTCTCTCTCTCTCTCTCTCTCTAAATGACCTAAATATAATCTGTTCATTCCATACAATGCTACAGGTACGTATATTTTCTTGGCTGATAGTTTGGCACTGGTCAACCAATTGCTGTGCTCTTACCTGGAGAAGACCACCTCTCCCAGTCCCACCTCTCCCACACCCAGCTTTTCTTAGTTGACTATAGATAATTCTTTGTGTTAAGGCTTTGTGGGCTTGTCCCATCTAGCTTGGCATGCTCATTGGTGTCATCCTTGCTCAACCCACATTGGGCAATCATTCTGGTGGGACTTTATGGGAGTAACTTCAGACATTACTAGTGACACACTCTCACAGCAAACTCCCTGACCGGCTGGGATTTACAATCCTTCAGGCCCCTCTTCCTCAGTGTTCCTTGAGTCTTGGCTGTGGGAGTGTTTGGTAGATAGATGTACCCACTGGGATTGATTGGGTTCTGCATCTCTGCATCTTGGTTGGTTGAGGTTTCCTGAAATGGTCTGTTGGTTGCAATTTGTTCCTTTTTATTGTTGATGGGTGAGGACTACATGTATCTGTGGGTATAAGGACAAATTGGTTATCAAGTGCTGGACAATCAGCCTTGAAAATATACATATAGGTAACGTTATACAGGCTGTTGTATTTAGGACTATATATGCATGTACAGACACATATATGCATGCAATACAAGTTAGTGATAAAAGGCAATGATTCTGAAGGAGAGCTGGGAGGGGTTTTATGGGAGAGTTTGGAGTGTTAGGACCTAGGTAATATACTAAGGCCTAGATGGAATGCTAAGGTCTAGGTAAAATGTTAAGGCCTAGGTTACTGTTACCTGTCTGGCCTGACATTATAAGGAAACTTTCTCATATGTTTCTGCTGTTACTAGGAAACTTTCTAGTGCCAAGATTGATTCCATATTCTGTTATGTTCTGTGCCTTTGCCATTCAGTATAGAAGTCAGTAGAACTAGTTTGTATAGTTACCCACAATAAGCTTGGACCCACCAATCATCCAACAGCACTTCCTATACCTATGTATACGATTTTATGGTATAAGCTGTCTCTGAGATGAACCCTAACATAAGAGACCCTGTATCAATATGAGAAACTATTTGGAATAAGACTTCCATTTTGAGTAATGGGCCAGTAAAGTTTAAGTTCCCAAGACTTCCCTGGGAACTGACATCCTACTTGGCAGAAAGGCATGTAGCTGGGTAACTGACGTCCTGGTTGGCGAGTTAAGACATGAATGTTAGACAAGTCCCATCCTGGTAGGCAAGTTAGGGCATGAATATTAGACAAGGCAAGTCCCCTGACACAGTTGAACACCCCAACCAATGGGAGCAGGAAAAGTGTACAACAAAGACACGTTCCTAAGGAAACCCCACTATCCTTGAATTCTGATTGGTGAAATAACTTGACACAAATGTCTGTGCACTTGGGGCTTCAAAACCCTGTAGGATCTTAACACAGGGTTCAGTTCCTGAGTCTGGGGTCATGGCCCTGACCTACAGTCTTGGGTGTATGCTCAATAAATCATCTCTGTCTGACTGAGATCAGTGTTCATGTGGTTTATGAGGCAACTCCTGGGCCCTAACAGAAGGAAAGAAAGAGTAAAGAAGAAATGTAATTGTATTACAATCTCAAAAATAAAAGTTAATAAATTGCTCTTCTAGGGATATTATAAAAATGTTCTGGATGAAGCCACACACCTATGGTCACTTGATTTTTGACAAAGGAGCCAAAACCATCCAATGGAAAAAAGATAGCGTTTTCAGCAAATGGTGCTGGTTCAACTGGAGGGCAACATGTAGAAGAATGCAGATCGATCCATGCTTATCACCCTGTACAAAGCTTAAGTCCAAGTGGATCAAGGACCTCCACATCAAACCAGACACACTCAAACTAATAGAAGAAAAACTAGGGAAGCATCTGGAACACATGGGCACTGGAAAAAATTTCCTGAACAAAACACCAATGGCTTATGCTCTAAGATCAAGAATCGACAAATGGGATCTCATAAAACTGCAAAGCTTCTGTAAGGCAAAGGACACTGTGGTTAGGACAAAACGGCAACCAACAGATTGGGAAAAGATCTTTACCAATCCTACAACAGATAGAGGCCTTATATCCAAAATATACAAAGAACTCAAGAAGTTAGACCGCAGGGAAACAAATAACCCTATTAAAAAATGGGGTTCAGAGCTAAACAAAGAATTCACAGCTGAGGAATGCCGAATGGCTGAGAAACACCTAAAGAAATGTTCAACATCTTTAGTCATAAGGGAAATGCAAATCAAAACAACCCTGAGATTTCACCTCACACCAGTGAGAATGGCTAAGATCAAAAACTCAGGTGACAGCAGATGCTGGCGAGGATGTGGAGAAAGAGGAACACTCCTCCATTGTTGGTGGGATTGCAGACTGGTAAAACCATTCTGGAAATCAGTCTGGAGGTTCCTCAGAAAATTGGACATTTAACTGCCTGAGGATCCAGCTATAACTCTCTTGGGCATATACCCAAAAGATGCCTCAACATATAAAAGAGACACGTGCTCCATTATGTTTATCGCAGCCTTATTTATAATAGCCAGAAAATGGAAAGAACCCAGATGCCCTTCAACAGAGGAATGGATACAGAAAATGTGGTACATCTACACAATGGAATATTACTCAGCTATCAAAAACAACGAGTTTATGAAATTCGTAGGCAAATGGTTGGAACTGGAAAATATCATCCTGAGTGAGCTAACCCAATCACAGAAAGACATACATGGTATGCACTCATTGATAAGTGGCTATTAGCCCAAATGCTTGAATTACTCTAGATCCCTAGAACAAACGAAACTCAAGACGGATGATCAAAATGTGAATGCTTCACTCCTTCTTTAAATGAGGAAAAAGAATACCCTTGGCAGGGAAGGGAGAGGCAAAGATTAAAACAGAGACTGAAGGAACACCCATTCAGAGCCTGCCCCACATGTGGCCCATACATATACAGCCACCCAATTAGACAAGATGGATGAAGCAAAGAAGTGCAGACCGACAGGAGCCGGATGTAGATCGCTCCTGAGAGACACAGCCAGAATACAGCAAATACAGAGGCGAATGCCAGCAGCAAACCACTGAACTGAGAATAGGTCCCCTATTGAAGGAATCAGAGAAAGAACTGGAAGAGCTTGAAGGGGCTCGAGACCCCAAAAGTACAACAATGTCAAGCAACCAGAGCTTCCAGGGACTAAGCCACTACCTAAAGACTATACATGGACTGACCCTGGACTCTGACCCCATAGGCAGCAATGAATATCCTAGTAAGAGCACCAGTGGAAGGGGAAGCCCTGGGTCCTGCTAAGACTGAACCCCCAGTGAACTAGTCTATGGGGGGAGGGCGGCAATGGGGGGAGGGTTGGGAGGGGGACACCCATAAGGAAGGGGAGGGGGGAGGGGGATGTTTGCCCGGAAACCGGGAAAGGGAATAACACTCGAAATGTATATAAGAAATACTCAAGTTAATAAAAAAATAAAATAAAATAAAAAATTAAAAAGATTAAAAAAAAAGCCACAACCAATCAAAAAAAAATGTTCTGGGACAAAAAAATGTAATCAATCTGCAAATAAATGTTACTAAAAGCTTTTAACTCACCTATTGACCTAATGTCATACATTTTAAATGGAGACTTGGTATTTTTCTTTTCTTTTTTTAAGAGCAAGAACAAGCCATGTGAGAGGATTGGGGAGGAGTGGGTGGCGAATATGATCAAAGTACATTATATGAAGTTCCCAAAAAAGTAATAAAAATCTTGTTTAAATATACCCAAAATGTTGCAGGAAAGGGGCTGAAAAGAGTTTCTCTTGTTGTTAAATAGGACACATGTCTGCCCAAGTCTGCAGCTCCCACTCACCCATAATTCCAGCTCCAGGAGACGCAACACCCTCCTCTGGACTCTGTGGACACTTACATTCATATGCGTTTTCCCTATGCAGACATAGACACACATAATTAAACATTTTAAAAGAATATTTAAAGGACCAGGAGAAAAGATAGGTGAGGGCAGGTGTCTTTTCTAGAAGAAGGAGCTATGGTGTAACAGAAGTCTGTCTATTCTATTCAGGGACTTATACAGGAAATTGTGGGGACATAGTCAGGAGGGATGCCTGTAGCATCAGTCTAAGCATGCTGAAAGAGGGCAGGAGATCCTGAAGGGGCTGAAATAGGCAAAAGGACTTATTATCACTAGACACAAGCAAAAAACACACACTAGACAGTACACACTGGTATCAACCGTCAGTGTGTGTATTCTTAGATAAATATGTTGTGTTGAGTTTTAACTATTTCCAATGTTACAAATGAAAGGCAGAAACGCATGATCTGGTTAGTCAATGCAAGCCCAAGGACTAGTACGAAGCCAGCCTCTCCCTTCTTCCCAGGACGCTAACATGAGTTACACCCCTATCAGGAACTTCCAAAAAACACACATAAAAAAAATAGAGAGAGCATAAAGAAGCATTTTCAGAGGATTGAATTGTAAATCGTCTGCTCTCTTACTTAGATTGCCATTTGAAGGGTGAATTTAGCAATCCCGTTCTGTTGCAGGATATTTGATGACACTGGGAACCCTGGCACTGTATCATTTACAGAAAAGAAAAAGCCTGTTTCTAGTTTTGGTGTGGTTCAGCCTTAGCATACACCTTTAATCAGTCTGGCTGGAAAACAGACATGCCCTTAGTACATGCCTTTAATCCCAAACACTGCAGGTAAAGTTAGTTTGTAGAAGGAAGCAGCCATGTTTGAATGTGATGTCTAATTGAGAGTCAGATAAAGTGACAAATCAAAGATTAGGATCTGACAGAATAGGATGTGCCCAACTCTGACGAGAAGACAGAAGGAAAGGGAGCTATTTAAGAGAAGAAGCAGGAAGAGGACAGAGAGAGGCAGGCAGCTTTACTGGGACAGTTGTCCTGAGACAGGTTGCAGAGAACGAACAAGGTATACACAGGTGAAGAGAGAATGAGAAGGAGGGAAAAGATTGGAACATATTATCAACGTGAGAATGAGGCCAAGCAGAGTAACTGAGGAGAGACCGATAGAGAAGCTAGGCTGAATCAATTAGTGTGGAGAGGAGTTTTGAGCCAGAACCACTGAGTTGACCAGCCAGCTAGAGCTCAGAAAGAACAGGAAACGTGAACTTATTCAGCAGCAAGTCTCAGAGGTGAAAGCATTTTGGTCTAGATTAGACTGTTCAGAAGCTAGAAGCATTTAGGACTAGGCCTAGCTTGAAAGATGAAGGCAGTAAGCCTCCAAGACAACAATTGTGCAGGAGAATAAAAGCTACATTAATATTGTTCCACTTCCTTATGTATAGGTTATTAAGTAATGAAGATTTGATCTGTTATAGAACAAGAAAAAGCATTATTATATGCTGATCTAAATTGTGGTATACATAAATTTGCAGCTCCAATGCACATGAATCAACTTAAATGTTAATTAGTATTATTAGCTAATGATTTGCCCATATGTACCTTTCTGAGATCTCTGTATAATGCTAATACTATTTATGACAAATGTGAAGCCTATAACTTTGACCGTTACACAGAGAGTGATTGCTTTCATAATGAAATGTGTGCTCACTAAATGAGTTACTTTTTTTTTCTTGTTGTGGCCAAACACCTGAAAAGAAGCACCTTAAGATGGGTTTGCTTTGGTTTATCATTTAGTATAGCCCATGATGCTGGGAAGGCATCATGACAGAGGTGTGTGGGGGTGGGGGTGTTCTCAGTCAGGAAGGAGAGCACAAATAGAAAGGTATGGAATAGTAAGTGTGTGTGTGTGTGTGTGTGTGTGTGTGTGTGTGTGTATGCATGCACAAGTACACACACACACACACACACACACACACACACACACACACGGTTATGGTCACTTGAGTGAACATGTCTGTGGAGGCCAGGAGAGGAGGGCATTAGGTACTGTGAAGCTGGAGCTTAAGGTGGTTGTGAAAGGTTGAGGGTTCTTAACCACTGCTCTCTCTCTAGGCTCTCTCTAGTGTATTTTATGTTGCTGATTTCATCATAATTAAAAATTAACAAATAGTGCATATCAGTAGTCATGAGAAGGTAGAAGCTTTGAGTTAAAGGACCGGGAGAAATGTCCTGAAATACGGGGAATTGTACCTTACAAGCACATTTGACATAGTTTATACTAAAAGATAGAAACAAACCAGAGGAGACAGATTCCATGTAGCTGTTGAGCTTTTGTGCAAACATTTTAGAGGTTTTAGTGCCAACAGAGAATTATTTAATCTTCAAAGGGAAGAAAAACCAACTTAGTATTTTTCATATGTGATGACTATACCAAATAACAATGACTTATATACACGTGCATGTATATTTAAAATGATACTGATAGCAGAATGAAAGGGCGACAGGCACTGCTTTTCTGTTTTCCAAATACAGTGTAGTCAGCAAATGTTCTTAAGTGACTCAAGTGTGTAAAGGAAGGGAAAGCACCATCTGGCCGTGAAGAACTAGATCTCTGCTGGCTGTGACATCATCCATCTCCCTGACAGTGGGGAGAAAAATCGAAAGGCCCTGAAATCCACTGCCTTCTCCCTACCCTTCCTCCAATCCAGTCTCACCATGCAACTCTTTTGACTCAAAACTTTATGTTCTAATATGACACAGAGTTTCAGTTTTCTAAGATTCTGTGGAAATGGGGTTGGAGAATTAGCTCAGTGGTAGAGCGCTTGCCTAGCAAGCGCAAGGCCTGGGTTCGGTCCCGAGCTCTGGAAAAAAAAAAAAAGAAAAAAAAATTCTGTGGAAACAGAAAGCTACCAGGGAGCGAGAGCGTTTATAAACAGGATACAAAGTTTCAGTTTTGTATTTCTACGATCCCGTGGAAACAGAAAACTAGCACCAGGTAAGAGCATATAAAAACAGGAAGATAAGTAACCAATCTTTAGTGCATTTTTAAGCAGAAGCCAGAGGTCTTGATGCAGACCAGTGACTCATCATTGCGATGATCACTTTCAAGTAGAGCTGTTTGGACAAAAGGGTTTACACTGTGACACTCTGTGACACACTGCAGCTCCCACAAGGAGATGATGTTTGTTTGTTTGTTTTTGTTTTATTCCACTGTTTTCCTTTGAGGGAGTGGTTACAAAGGTAGAGAGCAGACTAGGAGATGGGTAATATTGGAGATGCATGATGTGAAATTCACAAAGAAACAATAAAAAGTTTTTTTAAAGTTTGTAATGTGTATATGTTTCAAAAACTGTATGAACAACTTCCTTTTAAAACAAAAAGTTAAGTACTTAATATTGCAGAGGATTTTTGGCTTTTTTAAACCTATTTATGAATTGAAATGTATCCCAGGTATTTATGCACAGGTAAAACACTGTACGTACAGAGTTCAGCCGTCAGTGCAATCTCAGGCTCGCTTTGGAGTCTTGGGATGAGCCCTCTCTATGTGGACAAAGGAAAATTGCTGCATCGAAATTGTTATGAATACTCCATCATTCAGTTATATTACCTATAGAGCTCTTCCTTGATTTGTCCTCTAATTCATTTATGCTTTACTCCTTACTACCCTTCCTTAAATTATTCAAGTACTTCTAAGTATAATTTCACCCATTCCATCAACTATGTTTCCTCTTGCTAATCTGGAATCGCAGATATTCTAGCCAGTCTGTCAAACCTGATGCTTTCAGGCCATCTATAGCGAGAGACAAATGCACCCCAACAGGAAAGTATTACCTAAAACTTTATGAGACGTAATTAAATGCAGCTTGATAGGCTGCTCGTGTCATTCCTTAGCAGCGATGGCAATGCCATGTGTAAAATGAAAGCTTTGGGTTGTGCCATGTGATGTAGATTTACGTGGTGTTTTGTTGAGGCTGACTCATGTCGTGTGTTGCTGAGGCAAGACCCATTGGAGAAAGGACACGTGATGTTGGAGATAGTATAGAAAGGACCCGATGGATAGTGTCAGGTGCTTCCATAGCTAGCCTTGTGATGCTTTCTTGGTTTCTGGTCTTCACTGATCTTCACTTCATTGAGAGAGACAAGGCAGAAAGCTTCTCCTGGTCTCCCCGATGGTTCTGATGGCTCCCACTGACTAGTGACAATTCAGCGGAGGTCTGACTGTTTCTGCTGGATCATGTCACTAGTGCAGATTCGTGCTCGCTATCCTGACACTACTGAACTGGACTTTTGCATATCCTGACAAATGGAGATTTGAATCACCCCAAAGAACTACTTCTAAACAGGTCCACATCCCCTTGTCCTCTTTACTGTCTTTTCTCCTTTACCTTTGGACAGTGGGCTAGAAGGGGGGAGATCAAAGTGTTTAAGAACGCTTATTAAAAGTAGGTCTCTAAGCCACTACCCAAAGACTATACATGGACTGACCCTGGGCTCCAACCTCATAGGTAGCAATGAATAGCCTAGTAAGAGCACCAGTGGAAGGGGAAGCCCTTGGTCCTGCTAAGACTGAACCCCCAGTGAACGTGATTGTTGGGGGGAGGGCGGCAATGGGGGGAGGATGGGGAGGGGAACACCCATATACAAGGGGAGGAAGAGGGGTTAGGGGGATGTTGGCCCGGAAACCGGGAAAGGGAATAACATTCGAAATGTAAATAAGAAATACTAAGTTAATAAAGAAAAAAAGGAAAAAAAAAGTAAGTTCTAAAAAAAATCTAAGTCTACACATGTGACACTGTTGTTAGGTCATAGAGTGTAAAACATAGTTTATTATTAGATATCTTGTGAAATTCGCACATTGTACACACTGCAAAGCAACTCAGTGAACTTTGGATATTTTGCTAACCTTGTGTGCTGTTCTCTATGTTTCATATGTATACTTTATGCACATACAATGATGAAACATGTATTTTAAAAATACAATAATACATGTATTTTTAAACTACACTCAGGGCTAGAAAAATGGCTCAGTGGTTAAAGGCACTTACTCGTTGCTTTTCCAAAGGATCTGAATAGGGTTCTCCGAACCCACATCAGGTGGCTTCACAAGCACTTGCAACTCCAGCCCTGATCCCTCTGTCCTCTGGGCACAGGTACTCACCAACACATATCTGCCATATGTTATCCACACACAGTTAAAGTAATAAAATTAAATCTTTAAGATATCTAATTACAGTTATTTGTTTATTTGTCTGTGTATTGGGGTGTGGGTGCACTGTGGCACAGGACTTGTCTGGAGGTCATTTGTCTCCATCCACCAGGTGGGTCTTAGAGCTAGAACCTGGATTAATAGGCTGGGCAGCATGTGCCCTTACTAGCCGAGTCATTTCACCAGCCCCCAAATATACATATATTAAACTAAGAAAATCTGTTGTATTTTGATTTGGTCAGTAAAGGCTATGTAATTTTATTTACTTATTTTCCTTTGTTCAAAACAATGTCCCTTCTCTGTTTCTGAACTTTCATCTTGTCAACTGGGATCATTTTCATCGTGTCTGAAATCGATTCTTTTAGCATGCACTGCTTTAGAGATTCCTTGCTTCCGTTTAGAGTTGTGTTTGCTACTGTTTGGTTGGTTGGTTCTGTTTTTATGATCATGCATTTGCTTATTTGTATGTTTGTACGTGTGCATATTTGTTTGCATGTCTCTGTGTGTGTACAGGTGGTTGTGAAGGCTCGAAGAGGTACTAGATCCCTTGGAGGTGGAATTATCTGCAGGTGATTATGAGGGGACCCATCCTCAGTCCTCTAGAAGAGCAGCGAGCATTCTTAACAGCTTAGTCGTCTCTCTAGCCCCCGAGATGTTATTGTTTTGTCTTTGGCTTTAAGAGCAGTCTTGGAAGGGGGTGATGTCGGGTTTTTATTGATTTCAAATTTTCAATGCTTTTAATAACTGCCGTCTGGATCATGTTGTTTATATTAAGAAATACACTAGCAACACTAGCTGCCCATTTGAAAGTATGACTTTGCCCATCTCCCATATGCTTTTAATCCTTAAAGTTTTTTTACTAGTGATTGTCTGCTCTGGTTTATATTCTCGAATTTTTACTTTTAGATCTTTCATCAGACTTGGAAAACCATGAGCCATGTTGCCTTTGAACATGTTACTGATCTATTCGCCATTTTCTCTTCTTGGGAAAACTCTTATCACACAGGTGACACATTTCATTATGTCTCAGATAACCCTATTTTATCTTAATCAGTCTTCACCAGCATTTCCAGTGTTTCTTTCTATTGTACATAAAATTAATTTTCAATTATTCACTCCATTGCTATCAGTCCTTGTGTCTTTGGGTCTGGGTGCACTTGTAGAGTTTCCATTTGATCATTGGTTATGGAACTCTATTTCTACTAAGAAGGGGGGGGGGCTTTATCTGTTTCCTGGTTTTATGGTCACAGTTTTTTTTTTTTTTTTTTTGGTTCTTTTTTTCGGAGCTGGGGACCGAACCCAGGGACTTGCGCTTCCTAGGTAAGCGCTCTACCACTGAACTAAATCCCCAGCCCCATGGTCACAGTTTTTTAAGCTCCATGATTTTCATGGTACCTTCCAGGACAACCCCTGACCATACCTTTCTAAAGCAGTAAAATACAACCTTCCTATGTCCTTGGGTCCTTGCCCACTAGGCAGAGTTCTCTTATTTAATAAGCAACAGCGCTCTGCTTTTGCATTTGCTACTTGAAACATCATTTTAAAATGTTCATTTGTCTTAGGGTTTTATTACTGTGAAGAGACACCAGAACCATGACAACTTTTTTTTTTTAAAAAGATTTTTAAAAAGTATTTATTTATATTCCAGTCATGCCCTCCTCCCAGTTACTTATCCCATTCGTCCTCCCCCTTGTCTCCTAAAGGGTACTCCACCCTCACCAGGCCTCTCCCTTCCCTGGGGCCTCAATTCTCTCGAGGATTAAGCACATCATCTTCCACTGAGGCCAGACCAGGCAGACGTCTGCCACACATGTGCCAGGGGCCTTGGATCGAACCGTGTATGCTCCTGGTTGGTGGCTCCGTCTCTGGGAGCTCCCCGGGGTCTGAGACTGCTGGTCTTCCTATGGGGTCATTCTCCCCTTCAGCTTCTTCAATCCTTCCCCTAATTCAACTATAGAAGTCCCGACTTCAGTCAAATGGTTGGGTATAAGTGTCTGCTTCTGTCTCAGTCAGCTCCTGGTAGGGCCTCTCAGAGGACAACCATGCCAGGCTCCCATCTGTAAGCACAACTTATATTAATAAAAGAAATTATTTAATTGGGGTGACTTACAGTTTTAGAGGTCCATTATCATCATGGTGGGAGGCATGGCAGCCTGCAGGCAGACATGGTGCTGGAGAAGGAACCCAGAGTTCTACATCTGCAGGGGACAGGAAGTTGAGCTTTTGAGACCTCAAAACTACTCCCTAGAGACAAACCTATTTCAACAAGCCCATACCTACACCAACAGGGCCACACCCACTCCAACAAGGCCACGCCTACTCCAACAAGGCCACACCCACTAAAAGTGCCACTGCCTATGGCCAAGCATTCAATCACATGAGTTTCTGGGGGCTGTTCCTATTCAAACTATACTTAAATTTTAATTGAAAATAAAATCTATACTTAAAATTTAATCGAAAATAGAATGTTTACTCAAAACGTCCTCCTTTTATAATGCTACTTTTGAGGTTGTTTTGTAATATACCTAATATTGGGCTTTCTGCTAGATGCTGTGGGGACATTTTATCTAAATTTAGTATTCAAGGCAGTGCGATTTAGAATAAAAGCTTAATGGTACCTCTGTGTCCTTTCGGCTCCCTTTGTGTTCAGTAAGCACTGCTTGAATGAATAAATGAGTCCTTTGGTTAATTGGTTTGGAAATTCAGACAAAGAAACCAAACTCATGGCCCTTCTGGTGAAGCCTAATGGGAAGTGGCAATTGGCTGAATTTCGGATTAAGAAGCTCGAAGGAAATAAGGAGAGGACAATCAATATATACTTTTATAGTTTTCTGGCATATTCCATATTAATCATTTGATGAAATCTTTACTGATTCTCTATAAGTCAACATTTAGGGCAAGATTAAGTTATTTATTGGAAAGTATCAAATGTTGACCTCAAACTCAACTCTGCCTCTATGTCTTATGATCATGCATCTATGATGCCTAAGATAAGACTAGATAATAAATAGATAGACTAACTAGATAATAATTTTATAACCCTACCTATATTTTTATGTCTCATACACATGACAGAAGGGTTTGTTACTGGAGGTTTAATCGTCCTTCTTTGGTGTTTTCTTTCCCCTGGAAGGAAACATCTATTCTTACACAAATCCTGACTTCTAATGGGTACACAATATACAGAGTTGTGTGCAATTTGGATTAAGGCCAGTTTCTTCATTTGCTAGGAATAAATTTTAAAATCCAAAGGCCCATATTATATGTACCTAGTTATATGCGTACATACTCAAGAAAGAACATTTTCCCTTCCAACAACAGATAAGCCAGGCACTGTTTCATGTGTCTAGCACCTAAATATATCACGATTTCCAGAACTGGAATAAATGTTCTTGTTTCTCCTTTGAATGACACTTCAGTGAGTGGATATTATCATACCCTTTGCCAAAAAGAAAATTCTGAAAAAATACCAAGAAATCTTACTGTACATATTACAATCCCCAAATCCTAAGGATTAGGGTGAAATGGGCTGCAAGGAATGTAACAGGATAAAGAGCAATGTGAGAGTTCCTTCATCACCGACTGGACTTCTGCAGAAGACTACTCTTTGGCAACTGGCCTTCACACAGTCCTCTCCGATTCTGGAAACTTCTCTCTTTTTTAAAAAATTTTTTATTAGATAATTTCTTCACTTACATTTCAAACGTTATTCCCCTTCCCGGTTTCCTGTCCATAAGCCCCCATTCCCTCCCCTATACAGGTATTCCCCCTATACGTTCCCCTTACTGTTCCCCCCATATTCCCCTGCATTGGGGGTCCAACCTTGGCAGGACCAAGGGCTTCCCCTTCCACTGGTGCCCCAACAAGTCTATTCTCTGCTACCTATGGAGTTGGAGCCCTGGGTCAGTCCATGCATAGTCTTTCGGTAGTGATTTAGTCCCTGGAAGCTCTGGTTGGTTGGCATTGTTGTTTTTATGGGGCTGCAAGCTCCTTCAATTTGGAACCTTCTCTTAAGTTTGCCTTTGCCCACACTCTACTCTCCCACCCCAGCTATCTTTTTTTTTTTTCACCTCGCAGGCAGCTTTATTTAAGAATTCTCCCCCTTCAGCCATTGCTTATTGTTTTTTTTTTTTTTTTTATTAACTTGAGTATTTCTTATATACATTTCAAGTGTTATTCCCTTTCCCGGTTTCCGGACAAACATCACCCTCCCCCCTCCCCTTCCTTGTGGGTGTTCCCCTCCCAAACCTCCCCCCATTGCCACCCTCCCCCCATAGTCTAGTTCACTGCACCCCAGCTATCTTTACCCTTTGGTCCCTTTCCTCTCTGACGTTTCCTCTCAAATGGTGCTCTTCCGTGAGGTCTCCTGGAAATCTTACATTAAAAGGAATCTACCTCTGCCCTGGCCCACTCTTGGAAGCTCCGCCCCTCCCCCCCCCCCCCCCCCGCTTATTTTCCGTCGCTTGTGCCACTTTCTGACACAATCAATGTCATTCCCTTGTTTCTGTAGTGCTTTCTACCTTGTCCCTTGCTAGATAAACTCCACGGGGGAAGAAAGCTTCTTTTGTTCAGTTCTGCATCTGGAAAATGACAAAAGACCTTGGCACATAGAAGCCATCAATGTGTGTTGAAGAAGTTCATGTTGAGTGCAGATTAAAAAGAAAAAACATTTTTTTGAGGATTTCAGATCTCCCGAGCCATTAGGAAGTAGTTGCTCACAGAAGTTTAATTCAATATTCCAATTAGAAGAGAATATTGGACCATCTAGAAAATCATTGCGCTACTTTGTAACTGATGAGTTCAAAGTATTGATGAAAGACCTAGAATTATCTCTCTGTAAAATAATTTTCCCATCACTGTTTATGTTCAAAGCATGTAATCTTGTCTGTTCTGTTAATAGCTGTCTCCAAATAAATAACTGTGAAATTAAAACTTTTTGAATTGGGGTGTATTTAACATATATATGTATGTATATAACATATATAATACATATATGTGTTTACATGTATGTGTGGGTGTGTGAATCATACTGTATGTAAAGTTCTGTAGCATTTGAACCTCTTCAGTGGCTATTTGATAAAGAGATATTCTATTTTCTTTTGTGCTTCCAGTTAAACCAGAAAGCCAAATGCCTCAACCTTGTAAATTACCAAGGTATTAACCAAAGCCAGCTGCAAATTGTAAATGCCCCCTTTTTATAAGAAGCCAGCTTGGGTATGTGCTGTGATTGGTATTAAATAGCATTTGATCTCTCTTGTCTATGCCTTCCCATTTTTTTTTTTTTATAGTATACAGTCTTTCTTTACGGGGATTCCTTAAACTCAACAATGTATTCAACATTCTCTGAGAGAAAGCACGCACAAACTTTCATTGTAAAAGGCCGTTCTTTTTATACCGAGTGTGATAATGCAATCTAGGGTTGAGGAAATTGGTTTCATCATTGATAGATACCTGCAATGATAATTAAGTCACTTACGTAGAGGCCAATGTGAAATGATGAAGAAATCTGACAACAGTGTTAAAGACTATAATATTATTCTAAATAGGCACCAAGCAGATGCAAGAACAGGAGACTCAACTTGGCTTAGAAGACAGTCATGTTTGCAAACACCCAGGGAGTTATTTTAGAACTGTAAGACACAGAGCCTAGTTGCATGGACAGAAGAATAATGCCTGGAGAGAAGGAGGCAGACTGACAATATTTGTACAGACACTTACAGTCCCAAAACAGCCATCAGGGCTCCCCTCTCGTTGACCCTCGGTTACTCATATCCCAAATCTGGTTCTTGGAAATGAGTCTTAAACCTAAAGGTAAGAACAATAGGAGCTTTAACCTTTTGACGTTTGGTTCCTAAGTCCTGTGCTTTAAGCCTTGCTGTTATACTGGTATCCATGTATGTTGTCCGGTTATAATGTTCATAAAGCTTCCTTTCATTCTTGAAAGTGTCCCTGCTCAAAAAAAAAAATTATCTGGCCACTGTCTTTAAACCCTTCTATGTGTGATCAAATGAAAAACGTCTTTGTCATAGAAGCAGAACCATCTCAGAACTTTTTCACTGGGGCCACACCCTTGGAAGGACAGAGTGGACGAGGGACAGAGAAAGCTACACTTGGCTGACTTTAGATCATCCAAAGACCATACCCTACTGTTTGTAAACAATCTCAGGCTGTCTAGAGACTGAGGGTTTGAGGATGAAAACCAAGTACTAAAAAGTACCTCCACAGTATTTTTCCAAGTCTTGTGCGATCAACTTTTTTTTTGTTAAAAAAAAAAATCCCCAAATACTGGATTAGTGTGTTGTTTTAAAGTTGATTTATTTCGCTAAGCCCATAAAACAACTCTGAAACACACAGAGCCTAATTTTGTCTTTCATTTATTTCTGTGTATCCACAAGAGTCTCCGGGCTGATAATTATGATTCATGAACAGCAAAAATGTTCATTGCTTAAGATCTTTTTCTGGAATCCTCCTTGGCTTCTCCCACCGCGTCCTTCTCCTGCTTTCGTTTGTCCAGTGTGATTAGAAAAAGAATCGTTTTGGGCTATTGCAACTCCAGTTGAAGTTCAGGAACCAAGATGAGCTATTAATAGCCTTCTTTCTGTGGGAAAAAAAAATCTGGTTCCTTTTCAGACCTCACTCCTTCCGTCTGGTTAATAAGGGAGAAATTTGTGTGATTCCTGCTCACGCTAACTCCCCGGAAACCCACCTTCTCCAGGCGTGATAAGGAGTCTCTTGAAAGGATTCCGTACCCCGCACTGGTATTTTAAAGCAAACTGTGACATTTAGGCCTTCTACTATTTGTCCTTAGATATTTTCTCCTTTACTCATTTTCCTAAATGCTAAGAATTCTGAAACAAAACTTTTATTTAATGTTTGTTGATTAGAATGTTCACAGATGAATGGTTAAAGAAAATATGGTATGTTGACCCAAGGGAACATTTACTCAGCTGTTTTGAAAAAAAATTACTTAATTTTCAGGTAAATGGATGGAGCTAGAAAAAAAAATAATGGCAAATGAGGTAACCCAGACACAGAAAGGAAAAATAAGTTATGTAGACATGACTAGTCATATGTACTCAGCTGTGGATGTTAGCTTTTGAGTCTTCCATAAGAAATCTATATAAACACAGAGGTTAGGTATAGAGTAAGGTTCTAGGGAGGAGGCATGGATCGTCCTAGGAAAGAAAAATTGAACAGATGCTTGTGGATGGATTGGAGGAGGGGGGCATGGAGTTGGAGGATTAAACGTGGATGGGGAGGGAAGAGGTGTGAAAGAAGGAATACAGACAACAACAACTAAAAGTACAGGCCATTTGAGAGGCCATATGGAAACCCAGTATAGTGGAAGCTTCCTAAATTATATACATGTATGAAGGGGATCGAAATGGAATAACAGGGAGATGTAGCCACAGCTAGATATCTCTTATTACCAAAGAAAGCTCTAGTTCCAGGGAAGGGTTATCTCTAATTAAGTTATTGGCCCCAAAGGGTCCCACGGGAACTCCCAAACCACCCAAGCCATTGGTTACACTCTACAAATTAATGGCAAGTTCCCACTGCTAAAGACAACACCTATTCAACTAATTGAACACAAAGAAGTTGACCTGGTGACTCCCTGGAGTCCTCATTTCTACTGGCTAGTGTTTATGGTGCTGGGAGTACTCCACATGCTACCATAGGAGAAAGGTAACCACCATTGAAGCTATAGACCTGGCAGTCTACAGTGGTGATCTGCTTGTAATATGTTCTGGAATGATAGTGGCACAAAACTTGTGGGAGTAACCAACCATGATATGATGGCATTTAAGGTCCACCCTTAAGATTGAACTCGTCCATCACTGGGTGGAAAAGAACATGAGACTAGTTAGTCCAAGGATCTAGGGGGAAACCAAACACTACCATTATGCTAAAGGAGAGCAGCAATCACATGACTCCTATTCCACTACACTCATAGAGCAGTGCCTTGCTCAGCCATCATCAGAGAATCTTCCTCCTGCAGCAGATGGGAACAGATACAGAGACCCAGAGCTGAATGGTGTGCAGGGAGTGAAAGACCTTGCAGTGAGTGATACACTCAGTCTTAAATGGATGTCTCCATCAAATTCCTCCCCCTCAGGTCTCTGGAAATTTTGAAGAAGAGGAGATTTTAAGAGTCAATGGTGATGGAAGACTCCAAGGAAACAAGGTCTTCTGGATATGACCATACCAATCGATACACATGCGAACTCACTGAGACTGTGGAAGCATGCACAGAGCTTCCCTGGATCTAGCCAATGCTGAGAAAGAAAGTGCACACAAACCTCCATTTCTAACTCAGAAGCTATCTCAACTGACAGCTGCTCACAAAGGAAAGTTAGTTTTCCCCACAGAGTCTCAGAGGGTAGCCAAACCATTCTTAAGACCAAGTTTGATGCTCAGCAGTAGATGGTCAACACAAGTAGAATTCAATGGAATTTTTTAGAGGTTGTCATATTATTTTGCATTGAGCTTTATTTTTGTACCTTACAGGTCTTTTGTAAATATATTATTGTTTCTAGTTTTGTGTTCTTAGGGGATTTCTTTGTGTGGGAACATGTGTGTCTCTGCATCGACATGTTTGTGTGTATGTGTGTGCTTTTCTTTGACTCTTTTGCTAAGATCCTAAGCTTAAGTGGCTTCTTGTCTTCTACTGTGTCTTGAATCTCTGTTATCTCTTGGACCAGGTTAGCTCACTGAAAGAGAGGCCATTTATTCCAACAGAATCACTCTTCTCTCAGCCAGCTCTCTTCAGATCTGACAGAGCTAATGGTAGCAATTTTAAAGAACCCAGATGAAAACATCCAAGCTCAGCCTAGATGGAAGAACCCCTGTGACAAGATTCATGGGCAGTAATAAACAATTACCATTTTCAACTACTGAGCCTGGACTTAGTTTATTACCCTGTAAGGACTGGTAATACACTGGTAGACAGGTTGAATGTTTCCTGAGACATCACCTACTAATATTCTACTAGTGTTCCGTCAGAAACCACTACTCTTTGATGGACCTTGATGGAGCAAGTCAATCCTTTCTCTGAATTTTAGGACACTTGGACTGAGGTAGCACAATTTGATTTCTAGGTTCTATAATTAGAATTCGAGATATTTCTGAAAGGCTATTGGTAAGTCACCAGCCACAGTGATACTGGGGAAATGGTAGAAAATTCTAGAGATAGAGCATAGAAGGAGACCATAAGCCATGGCTAGAGGGATGCTCCCAATGAGCTTCTTGTTTCTCAGCCACAGGAAGGTGAGCAGTTTGCTCTGTCATGTATCCTCCAACCTTTTACCCCCTAAAACCAACACAGCCAACTGTCCATGGACTGAAACTTCTATCACTGTGAAGCAAAATAACCATCTCTTTCTCTTTAAGTTTATTATCTCGAATATGCATTACAGCAACAGAAGGATGAGTACCACACTGAACAAACAGCAGAAGTTTATTTCTCACAATTCGGGATGATGAGACATCCAAGATTAAGGCAAAAGTAGACTCAGCATAAAAGTTCTGTGTCTTAAATAAATGGAACAGAGGGCTTGAGAGATGGCTCATTGGTTAACAACACTGGCTGCTCTTCCAGAGGTTCTGAGTTCAATTCCCAGCAACCACATGGTGGCTCACAACAACTGTATTGGGATCTGATGCCCTCTTCTGGTGTGTCTGAGGACAGCTACATTGTACTCACATACATAAAATAATTAAACATTAAGAATATGGACAGAGACTGAAGGAAAGGCCATCTTGGGACTGTCCCATCTAGTGATCCATCCCATCTACAGACTCCAATCCCCCACACTATTGCTGATGCCAAGAAGCACTTGCTGATGGGAGCCTGGTATAGCTGTTCTCTGAGAGGTTCTACTAGCTCCTAACAATACAGATGCAGATACTCACAGCCAACCGTTAGACTGGGCCCAGGGACCCCAATGGAAGAGTTAAGGGAAGGACTGAAGGAGATTAAGGGAATTGTAACCCCATAGAAAGAACAATATCAACTAACTGGATTCCAAGAGCTCCCAGGGATTAAACCACCAACCAAAGAGTACACATGGAGGGCTCTAGGACTCCAGATACATATGTAGCAGAGAATGGCCTTATCTGACACCAAGGAAGGGGAGGCCCTTGGTCCTGTAGAGGCTTGATGCCCCAGCATAGGCAGATGCTAGAGCGATGAGGTTGGAGTGGGTGAGTGGGTGGAGAGTATCCTCATAGAGGCAACGGGGAGGGGGGAGAAGGGGAATGGAATGGGAGATTGTGGAGGGGTAAGAGAGAGGGTGGATATCATTTGAAATTAAATTAATAAAAAGTACTGCATCTTTATAGACACCTGCTTTCTTGCTGTATCTCCACACGATGGGAAGGCCAAAGGTCTCTCTACAGGCTTCTTTTATAAGAGGACTAATGTTATTCAGGACAGCTCCACTATCATGAATTGATAACTGCTCAAAAGTCCATCTGGTGGAGTTACAAGGATGCTCCTTGTACCATTCCCTATAAGGGTTAGAATTTCAACACGAGTGTGGGAGGGGCGCACATATTCTGTCATTTTCTGCTTTGGTTCCTGAAGTATTCGGCATCCCCAGAGCTGGAGTGAGGTCACTATAGCAGAAACAATTCAACACTGGGAGGTAGGATTGCCTCGAAGGGATCTGGTAGGCAGTTAGCGAGATAAAACCCTTAGGAGATTTTACCATGGCTTTCTGAAACATTAAACCATATGGGGATGTTTTAATTAAGAGTAAGCCAGATCTTGGCCAGGCATGGTGGTGCACACCCTTAATTCCAATACCAGCAGGCAAATCTGTGAGTTTCAAGCCAGCTATAGCTACATCGTGGGGTGACCTGTCTTAGAGAACAACCATGTCTACAATAACAAGGACAGGGATGTGTGATAAAACAGATCCACATAGAAAAAGAAAAAAAATATATGTATATATAGTTTCTGGCTAACACTTGAAGTGACTTAAAGCATATGTAGATTCATACAATCTCATTATTTTTCACCCAAAAGGGCCTTAGAAACATAACAGTTTATATATTTTGGATAGGTCAAAATGAGATTGTTGTAACATAATTTGATAGCAAGAATGTTCTCAGATATTGGAAAAGTAGGTAATTCTGTCCTCGGCGATGGAGATCAGAATCTAGTTAACTTTTCTAACTCTATATTAATGCCTTAACTGGGTACTCAGCTGAGAGAGGTCATTCACCCAGTTTGGTGTCTGATAATTCTCATTCTCTACTGGCAGTTGTTAGAGAATGTTGACATATATCATATGAGTAAATAAAACCATTTTAGCTTCATCTAACATCATTCATAATTTTCATTTCTTTGAGATTAAAGCTCGGATTATAGCTCAGTTCTCAGTTTGTGAAGTATTTACCTAGAATGTAGGGAGCCCTGAGTTCAAGTCTTAGCACCACAGAAAAGAGATTTTGGTGGTGCCTGATTATAATTTCTAGCTCTCATCTATGGACATTAGCACCAGAAATTTAAGGTCATCACTAACCACATAGATTAAAACCAGCTTGGACTCTATGTGAAATAAAATCTATCCACTCTTGGGCATGGAGGCATTGTTTTATATATATATATAACATATACTATATCTTTATAGCTAATATAATCTATCTTTATCTCTATATCTACCTCTATGTGTACCTCTATGTTTACCTCCACTCCTACCCTTACATCTACACCTATCCCTACACTTATATTATATTTAGTCAGGAACGAGATCTATATTTGTAATGGTTTGTGGACCTCTGCTTTTCTTGAGCATCCATGCATCCCGTCCAGCCCTCTGATGCTTGTAGCCCTAAGAGGAAACAGGTGTTCCAAGAAGGCCTGATGGAAGCTGCTAAAGACAAGGTCCTAGATCCTAGCGAAGATGACACTTGACTGTCGAATGAGGTGAGCCTGCATGCAAACACTCATGTTGCCTGGGATTGGTTCACAGCCCCAGGCCTGCCCTATAAGAGCAGGGCAGTGAGGCCTCTGAAAGTGTTACAGGTCACAGAAGGACAAAGTGTGCAAGGCAGTTAGCACCGTGAACAATACTTGACAGTCTCTCTAGAAACGTAATCTTGATTTTATGAAGTTCATTGATCAAGCTAAACAAGTTTTAAATGAAAACCCAACTCCTTCTAAGGGACTTTCAGTGAAAATAATCACAATTTTGTGGACATGAGCCTGTATATATGCATATTTATCACTTATGATGTTCCAACATTGAATTGAAATTATTTTGTAGGTGGAATGAGTTGCTTAAGAATATTCAGGAATCATAACAAAGGTCAATACAACAGTATTTTATCCTTTAAGAGTAGTAAGAGATTAAACAGCATTGTGTTCTAATTTTCATAATGGAAATTAAGTTTGACTTAGGGACAGGGAAGAGAACATACGATGACATTTCTGACCAGTGACAGTCTTGTCTTGATGCACTGACATCCTCACTATCCCTACTCTGAAAGGCTTTTAAAAATGAGAATAATTTGTCCTGTGATTTTTACCAGTGGAGTAATATAATTCCCTCAGCTGGAAGGAAAAACGTGGGCCTCTAGTTTTTTCACATACATCGAGACTCTCAGTCCATATTTGCAATTAAAAATTGTATGCCCTTCGTTATTTGACCTCTACAGGACTTCCTTCAGGAAATATTTGAAAACTATTTTATGAAGAAAAAAAAAAAGAGCTTGCTTCATTTCACTGTGAAATACTGGAAATGCGGAGACACAGCTCCAGCCCTCAGGAAGTTTGCAATCAGTTAGACAGACAGGTGTGGAAATGTGTGAGAAGTGACACAGATTGTCACTGAAGCAGCACACATTGTCCACCGTGCTGTACATGGGGGGGGGGTGCATGTCGAGGGAGCTGGCAGGAAGGGCATCACGTTAACTGTGACACCTAAATAATCCTTGACTGATCGGCAGGATTTCACGATTCAGCTAGAGGCAGCAGTGTGAGGGAACATTAGACATGCTCTTCGTATGGTTCCAAGTCAGGATCGGATTGTGCTGTTTGTATGTCAAGAAGAACACTGTGGTGATACAGTTTAGTACCTAAAATTCCAGGGGAAACTATTTTTTTTTATCTTTATTAGCTTGAGTATTTCTTATTTACATTTTGGTTGTTATTCCCCTTCCTGGTTTCCGGGCCAACATCCCCCTAACTCCTCCCCCTCCCTTTCTATAGGGGCTTCCCCTCCCCATCCTCCCCCCATTACCACCCTCCCCCCAACAATCACGTTCACTGGGGGTTCAGTCTTAGCTGGACCAAGGGCTTCCCCTTCCACTGGTGCTCTTACTAGGATATTCATTGCTACCTATGAGGTCAGAGTCCAGGGGAAACTATTTTAATCGGCAGAAAACAAGAAACCTCATGTTTTATCAAGAGACATGTGCCCTTTGCCCTCAGTTGATGCTTTTCGCAAACATTTTTATCAATAAGATGATACATTTAAAACTTTACAAATAAGTTAAGTGTGATGCCCTTCCAGGAACTAAGACCATGGGATGATTTGGACCTGTAGTTATTTAGACCGACAAAAAAAAATTGGTTTTATTTAACTTACTAAGATTTTAAGTTCTTGACAGTTCACAAGTAAAGATGTTTCTTCTCTTAGTCTTTTATCTCTGTTTTGCACATGGCGTTTTACATATTCTTTTCATGTTATAAATTATGCACATGAGTGTGAGTTTCTGCCAAATGTCAATACCAGGGGAAAAGCTACATCAGACTTATCTCTGTATTCAGAAGCCGTTTGAAATGGATGTTAAATGGTTAGATGGTTTGATTAATAGTTGCTTCCTAGGGAATCCACTAGACACAAGTTAAAGGGATTATGCCACATATTGGCTTACATCAGGAATACTCTTATTGGATTAACAAAAAAAGTCCTAGTGAGACCAATTTCTTGACTCCCTTCAGAGGCAAGACAGAGCAACACACATTGTTGATGTTTGCAACATTTTTATTATAGTAGGGTTACATGTGCACTGTAGAAACTTTACATGTTACGGATAAGCAAAAGCAAGAAAAGCTCTATAATCCTAACCCAGAAATAACCCAGCTACTGTTTTAGAGGAATTCACGATGTAACTGACACCCACCCCACCCTGACTTTTTTTTTTCATTTTCAATGTACATGGCTAAGTTGACCTTTAGCAAGCCTGAGCTATTATATACTTCTCCTCCAGTTGTTGTGAAGATCTTTGCCTCTGCCAACATCACACAAAATAACTAATATTTAACTAATAATTAGTCAAAATAGGTGAAAAAATGTGTATTTCTTCCAATGCTAATTAAGTTAAATACTGTATATATATATAATATAAATATATTACTGGGCAATTTATCTCTCTGTTTTTATTTCCCCCTGGTGGCTATTTTTTTTTCTGCCAGGGCATGCCACTCTGTTACTATTAAATTGTTCTGGAGAACTAAATGCAAGTTACCAAGCTGTCCCTCCCTCTGACCAGGCTAGTCTTTTATCATATTTCCGTTTGGTGTCACTGATCCTTGGAAGAGGGACTAAGAAACCAAGAGAAAGATGCAGCTGTAACCCCGTCCTGCAGTCACTTGAAAACTGAGTACACATCACAAATCAGTGTCTTCCAGAAAAGGAAGCAAAGAGAGAGGCAGGCCTTGGAATATTAATTTCTGTGCGATGAGAATTTTTCAGAGACGGTGGCAAAAAACAGACCTTAAAAGTAGGATATTTCCCTAGCCTACTTTGAACTAATTTAGAACTACTACGAATAAGAATGGCATATTGTAATGCTGGCCCAGAAGGAGTATAATGAAAAGGGTACTCGAGTGACAGCAAAGACAGATTTGGTAATCACAGTCAACAGTAAGGTCTGTTCATCCACTGTGGGTGCATTGAGCCATTTCCTTGGGACATGTATGAGAGTCATGTATGGCTGTGCCCTGAAAATTCTATAAAGAATGAACACTTTTATGGCTTGATAACTAAGAAATTAGCTGGGGGCAATGTTGAAATTCTTTCTTGGAAAAAAACGGGATGGGGGGGGCAGCTATGAAGGAGAAAAGTGAAAGAAGCAGCAAGGCTGGGAGCCCAGACGCAGAAAATAGAAGAAACTGAAGAGAGTAAGAAGTTTAAAAGAAATCCATTGTAAATGCAACCTATCCAAATCATCAAGATAGATTGCAGCGTCCACCCTAAAGGGTTCAGTTTGTGTAAGCCAGGCATACAATATGTGAAGCCTTTGAAATAATTCAAATGGAACTTATCTCTCATGTGTCACTTAATAGTGAGTTGTGTCTTCTATGAAGCATACATGTTGAAAGTAGTGGGTGCGTTTAAATATTTTTTTAAAAAGTATATAGAGCATGAGATGGAGAGAGGGCAGTAGGTATGGAGGAAGGGAGGGTGGGAGGGGGAATCACGTGACCCGGATGTTAGAAGCTCCGTAAGTTGTTAGAATTTGATCTTTTTAGATTCCCCAGTTACTCTCAGAAACTTTCCCCTCAGAGGTAGCTTCAGAATCAAGGGGATCATTTATAGTTGCATTTGATGTAGATAAATAAAAGGTGCTTGGTGTAATGGTCATTCTACTTGAAGTCACCTTAAAATTCAACAAAAGGAATTTGATAGAAACCTCAATACCTATGGACATAATAGGTTGGGATCATAAAAGCAGTCTAGATTCAAATCATATCTGAGGAAAAGAAAGGAAGGAGGGAAAAAGGAAGAGGGCCGTCTTCACAGGTGTGTCTAGACCAGAGAACATAGCTGATACCAGTTCTGAACTTGATTCATTTCCTTCTCATGGCATCCAAAAATCTGTTGGTTCAGTGTTATAAGCAACAAAAGGAGAATTGTGATCTGGAAATGAAAATGTGCTTAGCTATTGCATGGACACTTTAAAGGTTGTGGAATTATTGAAACAGTGAAGTAAAATCCGTGGTCCTGACATACAGTTTAAAACTTTATAAAGAGCTGAATTTATTTAGTGGTCCGGACCATAAAGCTTGGGCATAAAAAGAGTATATAAAATGTAACTGACAAAGGGTGAAGCAAGTTAAATGAGGGTTCTTGAGCAAAGGGAAATATTCACCGGAAGTCTAGTGAGGGCTTAGCAATCTTGTCTTTAAATGGGCAACCAAGCCTCTGGGCTGACCGGATAGCCTTTTCCTTTGCCCTCTTTCTGCAGTCAACCAAAAATTTGTGGTTGAGATCCCACGAGGAAGGGGCACATCTTATGACTTGAAATGCTGACAGAAACATGGTTCATGGCACGCGCTCCACTGAAGTGATCTGTAGGTTTCAAACCCCACTGGTTGATGCTGTAATGGTCTCCCTCCAAAGAGGTGGAAAATGAGCTATTTTAAAATACTTTCTGAGCATTTTAAATTCTTTGTCACTGTGGTCTTATCTTCTTTCGATTGTGAACCTCACTATGTGAAACTTATGGCTCTGAGGTAACACTTCCACGATTTCCATTCTTATGGATCGATAATACATATTTTCTCTCCAACTGTGGCAATACACAACTAAAAACCATTAAGCATTGTCTAACTCTTGGGTTAATCATCCAAATTCTAAAATAAAAAAAAAAAAACAACCCACATACTATATGTATATAAATATATGTGTATATGCACTATGAATGAATATAAATCTGAAAATATACATATGCTTATTGTAGGTGTATATGTACTGTTATACACACCCCCTCCACATCTTGAAAGAGATTTCAAGGAATTAAAAGACTGATATTTGTAACAGCAATCTATGGAAACATAATATATTTAACAGTCACAACGTACCTTTACGTATGCAGACACAAACCTGCGTGCAGGATGATGATCAGAACGCAAGCTGACTTCATTAACTTTAGATAAACTCCAGATAGAGAAGTGCAAAATAAAACATACACGATACCCATTTTTATTTTTAGCGCAACTGTTAAAAAGCCAATTATCTACCTGTGAATGTATGCCACATCTTACTTAGAGGACACTTCTTCATAGTCAGAAACGAGAAAACGTCTGCCCCCAGCTCTCATTGCCTCTATGAAATTGCTATTAAAACAAAATCCTGCAAGACATAGTACCCGGCTCGGCTCTGCGTGATCAAGGAAAACCTGGGCACGAGTTGGCTGAGGACTGTCTTGCGGAGTCCTCCGTGCTCACCGAGTGGGAGGGTCACACTGGAGGGACGAATAAGGGCAGAGATGCGTCCCGCTTCCACTCGCTGCGAGCTGGCGCGGGCCACTCCGCGGCGGTGCGGCAGCCCTGTCCGGACTCCACCGCGCCTCCCAGGGGCTTTGACACCAACCCAAGGTAAGCTGCGCAGCTCTGCCACCGGCTGTTTGGGCTTGATGTCGCCCACACAAGCCCGGTCTCTGTCATATGCTGTGTTTCTGGTCATTTGCCTGCATCTGCTTTTAAAGAAAATGTCAAAACGGTGCTGCACAAGTGCACACATTTAAGGGGAAATCTGCCCACCTGCAGTTACGCATTCCCACGCGGAGCCGAGGGGGACCCGGTGCATTTGGCCAGATCAGGCCACTTTGATACGCTTCCTATAATGTGGCTCGTGTTTGTACGTCCAGGTCACGCGGGCTCGCGCGTTCCACTTTAGTTCTCGGTGGATTTTCTGGGTGGGTTTGGGAAGCAGAACTGTATGCGATGCTGATGCGGGTGGAACGGACGCGAGCTACCGAAGAAGGGGTAAACGCATAGAGCAAGCTACGAATTCTGCCGGGCTGCGGTCTCTGGGGCTGGGATGCTGTGCCGGGGGAGAGGAGAAAGCCAGGACGCACAAGCTGGGACGCCCGGGTCCCCCGTGGAGTTACCCTCTTCGACCTGTGCGGGGGTCCCCAAGCCCGGATTGGGCTGGCGCGGAGGAGGATCCGGGTCTGGTTCCCGACTGCTCGGCCCTGTGCCTCCCTCAGCCCGCAGAGTGCGCAGCGCGTCCGGCCGGTGCGCAGCCGCCATCCCCGCTGTCCTCGCAGCCGCGGCCACCGCGGGGACGTCAGGGTCCCGGCGCAAAGGGACGTCGTCCCGCCTCCGCCCGCGGCCCTCGGCTCTGCCACCGCCGCCTGGAGGAGGGAGGCGGCGCGCATGGTCCGGGAGAAGTTTGTTGGCCCGGAACCAAGCGCGCCACCACCACCACTCAAGCCAGCTCTTTTGAAGCAGGCGGGAAATGAAGCTTAACCTTATCCTAGTTAGGTCGTGGAGGGATCTGGAACTAGTTGAGTGGGTGAGCAGTTTACCCACATAGGCCCCATTCCATGGGGGACAGAGGAAGACGCATGTTGGGTCTCTGGGGACAGTGGACTTAGCAGTAGAAAGAATGGTACCCAGATGCTGAAAATGTGTACTTTTAATAGAACCCTCCAGGAATTGCGACAGTGGGTGTTGTGAGACCTAGTGCGAGGCTGGGAAATGGAAGAGTAGCAGAAATAAATTGTGCAGCCTCCACCCACCCCATCACCAATTCAGAGGCTACTTACTCCCAACCTCTCTTTGGAGAAGAGGTCTGGGAGGAAAAAGGATGTGAAGGGGCTAGGGGCACTTTAGAGGAGTATACATCTTCCCACTCCCCACCCCCACTAATGAGCGGTTAGGGAAAGCAACACTCCTGTACAAATCAAGGGCTACAGTTGTTCTTTATGGGAGGAGGAAGCCTGACTGAGAAGGGTGGCATTTAGGTTCTTCTGAATAGGCAAGAAAAGCCGCTGGGCCGGTTCTAAGTAGAGAGCTCTTCACAAGGCGCCTGCAAAGGAGGTACTGGGATATCTCAGTGTTTCCATGGTGCAAACTGTAATTTCTCAGTCCTGAGATGAACGGTTGGGGGTTTTCTCATGGGGATAATTCTTCAGGGCAGAAGGAGGTAGCCATCACGTATAGGGAACTCATTCTCATGGGGTTTGACCAGAATGATTTCCCTAAGTGTTAAGAAACCTAAATAAGGTGTTCCAGAGGAGAAAAAGTCCCAACAACAGAATAGAACAGGAAGCCGCTCCATATGGACAGGTAGAAAGGGAGGGGAAGAGAGCCACGTGCCGTCATGTTTGCATCTGAATCCTTGTTATCTCCGAGATACTCCTGAATAGATGGAAGTCCATGGTCCTCTTCAGAAATGGCAACTTTCCAACCATTTTTTTTTCTGGTCCCGCAGTTTAATCTCTTTTGCTAAAATTTCTGTTCATTTTCTGAGGCAGGAGAAACGGGTTGGAGCCTGAATGGACGGCTCTAGAGACAGAAGGAAGTGTGGGTAGAAACCATAGGAATGGGAAATAAGTGGAGGTCCAAATGAAGGATGAAAAGCAAGCAGGAATAAAAGGAAGTGGGGTTACAGACATGCTACCATACGACCCGGAAGTAAAACTGTGCGGTGGGAGACGGAGTGAAGGGGATGAGTTGAGTTACTCCAGGCAGGCCTTGCTGAGAACTCGTGTCTCAAAGAGGCAGAAGATAGGCAGGCTTAACCGAGGAAAGCAAGCAGGGAAGACAGAAGGAAAGGCACGTCTGAAGGCTTAAAGGTGTTGAGGGGTGAGCGGTAATGTGCCGGGTAAGATTGAAAGCGCATGCTAGGTGAAGTCTAAAATGAAGAGGGATGATCGTGCCTGCGGAGAACAGACTGGAGACGGGAGGCTGAGAAGCAGCGGGTGCTGCACGACGTTGTAGTACAGACCAATAGCAAGACAACCAGGTGAGGAAGCCACATACTGACTCTAACAGCAAGTAGTGAGAGATGAAGAGGCCTATTCCATCCACCTGTAAATTGCGAGTGGAGAACACCCCTCCAGTTTGTAAGGAACCAAAGGGAATCATGCAATTCCAGAATGCCATAACAGAAAGCCACCAGAGCCATTCAGATAAAAAAGAAGCTGAAAAAGGTGGATGCGTTGGGAAAATACACAAAGCTATCACTATGAAATTCTAAGTGACATTGTATCACAGGTCAGGGTACGACTACGGAAAACAGAACCAGAGCTTGTCCTCAGAAAGCAGTGGAGGTCGGCTGCAGTTGTTAAGATTTAGGGTGTGGGAACAGCTAGTGCAGACAGCTGTCATTCAGAGAGGTGTGTCAACAAAGCGGACACACTGTCAAGAATGGAGAAAACTGCTTAGGTGTGTTCAAATAGAATTTAGGGGTCGATGTCTTCAGGGAAGTGAGCACTACTTTTGAAACAAAGGGAGAATATCTGTGGGACCTTGAAGTATTTGGGCAAATTCGTCAGTAGTACACATGTTAGCAGTCAGGATGCTTTCTGCTGTGGCAAAGGCTAATTTCAACACTATTACTATTTTTGAATCTCACTGAATCACATCCACCAAACCTAGCAATTTTATCTATCTTTCCCTCCAATACTCATTTCATATGTATCCTTCTGCAAATATTAAGTAGTCTCACCATATTGGCTAATAGATCTCAGTATTTGTTTCACTTTCAACTGAAAAAAATGCCTTAGACTGCATTCCTTCTTTCAACTGCTTGCACAGTTACCCTTGATGGTAGCTTTACAGGGGGCTAATGAACAAATGTAACAGTTTATGTTTCCTTAAGAGGAGAAGAAGAGTGGAGACAATGTAAGAAAGCTGTTATTGGGTAGGACAGACTTCAAAGGCAAGTAGTGGAGCTCAGTCAGCCCACAAGGCAGTGGATGGTGAGCCTTGCCTGGGATGGTGTTCACAAAATACACAAAAAATGGCTTTTGATCTGAAAGTTGAAGGCAGAGTGTCCAGGTGGTCCGAAAATTGGGGAGATGGTCCAGCAATAAATAAATACATACATAAAATAGATAATGTATGGATGTTTAAAAGGGACAAGCAGGGTTGTAGTTGTAATTCAGAAGTAGAAATATGCTTACTGTGCACGAAGTCCTTATTTTGTTTCCCAGCACCTGCGGTCTCCACCCCCTAACTGCCCCCCCCCCCCCAAATTACTAGGCAGAAGAATGGCACTTGGGGTATTGCTAATAGTTTAATGGAACACTTTGGAAAGCAGTAGATAAGCAGAGAACTAGAGAGATAAGACTTCACTGTACTAGAGCCTTATGTGTGCGCCTTGCTTCCCAGTGTACAAAGAAATGCCAGTGAGGATGGATAGGAGAGCCCTCACATGATTGGGCCAGTTTTAGAAATAAAATTATAAGCCAGGACTTTTCACACTCACCTGTAATCTGGCACTCCTCTAGGGAGGCTAACACTGGGTGATTACTAAAGCCTTGTGAGGAGCTGGGGGGAGGGGGGCACAGAAGATCAATTTTCAGCAGCTAGGAGACAAAAATTGGGAATGGAGAGAGGAAGAAAGGTGTCTAGTTAGAAGGCTGTTGTAACTTTCAGGATTAGAAATTGCCTTGAAGTAAATGAACACTTTTCATAGAGAAAGCGTGCATGGTTTCAAAAGGCGTGCTTTGGAAAAAGATTTGACAGACTTCCTTCCAGGTCTGAGGTGCATGAGACAGGGGATGGGGGCGTTGAGGGGTGCAGGGGTGGGGGGGCTATGGGTGGAGAAGAAACTAAAGATGATCCGGAACCTCCTATGTTCCTACTTTGACAACATTGTAATAAAAATATAAAGGGGAAGAGATTCCAGTGCAGTGTGTAAGAGGATAGAAACCTTGCTTAAGTTTTGGCAGTTTTCTGTGGGCTTACTTCAATTCCGACAATAAAATAAATGATGAAATTATAAAGTAACGACACACCTATTCCAAAAGCGTTTGTGTTTGATTATTAGCTTAGGATTTTAACTGCATGTGATAGAGTTTTTGTTGTGTTCTGTTTTGCTTGCTTCTTTTTTTTTTTTTCTTCATGAACGATAGATTCTCAAGACTGACGAAAGAACAGATGTGTGGCACCTGTTGTCGTATGTATTTACACAATGCCACACTTCATCGCAGCAGAACTAGGCTTTCCTGCTGGAGTTGCGTATGGACATACTGGAGCACAGTCAAGAAAGTCTGATTGAGAAATCAATCATCCGCCCTATTATTTAGCATTCCCTCTGGGAGGAACGCTCTTGCACACATTTTACAGGTCAAACATTTTTCCCCCCTCACTCTCTGACAACAAACGCTTTGTTGGAACAAATGAAATTTCTAACAAAAATGATTGTTTTCAAGAGCAAATTAGAGGCACCCATTTGAAGGACTCAAGAGATTTGGAGCTTTTACGAAGTTTTTTCGTAATCTCTTTAACCTACTGATTTGAAAGTTGAGAGGTGTTACTTAATGGAGCAGTGCACGTAAAAGGGATCGGTGTCTTCTCCCACTACTTCTCCTGTTCTTCATGTTCGTTTGCTTGTTTTTCTTTTTTGGCTGATGGCTCTCATGTAGTACACAGTTTCAAAGATGTCAGGTGAACATGTAAAATGTTAATTGGTGCAACAGTAAAATATTCATATTTGAGGGAGATTTGATCTGTTTTACTCAGGCTCTCAGTGACAGGCTTCTGAACAACTTCATCTGGTAAGACCCCATCATTCCATCCACCGATCCATCCACGTATTCGTCTTCCCATCCATTGCTCCGTTGCTCTATCTTCTCATTCAGATTTCCTATCCTGCCTCCTAGACCACAGCGACACCAGGCACTTATTTACTTATTTATTGTTAGTTTTGTAAATGTGTATTGCATGAGTTTACGTATACAACATGCAAACACGTGCCCATAGAGACCAGACACCCTTAGGCTCCCTGGAACTGGATTTGCAGCCAGGAGTGAGCTGACTGATGTGGATACTGGGGACCAAACCTGGGTCCAATCCAAGAGCAGCAAGTGCTCTCCTTTTTTTTTTTTTTTTTTATTAACTTGAGTATTTCTTATATACATTTCGAGTGTTATTCCCTTTCCCAGTTTCCGGGCAAACATCCCCCTCCCCCCTCCCCTTCTTTATGGGTGTTCCCCTCCCCATCCTCCCCCCATTGCCGCCCTCCACCCAACAATCTAGTTCACTGGGGGTTCAGTCTTAGCAGGACCCAGGGCTTCCCCTTCCACTGGTGCTCTTACTAGGATATTCATTGCTACCTATGGGGTCAGAGTCCAGGGTCAGTCCATGCATAGTCTTTAGGTAGTGGCTTAGTCCCTGGAAGCTCTGGTTGCTTGGCATTGTTGTACATATGGGGTCTCGAGCCCCTTCAAGCTCTTCCAGTTCTTTCTCTGATTCCTTCAACGGGGTCCTATTCTCAGTTCAGTGGTTTGCTGCTGGCATTAGCCTCTGTGTTTGCTGTATTCTGGCTGTGTCTCTCAGGAGCGATCTACATCCGGCTCCTGTCGGCCTGCACTTCTTTGCTTCATCCATCTTGTCTAATTGGATGGCTGTATATGTATGGGCCACATGTGGGGCAGGCTCGGAATGGGTGTTACTTCAGTCTCTGTTTTAATCTTTGCCTCTCTATTCCCTGCCAAGGGTATTCTTGTTCCCCTTTTAAAGAAGGAGTGAAGCATTCACATTTTGATCATCTGTCTTGAATTTCATTTGTTCTAGGCATCTAAGGTAATTCAAGCATTTGGGCTAATAGCCACTTATCAATGAGTGCATACCATGTGTGTTTTTCTGTGATTGGGTTACCTCACTCAGGATGATATTTTCCAGTTCCAACCATTTGCCTACGAATTTCATAAAGTCATTGTTTTTGATAGCTGAGTAATATTCCATTGTGTAGATGTACCACATTTTCTATATCCATTCCTCTGTTGAAGGGCATCTGGGTTCTTTCCAGCTTCTGGCTATTATAAATAAGGCTGTGATGAACATAGTGGAACACGTGTCTTTTTTATATGTTGGGGCATCTTTTGGGTATATGCCCAAGAGAGGTATAGCTGGATCCTCAGGCAGTTCAATGTCCAATTTTCTGAGGAACCTCCAGACTGATTTCCAGAATGGTTGTACCAGTCTGCAATCCCACCAACAATGGAGGAGTGTTCCTCTTTCTCCACATTCTCGCCAGCATTTGCTGTCACCTGAGTTTTTGATCTTAGCCATTCTCACTGGTGTGAGGTGAAATCTCAGGGTTGTTTTGATTTGCATTTCCCTTATGACTAAAGATGTTGAACATTTCTTTAGGTGCTTCTCAGCCATTCGGCATTCCTCAGCTGTGAATTCTTTGTTTAGCTCTGAACCCCATTTTTAATAGGGTTATTTGTCTCCCTGCGGTCTAACTTCTTGAGTTCTTTGTATATTTTGGATATAAGGCCTCTATCTGTTGTAGGATTGGTAAAGATCTTTTCCCAATCTGTTGGTTGCCGTTTTGTCCTAACCACAGTGTCCTTTGCCTTACAGAAGAAGCTTTGCAGTTTTATGAGATCCCATTTGTTGATTCTTGATTTTAGAGCATAAGCCATTGGTGTTTTGTTCAGGAAATTTTTTCCAGTGCCCATGTGTTCCAGATGCTTCCCTAGTTTTTCTTCTATTAGTTTGAGTGTGTCTGGTTTGATGTGGAGGTCCTTGATCCACTTGGACTTAAGCTTTGTACAAGGTGATAAGCATGGATCGATCTGCATTCTTCTACATGTTGACCTCCAGTTGAACCAGCACCATTTGCTGAAAATACTATCTTTTTTCCATTTGATGGTTTTGGCTCCTTTGTCAAAAATCAAGTGCCCATAGGTGTGTGGGTTCATTTCTGGGTCTTCAATTCTGTTCCATTGGCAAGTGCTCTCTTAACTAATGAATCATCTCTTAGCCCCGACAGCAGTGACTTCCATTTGATTGGCTGCTATATCCGCACCCAATTAATGGTCCATAATAGGACCCTCATCTTATCAATGGAACGAAGGAAGGAGTAAAGTTTTCAATCGTTCCGTCCTTTGTTGTTTGTGTTTCCTGTGTTAAAAACAATATCAAGGAATTCTTCAAGACCCATCGTCCTTAAAATCCCTTAGGCTCTATAATTGTTTTAAAGATTTTGGGAAGTGGACTAAAGAAGTTTAAGAGAAAAGCATCCGAAACTCATCTGGTTAGTAAAGGGTGGGGAGAAGAGTGGGTCACATGCAGAGGTCAGAATCTTGCTCCTGCCATGTCAATAAGAAGTAGATTATAGTTCAAAGGGTTTGTCATAGACGATCTACTAGGGTCTCTGTGGGCTGGTCAGTGCTGAGTCCACTCACAAGTGTGAGGTCGCCTTTTGTTGCGCTGGATAGGAACTCTCAGGGTTCTGGTGGGGATCATGATAGAAGTAAATGAATATTTATGAGGAACTGATCTGAGAGCTATGCCCTGCACCCTGCTATTAAACAACACTTGGTGATAATGAAAACTTTTTGATCAAGCAAACCTGAGCTTGATCCCAAGGGTATGGGATAGATTGTTCTATGAGCATTCATGTCTATGGAATGAGCCCCCGATTCCTATCTTTATCACAAGGCTTGGGGCCTAGAAGAGGCTCTAATTTTCCTTCTTCTACCATATGGGTTCTGGGAGTGACTTAGTTCCTGAGGGTTGAGAATCACCCTTACTGACTGAGTCATCTTTCCAGCCTCAGATATTTGCTTGGATAAAAGGAGAAAATGTGTGTCCTTAAAATCAATAATTTTAATATTTAAAAAAATAATTTTCAAACACTTAGTTACGTTACATGACCTTCTTACTCTGTTCCCTGTTAATGTTAGAGGCAGGCAGAGTTTACTTCTGAGCTATGAATATTAAAATATATACTTGAGAACGGTAGATGGGTCAGCGGTTAAGAGCACTGACTGCTCTTCCAGAGGTCCTGAGTTCAATTCCCAGCAACCATGTGGGGCTCACAGCCATCTGTAATGGGATCCAATACTCTCTTCTTGTGTCTCTGAAGAGAGAGACAGTGTACTCACATTATATATATATATGTATATATATATGTGTGTGTGTGTGTGTGTGTGTGTGTGTGTGTGTGTGTCCAATACTTTCTGTATCTATATTTAAAATGTATTGCAGACAACTATATACAGATATACAGGTTTACCAGAAGGCAATATGAAGATGCTAAGGAACATCAGCTTCTGCATACATTATCTTGTGGCACCTCATTAATCACTAAACTGGGAAAGCATTGGGGGTGCCTGTCTTGAATCTTGACTTTAGCTGTGAAGAACAGCACACTAAGTTGTATAACAACGGCTTGGATCAATTTATAAAGCTATCCTGATAATCGCCTAACTGCCTTATTCTGACAAGGGCTTTTGGTTAAAGCCAAGAATGAAGAAATCCAAGGTGGGAAACTTAGGGGAGAACCAGCAGCTTGAGCTCCGCCTGTGTCTTGAGGACAGTTGACAGGAAAGAGGAAAAGGATGGATTCAGAAAGTTCTTCCCATGGCAATTTTATTTGGGACCAACCCAGCTAATAAGTTGAGAAAAAAGTCTCGAAAATATTCCTAGTGAAATAAAGAAGTGGAAGATGTAAATGAGAGATTCAACTGAATGGAAGATAGACAGGTAGATGGATGGATAGATGGATAGCTTGAGAGGTGATAGAGTATAGACAGACAGACAGATTGATTGATGTATAGGTAATAGCTGAAAGATAAATATATAGATCATAGGTAGATGATAGACAAACAATAGAGATGATAGATAAATGACAGATGATAGATAAATAGATAGGTGATAGATTGATGGATGATAGGCAGGCAGCGAATAGAAGAAGTCAAGTAGGAAAGAGTGCATCTGCAGGAAGATGAGAACAGATTCCAGGTACTGTGAAGTTAAGGAACCCAGTGAGTGCTTTCAAAGGGAGGAAGGCTTGGCTATTGGAAATTCCAGACGTGATTGAGTTAGGACGGAGAGTGAATGGATTCTTGTATAAATTTCTGCTGATACTGCTGAGAGATAATGATGGAAGTCTCACACTTGACCATTTGACCAACCAAGTCATACAATCTTACATTGAAAACACTTTGGAACAATAAGGTTGAAGCTGGATTCATATGCTTGTGACTGTAGCTTCTGAAGTACTTTGTTGCCATAATAGGAGTCAAAGTTTTGCTAAAAGTGACTTTCTAAAGCCATTTAATATTTTTACTTATCAGATGTTAAATCAACTTGAGTGGAAGAGACAAGTGTAACCACAAACCAGACTAGTTAGTCTATAGCAGACATAGCAGCAGACATCTTTAGAGTACATAGTTCAATGTATACATGTTCGCAATTTCCATACATTAAATAAGACATCTGCTCCTGATGTAAAAAATGAATAAATCAAGACTTAAAGATGTTCTGTAGCTTGCATACAAGTGGCAGAAACCATACAGGAGGCCAAGATTTTAGCTATTATGTTTCAGTGATAATTGATCAACTGAGAGGAAACACAATTATAGGTTTCCCTGAAAATTGGATCTATATTTGGCACAGAATTTATTTAAACTAGAATTCATTCATTTAGCAGTCACTGACATACACAAAATAATAGCTGTGATCAATTTGCAAGGTTGCACGAGGATCATGACTATGTTTACAGCTAGAATTCAAAATAAGTAAGGCATAAGACCAGATGCTTCATATTTAGAACTACACATACAATTTTAACATTGTAATTGCTGCCTCTGGCCATTCATCCAGAAATATCTGAAATCTTGAAATATTTTTAAAATGCTGAACTGAGTGAGTATTTGGCATACGTATGCAGACTATCAAAGATGATGAAGTTATTTTTTTCTCTAAAGAGAGTCCATTGACAGAAGTTAGGCAATTGTGTTATGAGTTCTTACATATTTGGCTCTTCAATTAAACTGTGGATAGAAGCAAATAAGTAATTTATGACTCTTGAATAGCCATTTTTAATAAAATTGTAATTATCAAATAGAGGGATCTATTACATTTTTTTGCATGTAACTTCCATTTTAACTAATTCACTACAATAAAGTTAATTTAAACAATATTGGACCTTTTGTTAAATCTAAAAATATTTTATTTGTATTATTTTGTATATATATGTGTATATATACATATATATGCATATATATGGATGTTTTGCTTGCACATATATCCATACAACACATGTGTGTATGATGCCCACAGAGACAGAAACCGGCCATCAGATCATCTGGGATTGGAGTGATAGATTATCGTGAGTTGCTTTGTGGGTGTTGGGAATTAAATCTTAGTCCTCTGAAAGAGTAGCCAGTCCTTTTAATGACTGAGTCAAATCTCCATCTCCCTTAAGGTTTTGTCTGCTGAATGTTTCATTGTAAGACCTATAGAGTGGGAATATAAATTCATAAAGGCAATGATGACATTAGCAGAGTATTATATAATATACAATAAGTATTACAAGCATCAGTTTCCTTTTAAACAGAATGAAGGCTGCATATATGCAGTGGTAGTTTTAGAGTGGAACTCAATTCAATAGTGAAATAGTTTGTGTAAAATATGGAGATGCCACTTAAGCCATGTTATGTCAATATAATATTCTCAAGCAGAGTCCTGGATGACCAGATTATGTTTAAAATTCTGTACCATGGTATTAGATACCAAGTGTATGGCAATAAGTGAAAAAATACAGTAAACAATGTGTAAAAGTTTGTTTATGAAAGCCTACAGTCAGTAGACTGACATGGAAACCCGTGCTCTCTCTACTCTTAAGAGAGAAATTTTGTTCATTATAAGCTAATAAACAGTGTTGTAAAAAATAATTTAAAGAACTACCATGACATTCCTTCCTTCCTTTGACGATTTGAGTTCCCAGATGATACACACACACAGCCTTAATCAGCACCACAGTTAGGCAACTGCCTAATCTCCACTAGACTATTTACCTCTTATAGATAACCCCACTACTACTTTAATGTCGATCTTGGCTGCTTATAACCCCAAAGTCAGCCCTCTGGGCCATATTCTCTCAGCCCCTAGCCCGGGGTGCTCTCCTTGCTTTTCTGTCCCACGGTGGTTGTCTCCCTTCTCTCTCTTCCTCATGGTCTCTAATCCAGGAAACGTAAACCCTACCTATGTCTCTTCTTCCCAGCTATTGGGTGATACCACCTTTATTTACCAATCGGAATTAACTGGGGGCGGGATCCTTTCGGCTAAGTGCACACTCTAGCTCTTGGAGGCCAGCACTTAGCATTAGAATACAAGCAGCCTTAGGTCAACTCATGACAAGAGGGTCAAAATGAAGAATATATGAAAATACAACCTCACAACAGCTGACTGTATTTAAAAAAGAGAGAGAGTTTCTGAGTATCATCTCCACAGAAATACAGTATCTCTGCAGAAATAAATATGCTCACAAGGTACATAAGGCATATTTAATACCACTCATACTCAGGGATATATGAATCAAAACCACAGTGGGCCACCCTCTCATACCATTAGTATGGCATCTCTGAAAAAGAAGGAAAATATCAATGTGACAGAAGGTGTGGAGAAGTCAGCACCCCTGTGCCCTACTAGTGCAAATGTGACTGGTGTGGGTGTTATAGGGAAACTGTATGGTGGTTCCTCATGAAATTAAAAATAGGAGAACGATATAGTCACTCTGCATTTTCTTCTTTGGGCATACAAACATGAGAATTTAGGGTTGTAGACTGATGCTTATACGCCAATGCTTATGACAAGTATTCACAGCAGCCAAGAGATAGGAGCAACCAAAGTCCTTTAAGGGGCAATGGGCAGATTTGCAAACCATGGAGTATTACATAGCACTGAAAATGAGAGAAAACTTTTGACAAATGTCACAGCACTAATGAACTTTTAGGATCTTATACTGTTGGCTGGAAAACAGTTTAGTCAGTAAAGTACTTGACGCGCAAATACAAGGACCAGAATTAATGCCCAGAATTCACATAAAAATATGGGGTGTGGTGGTATGAGCTTGTAAAGCCAGCTCTGGGGAGGAGAGCTTGCCAGTCAGCTAGTCTACTCTAAACAGAGAAAGTGAGGTGAATGAGAAACCTTGTCTCAAAACAGCGAGGTGGAGGGCTCTTAAGGGGTGACAACTGGGACTGACCTATGCCTTCCACACACATGTATATGTGCAGCGCACGCGCACACACACACACACACACACACACACACACACACACACCCCAAGGATATTATACTAAATAAAAAAGACAAAGGTATACTGATTCTGCACATAGAGGATGCCTACCATAGTTAAACTTCTGGCAAAGAAAGCAGAGTGATAATTGAGGATTTGTAAAAAAAAAAAAAAAAGAGAAAGTTTTGGCTGACAGGCACAGATAATCAGTTCTGTAAACTGACAAGAACTGTAAAGGTGGAAGAGGGTAGGGATTGCAAAGCAACAGCAATGAACTTAATCCCACTGACAGGCACACCCCAAAATGGTCTGAATACAAATTTTATATTATCATATATTTTACCACAATTTTTAAAGAAACAGTCAGCTGCACAGTATGGCTTTCAAAATCACTAAAAAGGTGGGGGGAAACTAAGTGATACAAAGCTGAAGTGATACAAAGCTGACTTCACGAGTAATTAACTGAGTAATCGACTAAGAAGGAATCTAGAAAGATTTCCTGAGCACTCGTGAAGATTGAAGAGGGCATTGAAACACTCAGTCGCATGTTAAGAGCATCATACACCCTGATATATAATTATATGGAAATCAATCGGCTTCTCTTTGCTGGTGATGATTTTGTGACTGTGATGGAGGAGAACACCAAACCTCACCTTGAATGCTTCTGCCGTTCCAGATCTGTGGACATTTGTTCCCATGGTTTCAAGGCACAATGAGGCACACTGGCTCTTGGAAACTGTGGACATGGGTGGCAAAGTTCCTGCTTCCTGCCTGCACCTGTGTGACTGTCAGGGACAAACCAGGTATGTGGGTCACCTCTCTACCTGATTGACAAATGTTATCTATAGTCCTTAAGTCATTAAAAAAAGCCATCGAAGCAAATCTTGTTAAGGCCGGAGAGGCCACAGATTAGATTTACTGATACAGACTAGAGAAATTAGTATTTCCTGCCCCACGACAAACTTCCGAGCTTCACGCGCATATCGTCAACCTCTGGTCTGAAATTGAAACTTGTAAATGTGATTATATGCATGTATGCCTCTGTTCATAGATCTGACATCATCTCACATTTTAGCCTTTAAGAATTATTTGTTCATGCTACGAGTCTAACAGCTCACCACTAATTAGGATTAACAAGGACTTGTCTACCTTTAATTAAGAAGAAGTGGAAAGCAGACTCTGAAGTGTATAAAGGGATAGAGTTTAATTACGTGCCAGTTTCGTGGTATCTCAGAGGAGAGAAACTAAAGGTGAACATATCTCTACAGGATCCCGTAAAATAGATATTTATTTTCAATTATCAAATTTATGAATCTTGCCTTAAATTTTCCCAAAGAGCTTTCCAGCAATTTGGAGCATTTATGTTCAGCACTGATTTTTTTTTTAAATTAACTGTGACTGAATAGATTATTAACATACACACACTTTATGCTGCAATATTAGAGTGAATATATTAGAAAAGCCATTTGCGAGAGAGAGAGAGAGAGAGAGAGAGAGAGAGAGAGAGAGAGAGAGAGAGAGAGAGAGAGAGATTCTGACTTTGCCGAGGATCACGCGAGATGTTTTCGGATGATAATCACATATGGTGTTGTATCCTGAGACAGGATCTTGCTATGCCTTTTCTCTTAATAATTCTCATAAACTGGTTATTTTCTTATCATGTTTTAATCTCTAAATGTAATAATAACTCGTTGATTTGTAAGGATGCTTGTCCTCGTCTCTGCCCCTGCTAAAATAATTACTGTAGAAGCAAAGAAAGATAAATAGGCATAAACTCCCTCTCAAGGAGGCTTTCTTATTTCCTTATGCACAGGATAAAAATTGTCACTTACAAACATTTAACAGAACTTTGTGCGTCTTGACTATCTGTCAGCAATTTCACCAGAAGCCCATTTTCTAAAACAACCCACAGGAATGATTAAATATTCTACTAATATATTAATAAGACTCGGTGGCTGTCACAGTCTTGTTGAAAAGCAGCTTTTCCTCCGCGAGAAATAAGTGAGCAGCCGCAGGGGTAACAACTACACCTCCTTTAAAGTAAAAAGAACTTAGGGGGACTGACCGTATCCCGAAAATCCGCTCTCTTAAGTTTATGTTGCTTTAGGAGGAAGGGGCTGCGCTTTGAAATTTAGCGCCGCTGAGTGGCTTCCTTTACTGGAAGGTAACACTTTAGTTGAGTGGGCCAGAGCTTTTGGCCATGCTATTTTGTAGAAAATGGCGTTGAATGGAACCGTGGTTTGAAGGATCGATGCAGATGGCTCTCTGGTTTCAGTGAGAGACAGAATCCCAGCAGGTACTTACTCCTGACTGCTGTGGATGCCGCCAGGGTAAGCTCAGTGCTTTACACCCTTGACAAGCCAACCAGTCGCGTCTAATACAGGATGACTGGGGACCGCACGCGGGGAAACGCTCACCTTGGGGATAATGAAATGCTGTTTTATTTTCCATCTGATTTACTCCTGGGTTGGTTATCGTCTGTTATTTTGTTGTTTTAGTCTCCAGCTTTATTAACTTGTTTACTGGAAGAAGAATGCTTGTGACTATTGTCTTTGCCTCTGTTTTTAAAGAAAAATACGCATTATTTACTTATAAACTGTGTAAGTAAAGAGAGAGTCGTTAGCCACATGGCTACTGTCTACCAAATAAACTTAGAATTCATTGATTTTTACATAGCCAAAGTTCTACATTTTGGAATTCCTCTGAATTTGCATTTTCTACATTGAATACATTGAACATCAACATTCTTAGCCAAATTGTATATATATATATATATATATAAATTCTTTCCACCTCCAAACACCTTAATGAATTAATAGTTTCCAAAGAACCTGAGTTATAATAATATTTACAAAACACATTGCACTAAGGGAATTATTGGAGGAAACACCGGGTTTTCTCAAGTGATGTGGTCGAGGAGGGCCTGTAGAGCAAGAAGCCATGAACGAAGACTGCTTCACTTCGAGTATCATTTGCACGAGTTGAAAATCAGCACAGCACTGCCATCACAGACACAGTTGGAGACTATGACACACCGCCGCCCGCCCTGCCAGGAGACTCCTCTAGTGTCGTGCCTTGTGTGTCTGATTCACAGTGCAAGGTTCCCATTTTAGTCTCCTCATGTGCAGACCTGTGTGTGTGGCCACTAACCATTGACCGGAGGGAAGTGATTACATCTAAAAATAAAGTCTAGCGAATCTGAGGGAGAGGCTAGGGTTTCAGGTCTGGACTTGGCGAGGTTGTCAACAGTTTACAGTTAAAACCAAGTGTAAGAAAGGATAACTCACGTCTCCAAGGCTGCCCTTCATGCTCCAACGACCTCAGTGTTTACTCGGAATAGTGTTGCAGGTGGGGCAGAATTTAAGAATAATACGGATGAGACTTTAAGCATGTACATTGAACAGTCTTGAATCCAGGCATTTCTGATTTTTTGATAAAGCTTCGTTATATTCTCACAATGGGGTAAGATACTTTTGTGTTATTTTCATACTGACAGTAATGTCCTCTTGACTGTTTGATAGCTTGGTCTCCATTGTCAGAGTAGAGAAGAAAAGTGTACAAACATAAGTGCAACACTGGACAACCTCCAAACTTGCCTTAATCAGTTGCTTAAAACTGGATCCTCTGTGATAGAAACGTCCACATCACATGGTTAGTTTCTTTTAGTGTATCCTTAAGCTCGCATACTAAATTATTATAAGAAATCTTAAAAAATAAAACAGTGTGAAAAGCATAGGCAGAATCGAAGGCAGGATGCCATCTAAGAGAATATTTTTAAACAATTTCCATACAGCGTGTAAACTGTCTCGCTCATAATGAAGACTCTCGCAGGCTCACGGTTAGGCACAGAAACCCTATTAATTCAATTCTCTACTAAGTGCAAGGGAAATCTTATTATTCTGAAATATAGCTTATATTTACTGATAAAAATCTCCTATTAACCTCATGTAGAAATTTTAAATAAACCCTGGTGCTCGAAACGGTACCACCTGAAAATCTTCAAAGAGACACACACGGTACTTAATTCCTAAATTTGGAGAGTAGAAGAAAAGCACTGTGTCTGCAGGACACGCCTCTTAGCCAAGTACCTTCTTCAGAAGGTTTGGGTCCAAGCTCACTAGTGAAGGTGCTTGGAAGACTGCTTGTGACCTCTCCCTTAAAATAGTCGGTCTGCTTACTGTTTCTCATCTCTCCCCACCCCTTCATAGTATTTTTGTTACATTATAACCCAGCATACTTTTGTCTACTCTTGTTAGCCACTGATTTCCTCCCAGCATTAAGCAGCGTATATTCAGTTTTCAAATTCTTTGGCAACATATCAAGAGTGTGCACAGAGGTTCGGAAGTACAGCCAGCAAGGATGAGTAAAGAAACCTCCAGACTACCTCCATCAGTCTTGGGGAAGAGTTGGGGACAGGACTGAGGAATGCAGAGGGGATAGGGGATAAGAACATACATAGACTGGACCTAGGCCTCTCCACACATATGCAGTAGATATGCAACTTGGTCTTTATGGGGGTCCTCTAACAACTGGAGTGGAGGCTTACCCTGACTCTGTTGCCTGTCTGTGGATCCCGTTCTCCTAGCTGGGTTGCCTTATCTGGCCTCAGTGGGAGAGGATGTGCCTGGTCCTGCAGGGACTGTGGTGGCCAGGGTGGGTTGGTATGCAGGGGTAGTCTCCCCTTCTCAGAGATGATGGGGAAGGGAGACATGGGTAAGGGGAAGACTGGAGGGCTGTGATCAGAATGTAATGTGAATACATAAATTTAAAATAAAGAATTCTGTTTTAGCCTTTTTTAAAAAATATGAGAGATGGTTCAGTCAATCAAAGCTTTGCCTTTCAAGGAAAAGGACCCGAATTCAATTCACAGGAGTTACTTTTTTTTTCTTAAAGCCAAGCATGATTTCCTTGTGATTTCAGCTATGGGAAGGCAGAGGCAGTCAGAGCCCTGAGGCTTGAAGGTCAGCCAGCCTAGATTACATGGTGAGTTCTAGGCCAGTGAGAGAAGCTGTCTCAAAAAAAAATTGTGAATGGTTCTTGAAAATGACATCGGGATGGTCCTCTGTCCTCGTACGCATGTGCACAGATGTGTACACAAACCCATATACATGTGCACCTGCACACACACACACACACACACACACACACACACACACACACACACAAATAGAATACAGAATACCCAAGAGATATTTTCCATTCATTTATGCAATCTAAGCAGTTCCACATCTGCAAACAACTGCTGTCTTTACCTTCTCCACCGCTTATCTTGAGGAAAAGTAGTGTCATAAGTAAAAAAAAAAAAAAGTAATTTTCCTTAATGAAGGTTTGAGGTTGATAAAAAGGACTATCAAATGAACTAGATTTCAAATTATAGTTTTATAAGCAAGACTCATGCATACATTATGTATGTGTCTGTGGATTTGAAGAAAAGGGAAAATCAGGGAAGTAAATTAACAAGTGAAGCAGCCCAGTTACTAAGGCACTCTCTCACCCAGCTCTTCTTGTCAGGCACTTTGTGTGATTGTCCTTGAGTTTTGAAATGAATTATGTCCTTTGTTTTTTGTTTGCTTTGCAGCCTTGATCTGTTTCAGTTTTATAGGTAGCTTTCTTTCTTTCTTCCTTCCTTCCTTCTCTCCTCCCTCCCTCCCTTCCTTCCTTCCTTCTCTCCTTCCTCCCTCCCTTCCTTCCTTCTCTCCTCCCTTCCTTTCCTTCCCCCTCCCTCTCTCTGTCCCTCTGTCCCTCTCTCCTCCTTCCTTCCTTCTGTCTGTTTGTCCTCCCTCCCCCTCCCCTCTGTTGATAACGATTTTAATTGGCATGTAATATTCGTATACATCTCTGTGATGAAATGTGGTAATTCGATATGCATACACAGGTGTGATGGTTAAGAGGATCAATATGTTCTTAAACATTTCATTGTGTGGGGGAGCCTTAAATGCCTATTTTCTCATTATTTCTAACAATTTGTTATAGTAATATAACAATTCTCATAATTTATAATAAATTACTGTTAACTGTGGCTGTTTCTTCTGTAGAAACAGCTTTCTTTCTCTCACTCTCTCCCTCCCTTTTTCCCTCCTTCCATCTACCTCTCCTCCCAACCTCCTGACACATTCTCTCTCTCTCTCTCTCTCTCTCTCTCTCTCTCTCTCTCTCTCCCCCTTTCCCCCTTTTCCTCTATTTTCTAGATTTTGAGACAAAACACCTGACATAAGGAAAGTAGGGTTTATCTGGCCCATACTTTAGGACTCAGCTACCACAAGGCAAGAAAGTTGTTGTACCAAAAGATTAAGGTGGCTGGTCTCACCGCAAAGCCGAGAGATGAGTGCATGCATTTATCTTGCAGGCTCTCTATTACTCAGTCCAGGACCCCCAGCCTATGGATTGATGCTGCCCAGACTTATGCTGGGCTTCTTAATTAACCTAACAGAAGTTCTCTCCTAGACAGACCGAGACGTTTGCTTTCTACTAATCCCGGATCCTTTCAAGTTGGCATTAAGCGTCACACCTTCAAGGGTTCTTGCAACCATTATTCTGCCCTCTGCTTCAGTGAGGCTGACTTTTCTTTTTGAGCATCAGCATCTGAACAAGAACAGACAGTAGTTTTCTTCCTATGTCAGGCTTGTTCCATTTAATATAAGGTCCTCCAGTTATCCTCATGCTCTACCAATGAGAAGACTCCATTCGCCTTTATGGCTGAGACCCACTGTGTGCAGATATACCGCATTCTCTTTATGGCTGAGACCCACTATGTGTGGATATATTGCAGTCCCTTTGTTCACTTCCTCGTCAAGAGGCATTTCGTTTGATTCCATAGCTTGACTGTTATGAGTAGTATTTTATTAAATACATAAATGGACATTTTTGACAAAAGAATTTCAGCCCATTTGGGGGTATATCTGGTAGGAGGTAGTCAGATCGTGTGATAGTTTCATTTCGGTTTTTCTAAGGAGTTCCATGCTATTTTCCACAGAAGCTATAACACACTGGTATCATCCATGAACAAGATGGCTCCCCTTCCTCTTCACCATCTCCAACACTTTCTTGTCTTTTTGGTAGTTTAAATTGGAGCAAGGTGTTCTCACTGAATTTGGATCTGCATTTCCCTGTTCATGGGTGATGCTGACATTTTTCATGTCCTCGCCCCTTTCGTCCACTGTCCTTTGATAAATTCAGATCGTTCACTTCTTTTTGAACCCCTGTCTCTTTTGCTGTCTAGACTTTAGAGTTCCTTTCATGTTCTGGTTATTAACCATGAACTTCTAGGCAGCTGAGTGGCTTCCAGATGTTTTCTTGTTGTCTGTCTATTGTCTCCTTATTGACTGTTCCTTTTGTTATACATAGCTTCCCAGTTTTATACAATCCCCTAATTCATAAGCTTCTACTCAGACATTTGACTTACTTAACATCGTCTCAATCTTAACACTTCCAGGACCTTCCACTGATTAATACACGTACTGTCAGACAACTCTTATTCCTATTAGAGATTCCAGTGAGTCAGACTTTTATCTAGTTAAGCAAAGTAAGTGTCCTTCCTCCCTCTAGCCATCTGCCTGCCACGTCTTGTTGATTCTTGTTTCTCATTCCGTCTGCTCTCCCCCATCCCCACAGCTTTCTTTGTGGTCCAGGTTAACATCATCTCTGGGTTCACAGAGTGTGGGAAAGCAAATAATGTAGCCAGATAAAAATCTCAAGGACCAGGCTAAATTTGAAGTTTAGATAAATAATGAACGATGTTTTCATGTATGCCCAGATAGTCTAGATGTTTTTAATCAGGCTTACTTATGTTGCAATGTTTTCATTATCTATCTGATATTTGATTATCAATCTCTTATTCATTTCCTCTGTTGGGCAATCAAATACAGTGTGATGGGAAGACAGAGATGGACAGGGAAGCCTGAGCTCATGTAGGAACAGTTAAGTGGAGGTACAAAGGTAGTGAGGATAAAATACTCATAGAAGGAGATACAGAGACAAAGTGTGGAGCAGAGACTAAAGGAAAGGCTACCCAGAGACTGCCCCACCTGGGGATCCAGCCCATATACAGACACCAAACCCAGACACTATTGCTGATGTCAAGAAGTGCTTGCTGACAGGAGCCTGATATAGCTGTCTCCTGAGAGGCTCTGCCAGAGCCTGACAAATACAGAGGCAGATGCTTGCAGCCAACTATTGAACTGAGTATGGGATCCCCATTGAAGGAATTAGAGAAAGGATTGAAGGAGCTGAAGGGGTTTGAAACCCCATAAGAACAAAAATAACAACCAACCAGAGCTCCCAGAGACTAAACCACCATCCAAAGAGTATACATGGACAGACCCATGGTTCTAGCTGCATATGTAGCAGAGGATGGCCTTGTTGGGCACCAGTGGGAGGAGAAGCCCTTGGTCCTGCCAAAACTGGGCCCCCTGTCTAGGGTAATGTCAGGGTGGGGAGGCAGAAAGGGGTGGGTGGATGGGTGGAAGGACCCCCTCATAGAAGAAAGGAGAGAGGGGTTGGGATAGGGGGTTTATGGATGGGAAACTGGGAAAGAGGACAACATTTGAAATGTAAGTAAATAAAAAAAATCCAACTAAAAATAAAGATACGTGGACATCTGGAAAACAGCCAGCACAAAGATTCTGAGCCAGAGGACTGTTTAGTAGAAGGGAGAAACGGTTCAAAGGCCAGGAGTCAAGGGAATTAGGGGTAAAGTGAGGTAAAGACACATGCTACTGTGATTGTAAAAGCCCTGACTTCAATGTCTGCAAAATCAAAGGCTAGACCATGGCCTCTCCCACACTGACCAGAGCAACGTGTACTGTCCTATGGGTTCTCCTAAGAGACAGTGTTTCTTTTACTTGTCTGATCCCCACACAAGTAAATTGGTCTCTTCTGCATTAGTGGCATAAGTCTCTCCCTCAGAAAGACTCAGCTCACAGGTACCTGAGAGCTGTAATAGAGTCACCCCTTCTTATCCACAAGAGCAATGTTGTGGGTCCCAGTGGCTGTTGCAAGCTATGTTTAGTACTCAGCCTGACATATACTGTCTTTACTATACATACATTACTTACCTGTAATGAAGATAAACCTATAATTAGGCTCAGCAAGAGATCGACAGCAAAGCAGGCACTAAAAATAGAAAAAAAACCCCAAATATTCTGTAATATAAATTTAAATTAAAAATTATTTCTGGAAAGTTTTCAACTAATACTTGCATGTTTCAGTTGCTCTTAGGTCACTAAGGGCTCATGATGCAAAACTCAAGAACAGGAGGTCTGCTGTGGTGTATAATTCACAGTGCCCTACTGCTAGAACGCAAACGTGTAGCGACATACACACTTCATTTTTATCTTTGGATTTAAGTCAGTTTTAGATATATTTGCCTTGTTTTATGTGTTTGAGTATCTCGACTGCCTGCGTACATACACACCGTGTAAGTGTCTGGTGCCTGCAGATTTCAGAGGAGAGTGTTGGGTCTCCTGGAACTGGAGAATCGGGTGATGGTAAACTACTGTGTGGATGTTAGGAACCCAGACTTGATTCTCTGCAAGAACAGCAGGTGCTTGTAACGGATGAGCCATCTCTGTGTACATTATAGCAAAGCTGGAATATGAGTTATATCCTCATCCTGCAAGTGACTCATTGTCTTTTCTTGCAATCCCCGAAGTGTTTCCGTAAATACTAAGACCTGTCAGTAAACAACAAAGTGTCCAATAGAACACGCTGGCCTTTATTCTTCATGACCCGGAAACTCAATTTCCCCCTCAGCTTTTGTAAATGCAAGAATGAATTTGCCTCCTGCTTTTCCTAAGCTAGAGTCACAGGGACAACTAGCTCATATTTGGTATGACTATCCGCAAACAAACACAGACTGCTTAGGTATTAAATCAGTTGAAAAGACAAAACTGAAACAATAGATCTTACCTGGCCTTAGATATGCGAAGAAAGGGAAACCAATGAACCAAACAAACAAACAAATAAACAACCAAAAAAAAAAAAAACTGAAGAGATTCCGACACACTGTCAAGTATTCTAGTGAATACTATACTAAAATGATGACTTACGTAACTCAGAATAAAATATTTTAGACAAAAGAGCCTGTATTTAAAACTGAGCAGTTCTTTTTTCTTTTTGACAAATAAAACTGTCTACCTTTGTTTTTATTTTGTGTGTTTTAGGGGTTTTTATCTAAAATTGCTTGCCTATAACCCTATCCTTATACTTACATTTAATGTTTCTCTACATTATTGAAAATATTTTTTTTATGGAGCTAGAGATCTGGCTCCGTGTTTAAGAGCACTCGTGGATCTTGCAGAGGACTTGGGTTCAGTTCCCAGCACCTACATGACAGGCTCACAACAGCCTGCAGCTCCAGTACCAGGGCATCCATTTGCCCTCTGTGGTCTGTGGGAGCATTGCATGTGATACACAGACATCCACGCAGGCAAAACACCCATACATGTAATTCTTTCAAAATGTCTTATGAAAAGAAACCAACTAGCGTCAAGATTCCAGTGGGCTAAGGCTGCTGGTAAAACCAGAAATGAACCGAAAGGTTAGATTTTGTGTGTGTGTGTGTGTGTGTGTGTGTGTGTGTAGAGAGAGAGAGAGAGAGAGAGAGAGAGAGAGAGAGAGAGAGAGAGAGTCTGATTCATTTATTTTTCTTTTTTTTTTTTTCGGAGCTGGGGACGGAACCCAGGGCCTTGCGCTTGCTAGGCAAGCGCTCTACCACTGAGCTAAATCCCCAACCCCCAGATTCATTTTTTAAGCACACATTTCAAATGAGGACAAATGTATTTTATTAAAGAAGAGCGTTTCTTAGGAACGTTACTACTTTGTTTAGAATATGCTCTTGAGAGGAGATGTTCAATAAAGAGGAAGGAAAAGTTGTTTTGCAGGAAATGTGTTTTACTCTGTACTCTGCCTTGGGTAGTGGCATGATCGTCTTTCTCTAGGGTGACTCATTTTTTAGACGGCCAGGGAACAGAGGGTTAAAAGATGTTTCTTCTTTAAAGGCAATTGAGATAAAGTCATGATGCATGCACAGGAAGTTGAGCTAGCTGATTTCCTTTTTGTTTCCCCGTGGCTCTTTTCAGCAGCCCCATAGACAGCCCAGGTCCTTTCAAGCCATGGAAAGAGGAAATTAAGTCTGACAATCACCAACATTAACACTTCAGCATGCATTTGCTGAAATGACTCGTATTTGCTTTTGAGAAACTGTTGAGTTCAGCAAACACTGCATCTTTCCAAGAAGGATGGCATTCATTACTCTTAGAAATACTCCGGGGAGCCTCTGAGGGACAGAAAATATTCCGGGGAGCCTCTGAGGGACAGAGCTGCTGTGCTTGGTCCTGTTTAGACAAATATCACGACATTCGAGTCTCATGCATTAGTCTTAAGTCACAACAATAAAATGCAGATGTGTGTTTGTGTGTTAATATTTCAATAATTTAACATATCCAATCCGTGACAGTTACTTCCACTGTTCTATATTAAAATACATATGTCAATATTTAAGTTGATTGGCGTATCTAGCTTACGACAGGCATTGATACTGCTTTCTCGGTTTTGTGCGGTGAATCCTTGAGTCTTCATGAACTTATCTCATTGTGCCTTAAATCTTAAGTTTAATTTCCTCTGCTCATCTGTTCACAGCAGAGAATGCAATCTAGAGGTGTGAAATGGCATTAATGCTTTACAAACTGAATACTTTCAGTGGAGAAATGCATAACTATTGCTACAAATGTCGGGTTCCCATTTATTTTCAAAGCAGTGTGTTTATTCCGTTGACATCGCCATATATCTGCTAGGAAGAATTTAAATGAGATTTATTGGTCTCCAGTAGGAGACAGGCCACACGTCTTCCCTTCCCCACCAAAGTCTCACAGCAGGGAAGCCCTTCTGCTGCCCAGAGATTTGCCCACCAACCTCGTACGGAATCCTTTCCTCTATGTGTACATGGTGTGAGGGATGCACGGTTCCTCTTACCCTTCATTTTCTTACAGATATCCGCAGCGAAGAGACTTTTTTTTTTAAACTTGGGAATGTTCTAAATTTAAATTTTAAAATTGATTTTAGGTGGAAATATTTTCTCAAGAGAGCTGCTGGGTTTCTCCCTGTGTTGAGAGTTTGCTTATACAGGGCTGATGTCAGTAGATGTTCAAAGTACAAACACACGGGATTTTTACACGTGTCTGTGTACACTTGCGGAATTACCCTGTAAATAAAATAATGAAATATGCCCTGGATTCTAGAAGGTTTCTGTGCACCTGCTCTGAGGAGACACCCCTCTGTGGTGATCACTCCTCTGAAGCAGATTGGTTGCGTAATCGTCATATAAGTGGAATAGGCAGTGTTTGTTCAAGGGAGATGACACTTCCCTAGTTATTGTACCTCTAAGGTCAAAACAGTTTTAAGTATCAAGTCAAATCTTCCTTCCTTCCTTCCTTCCTTCCTCCCTCCCTCCCTCCCTCCCTCCCTCCCTCCCTCCCTCCCTCCCTTCCTTTCTTCCTTCCTTCCTCCCCTCCCTCCCTCCCTCCCTCCCTCCCTCCTTCCTCCCTTCCTTCCTTTCTTTTTCTGTCTTTTCTTTCTGTTTCTTCTCTCTCTCTCTCTCTCTCTCTCTCTCTCTCTCTCTCTCTCTCTCTCCCCCAACTATCCGTATTTTTCATTGTTTATACCATAGTATGACCTCCTGCCAATGAGCTTTGAGGTTGTAACTCTCCAAATAACAATAGGGTGGACATTCTTATCTAAAAAGGTCTTTTGAGTCCTGCGTGGCTTTCTTGTCTCTTGGGTCACTGAGTTTTTCTTCCTTAGAGTCATACTTCATAAGCTTCTATAATAAATACTGTCAAAAAGTTTTCTCACATGGTCCTGCCACTTTCCACGTGCCACACACCACGTAAGTGAGCAGGAAATGTCACCCTTTGTCACACCCTCATCAACACTACAAGTGACAGTTGTTTTTTTTTTTTTTTAATTTGAGCCATTTAAAAGAATCTTAGTAGCTTCCTCTCCATCTCTTGATTACTAATGAAGTGGAACGCTTCTGATTATGTGGGTTGGTGATTTGGATAATCTGCCTCGTGAAGTGCGAAAAGTGTTTTGAAACAAATTTTCGTGTTTTGCTCATTTGTGGGAGCCCAGGGTTTGTTCTGGACACAGTCCTTCACTGTATTTCCTCTGCTTCTGTGGTTTGCCTTCTCTCCTCAAGATACCCACATTATAGACACCTTCTATTCGCTGGCATGTCTTCTCACACATCTGATCTTTTGGTTAACAAGTTTTTTAATTGTAATGGAGCTCCATTTGCCAATATTTTCTTTTGATAGTAATTTTTTGTCTCTTTCAAAACACCCCTTGCTCCTCCCGGTTCACAGAGCTTTATATAATACTGAACTTGATTTATGCTTTACTCTTCACGCTTACAACATAGTCCAGTTTCCATATGTGATGTGAAAATCAAGATTCAGTGTTTTCCTCTATCAATGTCTAGATACCACTGGTTGAAAAGACCTTCCATTTCCCAGTGAATTGCCGTGGTCTTTTTGCAGTAAATGAAGCTGTATGTGGAACGGTCTGCATTTGGAACTCCTACTGTTTGATTGATGTGTCCTTCTATATGTACACTAATGCCACGTTAAAAGGATCACCGATATCTCAGAGTTTCTCTCCAAGTTACTGTTCAACTTTGCCTTTAGCTAGTTTCGTTTCTTTGTTCTTCCATTTAAACAAAAGAAAAAGCTTGCCAGTGTACACACACACACACACAGACACATACACAGAGACACACACACACCACAAACATACACACACACTCCACAACCCCCCACATACATACACACATACCACAAACATACACACACACACACACACACACTCCACAAACACAGGCACACACCATAAACACACACACATATACACCATAAACATACACACCACACACACACACACACACACACACACACACACACACATATCCTGACTTATAGGAATTGCTATTTTAATCATCATCAGAAAGAATATGCTATTTGATATTTTTACTTGTAAAATATGTGATAGCCCTACTTAAATCTTGAGACCCTTCTAGTTTAATATGCTATCCTGAGTTCTTGTCCCAACACTAGTCTGGGTGTATTTGACAAATGAAGGATGGAGGCATTCTGTGAAAAACTGGAAAGTTGGAGGTTTTTACTGTCAGTCAAGCATATAGTCAGTGTGGTCATAAGCAGTTTATTTCCCGTTTGTATTATAAAACTTAAGATACTTAGATTAGGAATGTAGCTGTGCTGTTGTAGAGTCATTGTGGTGTGATTTAAAAGTCAGGTGGCAGTTTTCTTCACTCTTGCATTTGTAGGTTATAGTCTGAGTTAGATTTAAATATATTAGTTCAAAGAACTATATATGTGTATAGATTACTGCATTTGTAGGATGTAGTTTTATTGGATGTGTAAACTCACTGGATAGAGATCCACTTTATTCCTTTGTGTATTATTGACAAACATAAAGTACTCACTTTCTAAATTTTATCCTATCAAAAGATCTCTGCTTTCTAATTTTATTTAGTTTTTCTTTCTGTTCATGTTCTATCGTTTAGGATCACCTGATTACAAAATCTGAGCAAAATTATGGGAGAGTATAGTAGTAACCCCCTTATTTAACTGGTTGGATTGGAGTTAACTCCTATTGTCAAATATTTAGAAACATACGGATGTTTGAGTAGTAGTGACAACACCAGGCGGCACAAATGTGTTTTCAGCATGGGCTGGGCAATAATCTAAATATTTTATAGGAACAAACATTAAACTTTCATAGACATACAGTGGGGTGGAGAACATCACCCTCACTTTACAGAAATCTAATAAAATGGTTCAATTCGTTTTATTTTCAATTTTATTTTGCTTATGATTTTACGGTAGCATTCAACTTTATTTGGGAAAAGCATGATGGGAAATTTAGTTCAAATAATCTATGATTTTTTTTTAAATAGGAACAACCTGCCCTGTACTGAGAACAGAGGGATATCGAGACGACAGGAGCATCTTGTCAGGTAAGCATTGCAGTTCTTTGCTAGGCGGCACTTTGTGCAAAGTTATCACCAGATACACCATAGCCCACTTTGGGGGGACTTCATTATCAGAAATTTTGTGGGGGTCTCTTCATAGTGCCCAGATGCTGTGTGGTTGAAGCCCTAGGGAATGAGGGTTCAGGGGGGGTAAAGTATATTGTTTCATTAAAGGAATAATATTCCAGCTATCTCTTTGGTATGGCTCAGAGTGAATGCACTGCCCTAGGGTGGCCCCTCAGCCAGGTCATTGATCCTGCCAGATGCAATGTTAGGTCTCCATCAAGCCAGAGATTTTATGCCCCTGAGCAGAAGGTGAACCTTACTGCTACTCCGCTGGCATTACAGGTTAAGATCACAACATGCACATAGGAAAGTAAATGCTGAGGGAGAAATACTGACAGCAGAGTTCCACATTGTCTCATCTCAGGGTAGCAACACCTCCCTCCCCTCACCGCGGTGGAGAACGAAAGCTGTGTAAAATCACAGGCCTCGTGCCTTCCATTGAAGTTTTGAAAAGAGAGAAGAATATTTATGAGATGTTTTAGCGTCTACATGTAGTCACCATTTCCACACAATTTTGGTGTAACCTTTTTATTTTATTTTTTTCTAATTTTTTTTGTCATTAATGTTGTCATTGCTGGTTTTCTTGTTATTATCACTTTTTGTTTATTTGTTTGTTTGCTTTTTTTTTTTTTTTTGGACAGGGTCATCTCAGGCTGGCCTCAAACTCAGGATCCTCCTGCTTCAGCCTCCAAAGTGTGTTCTAGGTGTGTGCTACTAAGCCCAGCCAACATTCCCATTCTCCTTCACCTTCCTTCCCATCTCTTTCTCTGTTTTTCCCCAACGCTCTCGCATATGCAAGATGATAACGCATACATCCCATCTGGAGTCTAAGCATTTCCCACATTCCTGTAATTCTCCCGAAGTATGGTTCTGTAAGAGGCCGTCTAGATTTTAAACCAAGGACTACTATTTTTATCCTAATCTTCTGCATACAGGTTAGAGATGGCACAATGAGCTACTGTAATAATTTGCTTAGGTCAATTCCCAGATTAAATGGGAGTGGTATTTTATTCCTTGTAAACATCTGAGAGGAACAAGCATGGTGGTTTACACGTGTGATCTTAGCACTGTGGAGGCTGGCGTTGGAGGATCGCTTTGCATTCAGACCAGGCGAAGCAAAAAAAAAAAAAAAAAGAAGAACGATATTTATGTTCTGTTCTTTAGAAAGATGGCTATCCCTTCTGCATGCAAAGAGAATTTTATTCTCCTGTAACTATAAAAGGAAAATAAAAAAGAAATGGGGCGTATGTGTTGGTTTCAAGCAGGAGGGTTTTTATTTTAAATCAATCTGTGGATATGGATAACAAAGAATCCTGTTTAAAGATCAATACATCTGTTGAGTTTGTTGCTGGTTTTAATAACATGTCACATCTTACAGGCTTTGATCTGGGAGAAAGCTTTGCTCTGAGACACGCGTTTTGCGAAGGTGATAAAACCTGTTTCAAGTTGGGTAGCACGCTTCTTATCAGAGACACTGTGTAAGTAAAGCAATTCATTTTTCTTTTCATGTTAACAATGCTACATAAATTATTTTCTGAGAATATCCTGAACCGTTGCTCAAAAATTAAAAAGCTCAGTAGTGTACCCCAATGCTGTAACGAATACACAACTTATGTATTTGTTATTGATAAAACTCTGCAACTGAACCCTGTATTTGCACAAAGAAATAGTCTTTAGAAAACTAAATATATTTTTGAGAGAAATCTTATTAATATTTAACATAGACATAACCGATATTATATTTTAAAATGTGAACTTTGAAACATAAGGCTCAATGTATATTCAGAGACAAAAGGCTGGCACTGTATTTATTCCTGTATATGCTATGCTCTGTGCTGAATTCAAATAACAGTTTAGCCTTGGGTGCTCTCTTTATATTTGGAATAGAGCTTGAAGGGAAGAGAAATCGTTTTACAGGGCTTTTTCTTTGTTTGTTTTAGTATTTGTATCTTGGGTCAGACTTGAACATTCCTGTGTGTAAATGCACCATTGTGGAAAACCACCGTGTTTCCCCTGGGTTTAGCATGCACATAGATGTCTTCATGTAATTGACATGCGTGCGTGTTCTCGAGTTCCTCACCCATCTTCTTACCGATCCTGAGATCCTTTCTTTTAGACTTCCTGTTTTGTGACGCTTTGGATAGTTTAATTTTAATGACGTTCTGTTCATTCACGGATGGGAAACAAAGATACCGAGGAAGAGACTAATTTGATGTTTGGGGAATAGAAGGAGCGAATGTCACGTGGGGGGCGTGGGGGCTTTCATCCGGTGCCGTAAGGTATAGCTGTTTACGTGACCTCATGAGCATACGTTGAGGGCAGCCCAGCAGTTCCATGCTTGATCAAGCATATGCTGTCAGGAAAAACAAGGAGTGCGCTAGTGTATCTGCGTGCGTGCGTGCGTGCGTGCATGCGTGCGTGCGTGCGTGTGAGTGTGCGTGTGCGTGCACCTGTGTTCGTGCGCACTTGTGGAGGGGGAGGTTAAGAAGTAGTAGATAACATTTTTTTTTAGAAAAGGCAATGCATTCTGTTCAAAAAATAACATTATTTTTCTTACTTCTTTTTTTCCTGTTGATTTAAATCCCATCAATCCTGGCCCTGTGGGAAAAGAATTGATTGGAGCGAGTCATTTTAAATCCACTGGACTTTAGCAGAGTAGATTAGGCTGATTTGAACAGTACTTTCACTATTCGGCAACGGTGCTCTCCCTGGGAGTCCACAGGATTATAAATGTTAGGCATGGATTGAAATTCGTTTTCCAACCTTGGCTCTAAACCAGTCCTCAGTCTCTAGACAATCAATGGAAGTGCATTTTTTGGCTCTGCAGAGCATAACCCCTGTTCCTCCACGACAGGAAACCGGAGGGTTTCTGGCTAAGCCGGACTCCCGAGTGTCAAGTCTCTTGACTCATGTCCACATTCATTTCACTCACGGAGCCAAGTGTGCTAGGCTGCTTCTCTTGCATGATGCCATTTTGGGTTTTCAATGGGCCTGGAGTAAAGTTACAGCTATTTATACGTTTGTAAATAAGCTGCCTTGCAGAGTCAGCATGGGAAAAGGCGGATGCTATTTTAAAGGGAAAATGAAAATGCTTCCCGTGCCTCAACTTGCTTTCATTGTTCCGGCACGTTCCACTGGACGTTCAGGAGGGAGGAAGCCTCCTGAACGTGGGGATCAGAAACCAGAAACCTATCTGAGACTCAGTATTTTCAGCCTGGCTTCTTGGGAGGCATCCAAAGTTTGCTCAGGAAAGGGGTTTCAAGATGTCTATCCTTATATCTAAACCATCTCCATCTTTATTACATTTAGAGGTGTATTAACTCAGGGGTGTCTGAAGAGCGCGCTGTGTTTTTCATGATTTGAAACTCCTATTTCTTCACTACTTCTTGAGATAGCGAAGGGTGATTACTAGAGATGGGCACTTTAAAAGAATCTAGGCGGCATACTATTAAGTTGTCTGAATTATCTTTTCAGAGTAAGTTTTTTGTCCCCTTCTCAAGGCTTTTGGATTTACTAGTAGAAAGTATTTAAGAATGGATTCAAGTGGAGTCTCGAGAAAAACATGTATTAGTGTTTCAAAGAGAAACGATGACGGTAGGTAAGCAAGAAATCTCATCAGCTGCCCAGAGAAGGAGAATGAGAGACAAAAGAAAAATATGTTTTGTGACTAGCCTGGAGATTAGACACACAGCCGACGAGTAAGCTAGGTGTAAGACAGCCAGAGTGTTAGGGAGAAAAAGGAAAGTTACTTTTCTGTATAATTCCAAAGAGTAAGTGGATGCACTCTATATGGACACTGCTCAGATGCACTCCGTAAGACACTGTGCTATGGGGATGAGGCCAGGGAGGACAGGAACAGTATTTCATCAAAGAAAAACTCTTCCACCTATCTGTTTAGCTTGTCTTAAGGGGGTCTACCTTCCTTAAACCTTGGACAGGCAACTGACCTGGCCCAACTGGAATGGTAGGTCACCACATAGGCCAGAGATTCTTTTCTCCTTACTGGTTGGGGTTTTTTCTTTCACGAGGCTTTAATTACTACCCTCACAATTCAAAGGTGATGGTTCACAAACTTTGACTTTCTATGTATTGTTGATTCTAATGTCATGGTGGTCAGAACTGGATTAAAAAAAATGGAGGATAAATTTCAGGACACCAATTTCCTGACTTATTACTGATTCCAATATAGCGAATCACCCTATCTCTCAGGCTATTTATTTAAGAATTTATTTAAATAGTGGCTGTCTGCTACCATGCTAAGGTGGGTTCTGCAGTCATACTGAGTTCTGTAGATTTAAAAAACTCCACACTATGACCATCAGGGGAAAGAAAACTGTGGGGTGTTCAAACGAGTTTCAAATCTGAAACTGATTTTATTAGATTTCTGATAAAAGTCTGGAAGCTGGGTTTTGCATTTGAAGTAACACCTATAAGGGTAAAGGGATACTATCCATGAAAAATACCCAGCTAATAAGACGTTATGAGCTAGGATAACATAGTTTACTCGTTAAGTATTTAACACATATGACACTGGGTATGTTAACATTCTTAACCTTTTGCGATGCTAAAAATATTCTACCTAGAATGGAATAAATACGTTCTGATTTTTGTTACCAAAATAAATTACTAGTGGGAGGAGTTAGTTGTCTTTCTCTGTCTCCTTCACTAAATTGTTGGTTACTTTATGAAAGAAGGGTTATTTAGTTCCAACATTTGCATGGAAATCAGGGGTAGTTAATGAGAGGGGAATGGTGGATGTGAGGGACGAGGAAAGGAGGTGTATTCGTTACTTTTCTTTGAAAAAAAATGCTGTGACCAAAAAAGCTTGTGAAAAACTATTTTGACTTACGCTTCCAGAGGAAGAGTCCATAAGGGCAGGGGAGGTGAGTCTGGTAGTAGGTGCATGGAACAGGGAGGCCAGATATTACATCTTCAACTGCAGAAAGGGAACAGAATATACCAGAAGTGGGCAAGGCTATGAAGCTTCAAGGTAGACCTTCAGGGATTGCTTTAGTAAAGTTGAGCCCCCTCCATAGACGGCATTGCTCTCTGGGGACCAAGTGTCTAAGTACTTGAGCCTATGGGGAATTTTTCTTATTTAAAACTACCATAGTTTGGTATTAGGAATGATGGGGAGGGGTGAGAGTGGACAATAAGTTACACTGAGATAGGAGTAAGTCTTGGCCTCAGATTGTATAGAAGGCTAGTCACAGACAATAGCAGTACATTGTACATTCATAAAGATAGAACAAAGTCCCTGTTGCATCACCTCGTATCCTTGTATATTTCGTATTCTCCAAAGTCTTCTGTAGCATTAGGGCCTGTGGCTTTAAATTCATATGTGTTGTTTTCAAGCTTAAAACTCATGCAATTGCAAATAGGGGTGAGAATGCTTTCTAACTACCATGGATGTTCAAAATGGTTTTGTTGGATAAAGAATAAATAACAAGTAGCATCGGGGAGTCCCCGAAACTCATGTAATCAAAGTGTGTTTCAGTCAACAGACCCTGAGCTTCCTTATGACTCAGCTCTGAATGATACTCAGGATTCCGCTGGTAAGGGATCGAGTCTGTCTTTCCTTCCTGGAGCCTGTTAGAGAGATACAGAAAACAAGGAAAAGTTACACGTTTCAAATAATTTCACAGCTCTGTCCATTTTTTTCTACAAATGTCATGATTTTATTTTCCTTTGCAACCGAAAAAATATCCAGTGTATCATGCTTTCTGCATCTATTCAACTACTGATAGACACCTGGGCTGAGACCACATCTTAGTTATTGTAAAAAAAGCACACATGATATATATTCATTGATAAGTGGATATTAGCCCAAATGCTTGAATTACCCTTGATGCCTAGAACAAATGAAACTCAAGACGGATGATCAAAATGTGAATGCTTCACTCCTTCTTTAAAAGGGGAACAAGAATACCCTTGGCAGGGAAGAGAGAGGCAAAGATTAAAACAGAGACAGAAGGAACACCCATTCAGAGCCTGCCCCACATGTGGCCCATACATATACAGCCACCCAATTAGACAAGATGGATGAAGCAAAGAAGTGCAGACCGACAGGAGCCGGATGTAGATCGCTCCTGAGAGGCACAGCCAGAATACAGCAAATACAGAGGCGAATGCCAGCAGCAAACCACTGAACTGAGAATAGGACCCCCCGTTGAAGGAATCAGAGAAAGAACTGGAAGAGCTTGAAGGGGCTCGAGACCCCATATGTACAACAATGTCAAGCAACCAGAGCTTCCAGGGACTAAGCCACTACCTAAAGACTAACATGGACTGACCCTGGACTCTGACTCCATAGGTAGCAATGAATATCCTAGTAAGAGCACCAGTGGAAGGGGAAGCCCTGGGTCCTGCTAAGACTGAACCCCCAGTGAACTAGTCTATGGGGGGAGGGCGGCAATGGGGGGAGGGTTGGGAGGGGAACACCCATAAGGAAGGGGAGGGGGGAGGGGGATGTTTGCCCGGAAACTGGGAAAGGGAATAACATTTGAAATGTAAATAAGAAATACCCAAGTTAATAAAGATGGGAAAAAAGTAAAAAAAGAAAAGAGAAAAAAGTAAGCAGCATAGCAATAAAGATGGAAGTGTCACACCAAGTGAGGGGTCCCAGACGGGTAATGCAGATACCACATATTTCCTCTCATGTGCATATATAATATCAATATATTATATGATAATTAATCCATATATGTAACTATGAAATTTAAAAGGGCACCAGGAGAAGGGGGAAAGTAAAGGAGAGGAAAACAAAACAGAGATCCTGCGATGTGAGGAAGAAGAGAATTGACTGGGGAGGAAGACTGGCAGGGGCGGGCCAGGAGGAGGAGGAGCAGCAGGAGGCAAGTGTGTGTGAAAATGCCAAAAAGAAGCTCTAGTGTCCTCTGGAAGAAAGGAAGAAACAGCAGCTAGAGACAGCAGCGGGGATGGCTTAGCTGTTAAAAACACTTAGCACTCCTAAGAACAACTGGGTTGGGTTCCCAGAACCTGCATCTGGTGGCTCACAAGCTCCGGGAACTCCAGTTCCAAGAGGGATCAACACTTCCAGCCTCTTCAGGCTTTGCCCTCAGATGCACATACCCACTCACACAAATTAATAATTAATAATAAATAAACAACAACTAATAATAGTAAATAATAGTTAATAATAATAATAATAATAATATACTACTACTATAACCAACAGTAACAATGATACAGGTTTTGCTTTCCCTTTGTACCGAAGCACAGTGCAGCAACAAAGCCCAGCCCCTCTGTCATTGAGGCTGAATTTTTAGTATCATTCGTGTATTGGCCAATTTTCAGGATTTTCATTCTTTCCCTCATATGGGCCTGTTTGCTAATCCACGTTTCACTTCTTTTTTGCTCTCAGTTGGGTACTCTCCAAGTACTCAGAAACAGCTAAGTTCTGAGGCATGAAACTGTGCTCGGAGCCCTGACACAAGATTCTAATTCCTGGGCAGGTTTGAAGGATCACTTTGCAGCCTCGTTAAGCTATGGAGAGTGACCTTGCATCCCCTGGGTTTGCCTTTGGACATTCTTTTGTTTTGGGATAGAAAGCTTCCTATGTAAGGGCCATGTGACTTAGCTAAAACCCCGTCCAGCTGTTTCGTGAGGCTGACTGTTACACATGATTCCAAATGTCATCGCTGCACTTCCTTAATTATCATCTGGCATGCCAGGAATGCGAGGTGAGTCACCACTTGTACATCCTAAAATGAGAAGGAAAGTCCACTGGGTTCCTGGCTACAGGATTGTTTAAGGGAAGCTATTTTTGCAAAATTACTTATCACTAGATCTGTGAGAGTTTAAAGGTAACCCTTGTAGAGGTTTTAAATAATGTATGGAAATATTTAATTGCTAATAGTTAAAAGAAATTATCTCAGATTTTTTAAGGGAAATTCAGGGCTATCTTTTTTTTTAAATCAACAACAGGTTACTTAATATAAAAATGACTACTAAAATGTAAAAATGATGAAATACTTTCCAAATATGTTTGTTTGTGTCTGAGTTTTATTTCTTCCTCCAGATTTACTTTATAATTAGGTAGATATAAATTAACAGACAGAAACTAAGCAATGGATACATGTAACAATTTAGCAGAACCTGCTAATACAATCTCGATATTTTTCAAGGTCATCCTTAAGTCTCTCCATCATGAGGCTCATAAAGAAATCAAGCAACATATGAATCCTTCATATCAAAGTCACATCAACTACCCGTGACATAATTTCTTCTATAATGCAATTTTGAAGAACCTTCAAGAAACTTTTCTATGTAAAAAAAAAGTATTAGTCAAAGACTCAGCCCAATATAAAAGAACATTTTTAATTTGTCAGGTGGAGAGTTCTTTTTCTCTTCATTTTTAAGTACAATGTCACTGAGTCAAAGTAAGAAATCCCCTTGGCAACATAAGGAGGTATAAACACATACTACATTGATAAAATGTTGCATCTTTGCTAGACCCCCCCTCTCTCTGCTTCTGGTACTTCCGAAATGTAGCCATCGAAGAGCATTCTTCCATTGACTGCAAGAGAAAGTAAAGGAGAAGGGCCTAGGAGAAGGCAACCATGAACGCGGTCACATGGTTACACGAATCTTGCTTTATGGGTGTGTAAAACATGAAACACATTCAATTTGTCAGTCATCTAGCAGGGCTTAGGAAAACTTTATATTTTCATTATCCAGCTTAAGCTAACCAGATATTCTTCCGTCAGATTTCACATACTCGATATTATTTTGGAAGGCTGAACTGAGTGAATAATTGGCCATAAAGATGTAGATAGACATCGGTGGTCCCCTTGACTGTGAACCCAGAGACGAACAATCTTATTCACTCAGAAACCTCTACAATTTTGTATCTATTTGGGGAGGCTAGTAGACAAAACACTTAGACTTTGAATGTTTTTATTTCACGTGCTGTAAATGACACAATGAAGAGATTCATTTACATGATATGAATATATATTTAACATATTGGTAAGGTAAGAAGTCTTCATTATCTCCTTCAGAGTACAGTGCTAAAAGTAAAATAAAAAATGAAATAAAAGGAAAGCCGATGCAAGCGAGAGGCTGCAGTTCATCGGCAAGCGTGCCTCTTTCTAGATGCTAGGGCAAAGCAGCTTTTGAAAGGGAAGAGATTGTGCTTCTGATTCTGAGAGAAGTGGTGGTTTTTCCCCCAGTTGCTTCGGTGCAGGTGGCAGATGAGGATTCTAGCCTGTAAGGCCCAGCGCTTCCTGCACAACAGTCAGTGTATTCTCTGATCGGGAGGAAAGGGATTGAGAACCAGCGTTGCATCTCTGAACAGACAGCTAATGCTTTAAGTGTTCAGAGAAAAACAGAAGGCCCGTGTAGGAAGGATATGACTTGGGGATGGAAGAAAGGGAAAAGAAAGAAAGGAAGGGAAAGTTCCAGAGTGAGAGGAGATGATGGGCTGGTGTCTCGGTTCTGTCGACTTGACATTGAATCCTGGGAAGAGGGACTCTCAGCTGAGGAAAAGCTGCAGTTAGAAAGCCACTGGTCACGGCTGTGGGGCATTTCAAATGACACACACGCACACACGTGCACGCTCGCACAAAACGGTTACATGAGTATACTTTCTATTCATCTCTAATCAGATTAGAGTCATAACAATTCTGTGAAAATTGATTAGTCATTAATTGACTTAAAGTATTGGCAGATCAGTGACCCGGAGAATCAGAGGTGAATCCCTGCCATGCCCCTCTAAACACTCTCTCTCTCTCTCTCTTTCTCTCTCTCTCTCTCTCTCTCTCTCTCTCTCTCTCTCTCTCTCTCTCTGTGTGTGTGTGTGTGTGTGTGTGTGTGTGTGTGTGTGCCCAGACATGACACTCAGTCACAAGCTACAGGGCAACTCGGGTACCTGAACAGGAGCAGGTCTGAGCAAACTTTTGGTTGACATAAATTTAAAAGTTTACCATGAAATTGTGATTACATCTTACTATTTAATACATCCAAGTATGATTATAAAAATGTTTTATGGTTATAGTGGTATTTTATGACCATTAGGTTCCTACCACCTTACGAAGAAGTCTGTGGAGTTCTCCAGGTGTGTTCTTAAGTATAGGACAAATGATCATATATGGCTACCTCCAATCCATAGATTTAGGGCCCGAGAAGTGGATCGGTGGGTAAAGTGCTTGTAGCCAAGCCCGAAAACCCGAATTCCATTCTGGAAAGCACCTGCTGGACTGAGAGAGCCAAATTCCACAAATTATTCTGAGTTTAGAGGGGTGTGGCCTCTGATTCTCCTGGGCACTGAGGCAGTATTATGTATCCACACGGCATCGTCACAGAGTTCTTAGTAAATATGGTCCTACTGACTCCTAGTTCTCCATGGAGCTCCAGAGTTAGCCATACAAATGTAAGCAGCTCTCTCTATTGCTCTCATGGTTGGTTTGCTCCTTTTCACACACACAGGCACACACACACACACACACACACACACACACACACACACACACACACACACACACAAAGCATCTTCACTTAGGAAGGCCACAGAGAAAAGTGCTTTATAATATTGGGTCACTGAGTTCAGCTTTGATGAGTGTTGGGGTGTGGAAAGAGAAATTGCAATGAAGTATCACATTCGACTCTCAAGTAATCACGCAATACTCTCTGTGGGTTGAAAGACGAAGAAAGACACGGTCCATGTTCTCAAGTTATTTCTGTCTCCAAAGACAGAGAGGCCAACAATTAGCTATTATGGGATGGAATGGTGTATATATGTGGCATGCACTCTGAGAGAGACCAGGTGAAGCTCCCTAGAAACAATCTCACAGAAGATTCCAAAGGCTGATGCTTGAAGTATGAGTGTGCCAGGTGGGCTGGGAGACCACAGTGTGTGCTGCGGCGGCTGTGGTTTTAAAGGTCAAGCCAATTGGAAGGATTCTGAGAGACTCCTGTGTAGTTAGTTAGTGAACACGGATGTGACGATGTCTAGATAGGCGAGACAAGGTAAGGCAGAATTCATTTGGAGGCCATATGTTCAAGAGTTTGAACTTCATTCATCTAAAAAGCTAAAAGCGTGGGAGCAGTAGTAACCACCCTAAGGGGGGAAAAGAAGTAACTATGTGAGCGCCATTGAGAAATCACAGCTTTCAGTTCGGTGTGGGACTTTCTAAATAGATCCCGAAGCAGGAGCTGAGCACCCAGAAGGACATTTGCGATTTTCAGGGACTTCTTGTGAGGACTGAGCTTTTTATTCGGGACAGTTCGATCTTCCTTGATCGAGAGAGACAGCTGGCAACACTCACTTGCCACGGGTCTCGGTTTCTGAAGAGCAACTTGCTTAAACTCATTTGGTTGCGTTCCGAGGCTGAGTGGCATTGGTCGGAGGGCCTGTGCTCGACAGGAAGTTGTTCACAGCACCACAATGAATGCTTACCAGAACAGGCGAGGAATTATTAGAGCATCACCCAAGCTTTGTTTTCCCACTAACAAGCTATGCGTCTGAATTCTCTTAGCAAACACGAAAAGGCTAAGATTGCAGACTCTCAGTGCCTCCGAAACCAAACATTATCCCCAGGCCCGAGGGAAGGCATTTAGACAGACGCTCCAGTCCAGCTCGCCAAATTGCCTGTAAGTAGACAGGTGATGTTGAATGTCAGCTGGGAACGAAACGACTTACTATAAACTCCAGGCATCTCTCACTTCACTCTCAGGAAATGTAACTTGTATTATATTTCTCTTCCTGGAAACTGTTCAGCAAGGCGGAGGCCTCAGTGATACTGGTAAATACGGAAGTTCTTTATAAACCCTGCCTCACACTTATTCGGAATGGAAGAATTAATTCGGAAGCCTGTTCCTGAAATTTAAAAATAGAATCTTTTTCCATGTGGCCATCCATTTGAAAAGAAAAATAAATAAACAAATGTCAGTCTTGTTAAATATGATCTGGAAAGCTTGCCTGAGGTCTACCGAAATAGCACTTTTTAAAAGGCGACTTCACTTTAGACTCTGGCCTATGAAACTGGTTGAAGGCTTTGCGTTGGGATCACTGTCTATAATCGACAATTAAGCCTTTTGAATATGTCGCTGTTTGGACTTGATTTGGGGAATGTAACGTACAAAACGAAGTTTTTCTAGAAAAAATTATGACCCCCCCTTTTTTTATGAGCACTAAGAATTTGAAAACATGCAAATCTTTGTTCTTTTCCTATCTTCTTCCTTGCCTCACATCTCTTTATTACACGTCGGAGAGAGAGGCGGAAAGGAAATAGCAATTAGGAGTTTCGTTTTCTTACCAATCTCCTACTCTGCAGTTTGATTTTATCCTTTACTTCGCCTGTGTGTGAGACAGAGATACCGTCTGCCCCACTGCGGGCTATGAGTCCTTTAGGGATACAGAAAACCACACCAGCTTGACCTCTCTATACAATAAAATTACTTAATATACCAAGAAGTATAAATTTACGACTTTTCACCATGCCCTTTATTTTCCTCATCAGAACACCACCAAAGCTTGTGATGGAGAATAAAAGTGATTGCTTTTCATTGTCATTCTTCCTGAACGAGTCAAGCATTCAGGGACCACTGCCTGAACAGAAGGTGGGAAGTGAAGTCTGTCCCCTTGAGATTACCCCGTACCAGTTTCTCATTGGCCAGACACACCTTCCAACCTGTTCAGTTGAAAACTTCCGCCCTTGCAAAACAAGGTTCTTTACTTCACCAAGTTAACTGTGAGGTCAGTAGGAACGTCAGTCCCTGGTTTGGGAATTCAACCGATGAACAGGGCGGAATGGTCATTGATCTGCATATGGGACCATGACTCAGGATCTATACAAAGGGTTCTTCTCTCCATTATTCAAAATAGTCAGACTTACAATTACTTTTACATCTTAAAGAGTCACTTCTCATCTCCCTGTGCTCTGGCAACCACACAGATCCAGGATGCTCAGCGCACTTTCATGAGAGAGAGAGAGAGAGAGAGAGAGAGAGAGAGAGAGAGAGAGAGAGAGAGAGAATGCCCTTCCCAATGCACAGTAGACCTACCCAAAGATGGCTTCTTTGTTGTTCCTAGGATTGTCACAGCTCCTCGGTGGGAAGGATTTCTATGTTAAAAAGAAAAGCCACTAATCCTTTAAATTGTTATTCAGCCAAGGCCACCTTGGATGCTATCACCAAGACTTAGTGCTCATTGAGCCCTGATCTTTGGACTATGTTCAACAAGTTTCTGTGTCAGGAAACATTTCACCATCTTGTGAAAACCCAAACCAAGTCTCTGTTCTGATAACCCAGGCTCCAGGCATTGCTGCCCCATAAGGAAAAGAAGAGAAGAGAATTATTATTTTTTTTAAAAAGATAATTTAATTATTTTTAAAAATTTATTTTAAAAATAATTATTCATCTTTTTAGTTAGGCTCCATTCCATTAGTTTTCTCCCTAAGGTGTTAAAATCCCAATCTAGTGGTTTTCTTTTATAAGGGAAGAGAGACCCTTGCTCCTGCCAAGGCTCAAGGCCCCAGTGTAGAGGAATGTCAGTGTGAGGAGGTGGGAAGGGATGGGTGGGTGGGGGAGCACCCTCATAGAAGAAGGGGTATAGGATAGGGGAATTATGGATGGGAAACTGGGAAAAGGGATAATATTCGGAATGTAAATAAAAAATATCCAATATCAAACATACAGGCACTTCTCATCAAAATTTCAATACTTTTGTTTCACTGTGTACCTGTTAATATATATACACACACGTGCACACACACACATACACACAAGATTATATATAATCTTGAGCTTTTAGTCCTCCTTGAAAGCTGAGTTACTACTAAAGAAGTACTTCCAAAATAAGTAAGTAATCTCTGAGGTATATAAGGGAAATATTTCTGATTTTACTTTTTTAGTATGTATCATTCCTAGAACCCAAATGTCTGTAATTAACCCATTTTAAAGATATTACTCTGTGTTTTGTGATACTTCCTGGTCTGTGCTCAGATAACGGTAGGGGAAGGAACTGTAATTATCAACTCCTCGGGGATACCAGGCACCTAGGATGTACAAATGTCACAGTGCATATTTTCCTTGGAGACCAAATATGATTTGTTGCTGTTGTTGCTAATATCGTTGTGTTATTGTAAACATTGAAATGAATCTTAAAATCTGTAAAACTAATATTTTTATTAATTCACACACTCCCCAATGCTCAGGAAAAGAACTAGAGACTTCTTCATCAGGATCAGAAAAGGTTACTTTTAAGTCAAGTTTATAGTGATGAGGAGAATCTTATTTGTAGCCAAGAGGAAGCAAGCAACTCGATATCCTGGAAAATACTGACCTTGGAACAAAAAGTCACGAGTTCAAGTCCTATCATGATCTCTGCTTGGCAGAGAAATGGAAGGGTAGTCATTTAAGTTCTATGGCTTTGAATTTTCACTTAGGAACCAAGGCAGTTGATGTAAATTACTATCAAGATTTCCTTAAGCTTCAAGAGTATAGTATATGTCTCATGTGCTTTCGTAGTTCATATGCTTCATAGTGACTATGACTGCAAGAATTTTTTGCAAGAATGGAAGAATACTACTGAATAGTATTTTTGTTGAAACCCTTTTTGGAACATCTGTTAATGTTTTCTCTACAGTGGCCTTAAATCACTGTGGAGACCTTATATTTCTCTTTGGTCGTGACTATGGGAGGGCTGGCCTTGGTTTTTTATTTGTTTGTTTGTTGTTTCTTGTTTTTTGGATGAAACTTCAGTATCACCTGGCACTTAATTGTTCCTGCTAAATAGACTGTGGTGCAGTTTCCAAAGGTTTAAGCAAGTGAACATAGATTTTATGGTCTTTCAGTCCCTGGGACAGGATCACAGGCATTGTGGGTTTCTGCAAATGATTACTGTTCTAGTGTTTTGTTTGTTTAACAAAACCAAGTTGGCCACAGCCTTGTTTTCATGGAAACCATTTTATGGTAGCTGGCAATAAATGTGTAAGACTTTTGAAAACACAGAAGACTGAAAAAGTAGGGCCAGGTGATGTGTTAGGTAGTGACTAGAGCCAAGGCAACTTTAAGCTTCTTAGAGGACATGATGTTTGAACCAAGACATGAGTGGGGAGGAAAATGTGTGTAAATGCAAAGTGTAGAAAGATAGGCCCATGAGAGGGGACAGAAGACACAAAGGGCAAAGGCTTCAATGACCCTAGTGTATCCAAAGAAGCAGAATCCAGGTTATTGTGACTGGCCGTGGCTGCCTCATAGAATCTGATGTATCAGAGGCAGGACAGGGTCAACTTCTGAACCAGCATCGTAAATGTGCCCTTTACTCTGCACTTGAAGACATGTTCTAAAAGTTTTATGTAACAGAGGTATATTTACTGATTTTTAAAGTTTATTCCAGCTACCATGTGCGAGTCAGACTGAAAAAGATAAGGAAGTGCATAATCATGACAGTGTAACAAGAATCCATCGGAGTGATATTGACCACTTGGACTCAAGCAAGGATCATGTAGATGGAGAAGAGGGCATAGAACTGTGGTCTGTTTTGATGGTGGAAGGAGTAGGGCTTGCCAGTGGATTGGGTTGCTAATGAAGGAAAGGCAAGAATTAAGCTGACTTTTAAAGATCTGACTGGAACACCAGGGAGAATGGCTGTGTCTCTATTGAGTTGTGGGATGTTGACAGAGGAAAGTGTTTGGCTTGAAAAGCAAGACGTTGAACAAAAGGATGATTTTGGCTTTCAAATAGAGATGCCCAGTAGCATGTAAGTCCAGACAAGGTTGACAAAGGTTTTATCTCCTCTTTAGCACCTCTCTCTCTCTCTCTCTCTCTCTCTCTCTCTCTCTCTCTCTCTCTCTCTCTCTCTCTCTCCCTCCCTCCCTCCCTCTCCTTCCCTCCCTTCCTTTCACTTCCTCCATTTCTCTCCCTCCCTTCCTTTCACTTCCTCCATTTCCCCTCCCTCATGCCCCTCTCTTGCTCTCTCCTCCATAAGTCATGATGACATTTTGAGTGCTTCAATCTCATAATAATGATGTGTTATTTTGGTCTGGCTAACTCAAGGGTATTTTGAACTCCAGATTTGTTCTTCCTTCTGTGTTCTCTACTAAAGTTTCCTCCCTTCATGATAAATCCCTGCAGACCCTGGCTCCGTGCTTTCCAAAGTGAGAACTGATTATTAGATAACCTGGTAAAAACCTGTGGCTGGTTTTCGAAGATTAATATTGAGTAAGGTCTAGTGTTAACAGAGCTTGCATTTTATAAACACAAGCATTATCCAGGGAGGAAGAGCAGCCTAGCAGTGGAGATTAGGTGCTTGGGCTTTCTGTGAGAGCAGTGCATAATCAGAGGATGCTGGCATCTTCTAACACTTTTTGACCTTGTATCACACCTTTAAATGACTTTGGATGTAGAATTCGATTTCACAGTAATTAAAGGTACACAGTGATCAAAACCGTCCTCCACGTCTTGCCAAGAGCTTCTCATTAATACATAAACTATCAACACTGTTATCTTATTTGTATTTCCTGATGGCTTTAAGTCAATTTTACCTAGCAAGAAATCTCATTAATCAGGAAGGAAAAAACTCACTAGAGAACCCACTTAATATAAACTTTTGGATAAATATAGCCTAGTCTAATGTTCTGAACAATGCATTCATTCTTTCATGGATACATAAAATGCAGCTTCATGTCTGAATGTTCTGTCATTAGTTATTGAATTTTAAATATATGGTGAAAACATTCACTCAGGTACATTTTTATTGAAGATTTTTTCCCACATTTTCTGACACTTCATTGTTTTTAATTGGTATGTAAAAGGCGAATTAAAAACCTTAGTGACTTACTTTCTGCCCACCATAATAAAAAAATGTATTTGTTAGTCTACTTATCAGTGTTGAAATAACTTGCCTCTCAATGTACATATCACTACACATGGCATTTTGGATAATTAGAAAGAGGTGAAATAATAATCTATATTTTCTCTATTGGATAGGTCTCTGAAGAAAACAAGTTAACTTATAGGTCATTTTAAGTAAGACTTAGTGTTATTTTTCTCCCAAATGAAAACAGATGTGTTTTTTCTTTGTTTGTTTGTTTTGTTTTGTTTTTTTCAAGACACAGTCTCTCTCTATAGTCCTGGCTATCCTGGGGCTCACTCTGTAGACCAGGGTGGCCTCTAACTTACAGATCAGGTGTGTGTTACAGCACTCAGCCCAGCTGTTGTTCTTAAGTGATCATTAATAGGATTTATGCTCTTTGAAAACCTGACAAAACGTAGAAAAGGTAACTTATGCAAAAATAAAATAAGACACGCAAAGATAAAAATAAATCTTTCTCAAGGTGGACATCCAAAGGGAAACACTGTGATCCTCAGATTTTCAGAAAACGTGTGTTTTGTTGTGGCTAACACCCCAGTTATACAGTACTAGATCCTCCAGCGCCTTCCCCACAGGTTTAATCCATTTCTTTTCTCTGTATGAGGGAATTGGGGCTGCAGAGTGGAGAACATCAGAGAGGAGATGAAGAGTAAGCGATCTTTGCAACATTGGAATAAATGACAAGGTCAAAGTCATTTAAGAATGACACGTGAATCACGAGACTTTAGAGACACTCTGGATTCTGCCTACATTAACTCTGCCCTCAGCACCCAGCGCAAAGGGATACTGTGGTAGCTCCTTTTGCACTTTTGGATAATTCAGAGTAACTTTAAGTTCACTCCGTGGCCGTTATTCATTTAAATTACTGATTTTGGACCTACCGTTGTTAATTTGGTATGCTCCTGACCTCGCCTGTCCATAAATATTTAGGTAACACAAATGAATGTGAAGACCACAGACACAGGAAATACATGGTAGATTAAATTCAAAACTCCACTGAACCCTCAAGTGTAGGTTAATATTAATGCATGAAAATAAAATTTATATTGAGAATATTGAACCAGAAGCAATGAATATAAAACAGGGGTGACGGCATAAAATAGTCCATAGATAATTTATAGCGTAGTCTATATATATATTCATTTGCATAAAGTTTAACAATATTTTTCTTAATGGGAATATCACTGAATAAGCAACAGATGGGATTTCTTATAGGAAATTACACTCCATTCAAAAACATTCAGGCTGGATATCTTCGACATAGCAAGCTGTCATTATATCTCTCTGGTAGCACACAAGTAATCTAATAGGGGCTCTTTTATAATAGAAACTTTGGCAAGATCCAGAGACATTATTCTGCATTGCATCAAGTGTTGGTATGTGAGTCCTATAAGAAAGAAGCCAAGTTGGTAGGGGCAGATATAGCTTTTAACATCTTACTTTTAAATACAGACAATCTTCAGTAAAGCTTACATTCTGTGTAAGCAAACAAAACAAAACAAAGCAAGAAGTAAATATCTGTTTTGCTCTTGAAAACTGATTATATATTTCATTTAAAAAAAACTAAAAGTTTCTGATTTTTGTCAGTTTTTCTTCCTAGAATGTTTCAGGTGGTAAGAAATTTTCTTTGCCCTTTTAAAAAAATATCATATATATATATATACATATATATATATATCTTTTTTGATTGCACTTTTTACTTACATTTTAAAGCTATCCAATTTCCCAGGTCCCCCCCCCCGAAACCCCTCCCCGTTCTATAAGGGTGCTCCCTCACCTACCAAACCACTCCCTCCTACCTCCCTGCCCTGACACTCCCCTACGCTGGGACATCAAGCCTGGACAGGATCAAGTGCCTCTCATCCCATTGCTGCCCAACAAGGCCATCCTCTGCTACATGTCCAGATGGAGCCACGGGTCCCTCCCTGTGTCCCTTGAAGTGGTGGTTGCATCCCTGGTTCTGGTGGGTCTGCTTGGCTGACATTGTGCTCTTAGGGGGCTGCAAACCCCTTCCACTGCTTCAGTCCTTTCTCTAACTCCTCCACTGGACCCTGCTCTCACTTCAGTGGTTGGCTGTGAGTGCCAGCTCTGTATCTGTCATGCTCTGGCAGAGCCTCTTAGGAGACAGCTGTATCAGGCTCCTGCAGCATGCCCTTCTTGGCATGACAACATTGTCTGGGTGTGGTGATTGTATATGGGATGCATCCCCATGTGGGGAAGTCTCTAGTTGGCCTTTCAGTCTCTATTCCAAACTTTGTCTCCATATTTCCTCCTGTGAGCATTTTTTCCCCCTTTCTAAGAAGGTCTGGAATATCCACATATCGGTCTTCCTTCTTATTGAGCTTCCTGTAGTTTGTGAATTGTATCTTGATTTTTCCGAGCTTTGAAACTAATATCCACTTATCAGTGAGTGCACACCATGTGTGTTCTTTTGTGATGGGTTACCTCACTCAGGATGATATTTTCCAGTTCCATCCATTTGCCTATGAATTTCATGAAGTCATTGTTTTTAATACCTGAGTAGTACTCCATTGTGTAGATGTACCACATTTTCTGTATCCATTCCTCTGTTGAAGGGCATCTGGGTTCTTTCTAGCTTCTGGCTAGTATAAATAAGGCTGCTATGAACAGAGTGGAGCATATGTTCTTGTTATATGTTGGAGCATCTTTTGGGTATATACCCAAAAGGAATGGTATAGCTGGGTCCTCAGGTAGTTCAATGTCAAATTTTCTGAGGAACCTCCAGACTGATTTTCAGAGTGGTTTTACCAGTCTGCAATCCCACCAACAATGGAGGCGTGTTCCTCTTTCTACACATCCTCGCCAGCATCTGCTGTCACATGAGTTTTTGATTTTAGACATTCTGACTGGTGTGAGGTGGAATCTCAAGGTTGTTTTGATTTGCATTTCCCTGATGACTAAGGATGCTGAACATTTCTTTAGGTGCTTTTTGGCCATTCAATATTCCTCAGATGAGAATTCTTTGTTTGGCTCTATAGCCCATTTTTAAAAGTGTTATTTGATTCTCTGGAGCCTAACTTTTTGAGTTCTTTGTATACATTGGATATTAGCCCTCTATCAGATGTAGGATTGGTAAAGATCTTTTCCCAATCTGTTGGTTGCCGTTTTGTCCTAACCACAGTGTCCTTTGCCTTATAGAAGCTTTGCAATTTTATGAGGTCCCATTTGTTGATTCTTGATCTTAGAGCATAAGCCACTGGTGTTCTGTTCAGGAAATTTTCCCCAGTGCCCATGTGTTAGAGGCTCTTTCCCACTTTCTCTTCTATTAGTTTCAGTGTATCTGATTTTATGTGGAGGTCCTTGATCCACTTGGACTTGATCTTTGTATAAGGCAATAAGAATAAATCTACTTGCATTCTTCTACATGCTGGCCTCCAGTTGAAACAGCACCATTTGTTGAAAATGTGATCTTTTTTCCACTGGATGGTTTTAGCTCCTTTGTCAAAGATCATGTGACCATAAGTGTGGGGTTCATTTCTGGTTCTTCAGTTCTACCCCATTGGTCTACCTGCCTTTTTGTTATTTTGTTATTCCAAATGAATTAACAAATTACTCTTTCTAACTCTGTGAAGAATTGACTTGGGGTTTTGATGGGGATTGCATTGAATCTATCGATTGCTTTCTGCAAGATGGTCATTTTTACTATATTAACCATGTCAATCCATGAGTATGGGAAATTTTTTCATCTTCTGAGATCTTCTTCAATTTCTTTCTACAGAGACTTGAAGTTCTTGTCCTACAGATCTTTTACTTGCTTGGTTAGAGTCATACCAAGCTATTTTATATTATTTGTGACTATTGTAAAGGGTTTCATTTCCTTAATTTCTTTCTCAGCCCATTTATCCTTTGATTAGAGGAAGGTTACTGATTTGTTTGAATTAATTTTATATCCAGCCACTTTACTGAAGTTGTTTATCAGCTGTAGGCATTCTCTGGTGGAATTTTTGGGGTCACTTCAAGACATTATCATATCTGCAAATATTGATACCTTTATTTCTTGTTTTCAATTTGTATTCTGTTGACCTCTTTTTGTTGTCTAATTACTCTGGCTTGGATTTCAAGTACTATATTGAATAGGAAGGGAGAAAGTGGGTAGCCTTGTCTAGTTGCTGATTTTAGTGGGATTGCTTCAATTTTCTCTCTATTTAGTTTAATGTTGGCTACTGTTTTGCTGTATATAGCTTTTATTATGTTTAGGTATGAGTCTAGAATTCCTGATTTTCCTAAGACTTTTATTATGAAGGGGTGTTGAAGGGCTGGAGAGATGGCTCAGTGGTTAAGAGCGCTGACTGCTCTTCCGAAGGTCCTGATTTCAGTTCCCAGCAACCACATGGTGGCTCACAACCATCTGTAATGGGATCTGATGCCCTCTTCTGGTATGTCTGAAGACAGCCACAGTGTACTCACATACATAAAATGAAGGGATGTTCAATTTTATCAAATTCTTTCTTAGCATCTAATGAGATAATCATTTTTTCTTTTGAGTTTGTTTATGTAGTGAAATACATTGAAGGATTTCTGTGTATTGAAACATCCCTGCATCCTTAGGATAAAGCCTACTTACTTGATCATAATGGATGATCATTTTGATGTGCTCTTGGATTTGGTTTGCAAGAATCTTACTGAGTATTTTGGCATTGATATTCATAAGGAAAATTGGTCTGAGGTCCTCTTTTTCTGTTGGGTGTTTTTGTGGTTTAGGTATAATTGTAATTGTAGCTTCCTAGAACAAACTGGGTAGTGTTCCTTCTGTTTCTACTTTGTGGAATTGTTTGGACAGTATTGGTATTAGTTCTTCTTTCAAGGTCTGATAGAATTCAGCACTAAACTCATCTAGTCCTGGGTTTTTTGGGGATGGGAGACTTTTAATGACTGCTTCTATTTCTTTAGGAGTTATGGAACTGTTTAGATGGTTTATCTGACCCTGATTTAGCTTTGGTACCTTATATTTGTCTAGAAAATTGCCCATTTCATCCAGATTTTCCAGTTTTGTTGAGTATAGGCTTTTGTAGTAGGATTGTCCCACGCGCGACTTCTCGCCGGCAGGAAACACGTGGGTACATAGAAATCCTTGCTGTGACCAAACTTTATTAAAATCTTAAAGAGGAAGCCTCGGCGCGCCAACATGGTGCGCTTATATACACCCTAGCATGGTGCATCCACACCTGATTGGTTGTTTACCCATGATCTCGTCAGGCAAGCCCCGGAGTGGGCAAAGGCCTGGCACGAAGGCACTCTTGCACATGCGCACAGTTAACTTCCTGAAAGGGAGTCGGCTGGTGCGTCGAAGGCTGGCGCCATCTTGTAATGGCGGAGGCTATCCTGGCCTTCCACGTGGGGCGCAGTGGAAGCCAGCGCCATCTAGTGGTGGCGAATGTTATTGCGGCCCTCTATATAGGATGTGATTTTTTTTATTTCCTTAGTTTCCATTTTATGTTTCCCTTTTCATTTCTGATTTTGTTAATTTGGGCACACTCTCTATGCCCTCTGGTTAGTCTGGTTCATCTATCTGGTTAATTTTCTCAAAGAATCAGCTCCTGGTTTTGTTGATTCTTTGTATAATTCTTTTTGTTTCTACTTGGTTGATTTCCGCCCTGAGTTTGAATATTTCCTAATGTCTACTCCTCTTGGATATATTTGCTTCTTTTTGTTCTAGAGCTTTCAGGTGTGTTGTCAAGGTGATAGTGTATGCTATCTCCAGTTTCTTTTTGGAGGCACTCAGACCTATTGACTGTCCCATGAGTTTAAGAATGTTCTGCCTTCATTATCATTAAATTCTGGAAGTCTTCAATTTCTCTCTTTATTTATTCCTTGACCAAGTTATCATTGAGTAGAGTGTTGTTCAGCTTCCATGTATGTGTGGGCTTTCTGTTGTGTTTGTTGTTATTTAAAACCAGCCTTAGGGGGTTGGGGATTTAGCTCAGTGGTAGAGTGCTTGCCTAGGAAGCGCAAGGCCCTGGGTTTGGTCCCCAGCTCCGAAAAAAAGAACCAAAAAAAAAAAAAAAAAACAGCCTTAGTATGTGGTGATCTGATAGGATGCATGGGATTATTTCTATCATCTTGTATCTGTTGAGTCCTGTTTTGTGAGCAATTATATTATCAGTTTTGGAGAAGGTACCATGAGACAGTGAGAAGACAGTATATTCTTTGTTTTACGATGACATATTCTATAGCTATTTCTTAAATCTATTTGGTTCATAACTTCTATTAGTTTCACTGTGTCTCTGTTTAATTACTCTTTCCATGATCTCTCAAATGATGAGAGTGGGATGTTGAAGTCTCCCACTATTATTGTGTGAAGTGCAATGTGTTCTTTGAGTTTTAGTAAAGTTTCTTTTATGAATTTGGTTGCTCTTGCAATTGGAGCATAGATTTTCAGAATTGAGAATTTATCTTGGTGGATTTTCCTTGGACAAGTATGAAGTGTCCTGCCTTATCTGTTTTGATATCTTTTTGTTGCAGGTCGATTTTATTTGATGTTAGAATGGCTTCCCCAGCTTGTTTCTTGTGACCATTTGCTTGGAAAAAAAATTTCAAGACTTTTATTCTGAAGTAGTGTCTGTCTTTGTCACAGAGGTGTGTTTCCTGTATGGAGCAAAATGCTGGGTTCTGTTTACATATCCAATCTGTTAGTCTATGTCTTTTTATTGGGCAACTGGGTTTATGGATTTTGAGAGATATTAGGGACCAATGATTGTTGTTTCTTATTATTTTTGTTGTTATTGGTGGGTTTATGCTTGTGTGGCTATCTTCTTTTGTGTTAGTTGAAAGAGATTACTTTCTTGCTTTTTCTAGTGTGTAGCTTCCTTCCTTGTGCTGGAGTTTTCCATCTATTATCCTTTGTAGGGCTGGATTTGTGTGAAGACATTGTGTAAATTTGGTTTTGTCATGGAATATCTTGGTTTCTCCATCTATGGTAATGGAGAGTTTTGCTGGATACAGTAGCCTGGGTTGGCATACGTGTTCTCTTAGGGTCTGTATGACATCTTCCCAGGATCTTCTCATTTTCCTAGTCACTGTTGAGAAGTCTGGTGTAATTCTGATAGGTCTGGCCTTATATGTTACTTGATGTTTTTCTCTTACTGCATTTAATATTCTTTCTTTGTTTAGTGCATTTGCTGTTTTGACTATTATGTGATGGGAGGAATTTTTTGGGGGGGTCCAATCTATTTGGAGTTCTGTTGGCTTCTTGTATGTTTATGGGTATCTCTTCCTTTAGGTTAGGGAAGTTTTCTATAATTTTGTTGAAGATATTTACTGGCTTTTTAATTTGGGAGTCTTTGCTCTCTTCTATCCCTATTATCCTTAGGTTTGATCTTCTCATTGTGTCCTGGATTTCCTGGATGTTTTGGGTTAGGAGCTTTTTGCGTTTTATCTTTGATGATTGTGTTGATGTTGTCTATGGTATCTTTGGCCCCTGAAAATCTCTTTTCTATTGCTTGTATTCTGTTGATGATGCTTGCATGTATGACTTCTAATCTTTGTCCTAGATTTTCTACCTCCAGTGTTGTCTCCGTTTGTGATTTCTTTATTGTTTTTACTCCACTTTAAGATCCTGGATGGTTTTGTTCAATTCCTTCACTTGTTTCATTGTGTTTTCCTGTAATGCTTTAAGGGATTTTTGTGTTTCCTCTTTAAGGGCTTCTACCTGTTTACCTGAGTTGTGCTGTATTTGTTTAAGGGAGTTATTTATGTCTTTCTTAAATTCATTTAACATCATTATGAGATGTGATTTTAAGTTAGAATCTTGCTTTTCTAGTGTGTTGGTTTATCCTGGACTTGCTGTGGTGAGAGAACTGGGTTCTGAAGATGCCAAGTGGCCTTGGTTTCTGTTGGTTATGTTCTCGTACTTTCTTCTTGATGTGTGCTTATTCCTGATGTTAGCTGGTCTTGCTGTCTCTGGCAGTGGCTTGACCCTCCTGTAAGCTTCTGTGTCATCACTCCTGGGAGACCAACTCTCTCTCTCAGTGGGCTCTGAGCACAGAGTGCTGTGGCACAGGGCCAGCTCTGGGCTCAAACAGAAACCAAAATTATCCTGTTCCAGACTGCTCCTTGGCTCCTGAGTCCTTAGGGCTCCAGACGGGTCCTTTGGAGCAGAAGTGGTAGTCCTACCTGTGCTCTCAGGTGTGTCAGCACTCATGGGAGACCAGCTGTCTCTCAGCAGGTTTTGGGCACCTGATTATACATTTCTGAAATGGAAATATGATAATTAGAAACCTCTTCAATCACGAGGGGTGCACACCAGAGACATTTCTTCACTGAATGTTTTGAGAGTGTAATTATTGCATATTAATCATACTAATTAGTTATCTTTGACACAAGAACAACTTTAAGCTATAAAAACATTTTAAACTTCAAAATTAGATAAGTCACTGAAAAGAATTATGTTCAACTTTTATGTATAAACTATTAAAGTTTTACTCTAAAATTAAGCTTGCCTTTACCTGTTTTGTTTCTTTAACATGAAGTCATCAGATGGCCTATCAAAATGCTGATAGACCTTGTAGTGAATATAATAAACATCACATCAAATAATAAATTGTGGTAACTATCATAAATTCCATGTATTTATCCAATACCCTCCGAGCATACTCCTTGAGCAGAGCTGGAATGGTTATAACAGCCCCAGACACCCTCAGTCTTTGCTTTCCCAGTACTGGGATTAAAAATTCAAGATATTAAGCTTGCCTTTAATGTGGGTATTGAGATTGAATTCATGTCCTCTTGCATGGGTGCCAACCACATAACTTACTGAGCTATCTATCCTGCTCTTGTTTATTTTTATATCTTTTACTTTCTTATGTTTAAAATACATAGATATAAATATAAATACATATATGAATATATATCAATAATTATAAATCAGCACTGATAGATGCATAAAGTATAAAGATTCATTCTATATGAAAAATTAACATCATGCAAGGAAGATGCACTAATTGTATGTGAGCAAAGTTTATATGTAATATAATATATATAATTGAAATTAAATTATCATTAATCTAAACTGAAGTGTTGTTAATCTATAATGTTAGGTATAATACTTAGAGCCTTTAATGACAAAGCAACACAAACAATATACTTTTAAAAGGAGGAAAATGGCATTCTAATATAAATATTTAACACCAATAGTAATGAAAGAAGAAAAACTACAAAATAAGTGAAAAACAAACAGCAAATGATAAGTATAAACTCAATCTTAGGACAATTATATAAATTGTAAATACTTACAAAGGCAAATAATTATTCAAATGGATAAATAGGCATGATACATCTATATAGTATCTAAAATAGACATACTTTATACTTCAAATTTTGGTAAAAACAAATTCATTAAAAGTAAAAGAATAACAGTAAAAGAAAGTATGCCACTCAATCTATATTCAAATGCTTTAATAGCTATACAAATATCAGAAAGACTATTTTTTTATTATTTATCATCTTATAATCTTAGTCCATCAAGAGGAGATAGCAATGATCAATATATATGCACCCAACAATACAACCCTAAAATCCACAAACATTGACAAAGTTGAAGACAGAAATAAATACTTTAATAAAAATTATGGAAAACCTCAATATCAAATATAAAGATTAAAAGATCATTAGGTAGAAAATTCTCAAGGAAAATGTGTTACCTCTAAGATACCATGATCTAATGGTTTCTGGAGAACTTTTCTTCCTGAAATATCAGAATATGTGTTCTTCTCAAATATGCATGAAACATTGTCCTGAACAGGCCATAAAATATGCTTCAAAAATTCAAGTCTTTCATATGAGAATTGAGTATGTCTTCAACCATAAAATGGACTCAGATTAGAAATCAACAAAGCACACTTCTATGTAAACAATCCTAGCGGTGCAGTTGGCAGTTATCTAGGGTCCACGTCATCGAGGCAAAGTATTTTAAGACATCTCTCTACACCCTCACGGCTGTGTTCCCTTTGACAGATCATGGGATAATCTCCAACATCTTGCTTTTGCTATTCATTGGAACTTTTAGCTGATTTTCCTTTCAACATTTGGTTTTTTATTCATATCACGTTGTTCTGAGTTCAGCACCCTTAACAGTCCCCTAATCTGAAGGGATGGGGCCTTCTTTTTGTCATCTTTTAAAGTCTGGCAGTATTCTATAGCAGATGAGAATTCAGATGATGTTGGTGTAATTCCAAGTTTGCTAACTGCTGGTCACTGCACTGGCTCTGTTCAGCTCGTCTCTTATTAGTCTGGACAGTATTTATGAAAGGTGTGATTGCTTGTCAAAATATGAAACTTGAAATCATTTAGGTAAAACTTTAGGCTTTTGGCTTCTTTGGAAAATGTGGATGATCTGGCAGCATGGAGTCTATGATCACATATGGCACCAGCTGGCTGGCACTAAATAACAACTGTCCCTGTGGATGGTCTAGGTTCTGTGGTCCACAGTCTTCACACATGTCCTCTACCCAAGGACCCAGGTCACTTACTATTATTAGCTCACAACTCTGTTTTTCATATAGAAGTATGAGAGGGATATGAAGAAGTGAATGTAGTTTATATGCACAGTTATATCAAAATGGAGGGAGGCAAGATCAGGGGCCATGTTTTTTCTGCAAAGCTGACCAGCTTAGTTCATTTATTGATTTGCTCACATTTATTATCTACTGTTTGTGGACACTACTGTAGTTGCTAAAGACAAATAGGTGAGGTGCTTCGACATAAGTACCTGGAGTTTGCATTCCAACCATCTGATACCCACAGTACTGTACATTTTGGTTTATACAAACAACAACAAATGATACCAGTAATCTTAAGACATGCACAAAGAATGAGGAGGGTGGGTGAGAAGAGGGAAGTGGGCTACCTGATTGGAATAGTGTTAGAATTCAAGAGTGAGTGGTAAGGACTGAAGGGATGGCAAAGATATAATTATTTGGAGTGTTCGTTTAAATAGTTTGCTGGGTTAATGAGAGGCTACCAGTTAGACAGCCAGGTCAAAGGAAGTCTGATTTAAAAAGAGAAAGCATATATTTGTAAAGCAAGATTACAAGACCATTTGAAGAGGACACATTAAAGATTTAAAAGGAGATTTACTCTCGAATAAAAAATATCACAATACATTCTAGAAGAGAAAAAGCAATTGGAACGTGTGCCGGACTGCGCAACAGCAAAAGAACTGGACCTTCAGTGTTGTAGGTGGGGCACATTAGGGAGAAATGGATCCACTTCAACAGATTCCTAAACCATGAAGGATTAAGAGGAATCAGACTATGCAGAAACCAATGAGAGGAGAACATGTAGGTGTCCACACATTTTTGTGTGTGGGTATGCAAACACTCCTGTGTGTGAGCGTATGTGTGTGTGTACATATGTGTCAGATTAGCCTGAGAGCCCAAGTGACCAACTTACTATCTTCTTTATCCAACTACACAGGAAGTGGGGGGTCTTAGAAGCTAAAGAATTTGAATTTGAACCATAAACATTACAGATTGAGCTTAACAAGAAAATAAACACAAGAATAAGCGAGAACAACAAAAATTGGGGCAAAAGCAAACTTCTATAGTGGACATGAGACTCTGAGATTAATACGCCCCCTTGCACCATATCCACACTTGCGAATACCTATTGTCAGGTGAATATAATTTACCATGTGTAAAATAAAAGTATTCTTATATCTACAGAAATAATCACTATATATTAATATTTGAAGAGTCCTTGGAGCTAATCATACTGAGCAGTGACGCCTCCCATTGACTCACCTTGCCATCATAGGCAGTGTTTTTCATCACAGTCATTCTTCAGTGTGAATGGCTGGCACAATTTTCCAGAAATTCGTTAGCTTCATAGCTTCCTGTATGGATCAGAGGCAAAATTATTGGAAAAAACTAACCCAGACAAAGTAGAGATATTCAGAGATGCAGGAGTTAAGCAGGTACCTAGAAAATGAGTTTTTAAACAGGAGAATAAAATAAAATAGCAAGGGAAATATATTTCTTTTAATTCTTGCTAATATACAGTCCTTCTTGAAAGATGTAAGTCTATGGTCATGTGACCCTGAGCATGGTTGATCTTTTTTTTTTCCATTTTATTAAATTGGGTATTTCTTATTTACATTTCTTTCTTTTTTTTTTATTAACTTGAGTGTTTCTTATTTACATTTCGAGTGTTATTCCCTTTCCCGGTTTCCGGGCAAACATCCCCCTAACCCCTCCCACTCCCCTTCTTTATGGGTGTTCTCCTCCCCATCCTCCCCCCATTGCCGCCTTCCCCCCCAACAATCACGTTCACTGGGGGTTCAGTCTTCAGTCTTAGCAGGACCCAGGGCTTCCCCTTCCACTGGTGATCTTACTAGAATATTCATTGCTACCTATGAGGTCAGAGTCCAGGGTCAGTCCATGTATAGTCTTTAGGTAGTGGCTTAGTCCCTGGAAGCTCTGGTTGCTTGGCATTGTTGTTCATAAGGGGTCTCGAGCTCCTTCAGGCTCTTCGAGTTCTTTCTCTGATTCCTTCAACGGTGGTCCTGTTCTCAGTTCAGTGGTTTGCTGTTGGCATTCGCCTCTGTATTTGCTGTATTCTGGCTGTGTCTCTCGGGAGCGATCCTGTCGGTCTGCACTTCTTTGCTTCATCCATCTTGTCTAATTGGATGGCTGTATATGTATGGGCCACATGTGGGGCAGGCTCTGAATGGGTGTTCCTTCTGTGTCTGTTTTAATCTTTGCCTCTCTATTCCCTGCCAAGGGTATTCTTGTTCCCCTTTTAACGAAGGAGTGAAGCATTCACATTTTGATCATCCGTCTTGAGTTTCATTTGTTCTAGGCATCTAAGGTAATTCAAGCATTTGGGCTAATAGCCACTTATCAATGAGTGCATAACATGTGTGTTTTTCTGTGATTGGGTTACCTCACTAAGGATGATATTTTCCAGTTCCAACCATTTGCCTACGAATTTCACAAAGACATTGTTTTTGATAGCTGAGTAATATTCCATTGTGTAGATGTACCACATTTTCTGTACCCATTCCTCTGTTGAAGGGCATCTAGGTTCTTTCCAGCTTCTGGCTATTATAAATAAGGCGAGATCTTATCTGAAGAGGTATAAGGTAAGAAAGAACGATGTCCAATAAAATAGTATTGTCAAATTCTGAAAACCTTGGGGTGACATTTAGATCTTAAGAGCTTTAAGGTGGAGAGCTGGAGACAAAGGAAATTGGAAACAAAATGGAATATCCACATATGATTCATGTGGTAAGGGAATAACATGGGACGTGGGATTTCCTTCAACAGTAAGTTTTCCATAGCTACCTCCAAGTTTTCATTTGAAAGTTCGCTTGGTGCTGTTGCTTCAACCCTACAAGTACCCTCCTTAAAGTCTTAAATAGTCTCAAGGAGAACAGTTAGGCATCTCTGGCTGCTTCTATGTTGATATAGTTAATTATGAAACACTACTTAGAATAATACAACTGTCCCCAGCAATTTAGTAAAATTTCATTTGGTACTGTAGAAATCCTAGAAAATACAATATCTCATTATTGACATTAACTACTTGGATGGAATTGACAGAAAAAAAATGTTTACTATTATTGCTTTTAGTAGAGCTGATCATAATAGTCAATGTTAGTATTAATAATTAAGTGAATGGTGCTTTATTTATATAACACAACTTAAGTTTTGTTTGTCCTTAAGTGATATGCTTCCTTACCTGAAAAAAAATAAAGAAGTGAAAAGCAGCTTCATTTCAAGATTGCAGAGTTTCATTCAATATTGCAGAATTCTTACATCCAATGAAAAGAAATAAACTCTTTACCCATTATTTAATGAAAATCAAATTCAGGATATGTGGCTATGTATATTGTGAATTTCTGTGTGTTTCCTTGTGTTTTTACCAAGACAATCTTGGCATTGAGATCGATATAGAAGGAAATTAAGACCATCCTTTGGCTTCTACTCTCTACAAAGACTAATTTTTCTAGAGTAAGGACAATACAGCCGAATCACATTTAATTTATTGTCATCATAACTTACTGGAAATCAATATTAAGAATTCATTTTAAAGGCTAAATTAGATTTTATGGCAAATTTTCTTCAGAAAATATTCCTTGATTTATAATCTTTTCAAAAAAGTTCTTCCCACTTTCTCTACCAAACCATGAAAGAAGCCCACTTTTATTCTTCCTAAATCATTGCTGTCCATCCAAAATCAGTGAATTCTGAGACTCTTCCGTATACTGTAGCCTACCCACTTGTCTATAAGCTTTAAGAACATCAGATGATTGCAAAAGGAAGAGAATAAGAATTTAAATTACATAGAAAATGCAGACCCAGATGCTTCCATATATCTAACAACCAAAAAAAAGAACAATAAATTATAATCCCATTGGAAGTAGCTATGACTGAGAAATTGCATTTCATAGAGTTTATACTTGCATTTCTTCCCTGGTCACCTTCAGTCTTCCTACAATCCTTATTTGCTTTCTTCCCATAGTAAGATATTTCCCAAAGGTCTTCCAGAGGAATACTCTGTAGCCGTCATGTTTCGGGTACGAAGAAGCACTAAAAAGGAAAGGTGGATTTTATGGAAGATTTTAAACCAGCAGAATATGCCCCAGGTAAGCCAGTAATTCATTTCATTGGGTCAGGTGGTTCTCTATTCTGTGTACCCAAATTTGGAGATAGATTTAGTATTCAAATATTATGTTGTTTAGGGGAATTGTCAATAGCCTTGTTAAGTAAAATAGCCTTGATGGTAAACATGATATGAGAATCTGGTGAATCAAAAGTTAGTGCTTTGCTTTGTCTTAAAGATCTATTTACTTTTATTTTATGTGCGTAAATGTTTGCCTGCATGTTTGTATGTATGTATGTATGAATGCATGTATATACATACACTATGTGCTTGTCTAATGATCAGAGAGGTCAAAAAGTAGCGTTGGATTCCCAGGGACTGCAGTTACATTTTTTTGCCACCAATGGGTGCTGAGACTTGGAACCTGCTCCTCTGCAGGAACAGCCATTGTGTTTACCACTGAGCCCACACCTTGAACTTCACCCCGTTTTTTAATTTTATCAACTATTTTATCCGAAGCCAGTGGAACTGCTTTCCTTTCACAGATGCTTCATTGACTGGCTTCACCTCATAATGAACTTCACATCCTCTCATGTGTATCATTATTAAAGAGATTTATTTCTTTATTTAAAATTCCTTTGTCAATTGAAAGCTGATATTTCAATATTGGATTCATCAAAAGAAACAAATATGGACCACATGCTTCATGCTAGAAAGATGAGAAGAAATTTAGGGCTGGGACAATGGCTCAGTGGGGAATGCATTTCTCATGTAAAACTGTGGATTGGAGTTTAGATCCTTAGGATATACATGAGGACCAAGTGAAGGTGGGGGCTCACCAGTTTGTCCAGCATTTACGAAAAGGGAGAAGGGATTCTCAGAGCAAGTTAGTTAGCAAGACTAGTCAAATTGATGAGCTCTGGGTTCAAGAGACCTGGATTGCACATACATACATACATACATACATACATACATACATTCATGTATACAGGCAAATATGCACATAAAATAAAAGTAAATAGATCTTTAAGACAAAATAAAAACAAACCTCTCCTTCACCAGATTCTCACATCATATATCATCAAGGCTATCTTACTTGAGGGAGACACCCAATGTTAATTGACTCCCACATTCTTGTGTACATATGTTCATTACATCTGCACACACGCACATGCGTGCACAAACACACACACACATGCATATATGTACCTATACACACTCACAGATGTATTTCACATATAGGAACACATATACCCAAGCAAAACGCACACACACACACACACACACACACACACACACACCACACGCATGCACATATATATATATACACATATACAACACATACATGCACATACACACATATACAACATGCACATACACATGTATAGACATATGTCCTCAACATATAGAAGCACATATACCCAAGCACACAAGCACACATACACAAACACATTCCAAAAGAAAATAAAGATTTTAAAAAGTAGAATTCCTGTTGTTCTGGAGCAGAAAGTGTGAGAGCATTTATGAGAGCATAGACAGCACAGTTATGGTATTGAGGGAAGCATGATGGGAGGTGTCTGAGCATAGACAGGAGAGGCTACCAATATATAGAGGGTGGAGAATCCAGGAGCACTTGTGGAGATGGCATGGAGATGAAGGGTGATGCAAGCATTCACTCCACAGACCTCAAAATGGCGTAGCATCACACACTTGTGCTCTCTTCATAATCATTGAGTACCTTTAGCTTTGGTTGGTCTTCTCACTGTTAATAAAGGTCATAAGCTTAGGACGAGATGCCCATTTGAACTCAAAATGCATGTCATTTATGAAATAACTTCTCCTTGCCATGAAAATTATTAAAGGTTTAAAAGGTCCAGGTCATTTTTCATGCATAAAGAAAGGCATATATTGTTTTTCATCTGAAACGAGCAACCTTGATATCTATATGCACATAGAGAACAATATAAGCATGTCTATGTATGTGATAATATGATCCAGTAGTATAATTTAAAATCATGACCTTTATACTTGTATGCTTACTTTATGAATATATAACAATTATATAGCTATAATTATGGCATTGATAATGTATAATGTATATATGATAATGATAATGTATAACGTAAAATAGTCACATATTTATATACACATACAGTCCCTTATATGCTCTTTTGTAAATGAGCTGACCACAAGAGATGCTGCATGCCGGCACACTTGAATCAAGGTACTCCGTCTTTTGTTTGCACCACTGTTGCAGGCATAGGTACCGTCTCACGGCTAGCCAGTTCTTCAGTTATGCCGTTATACACACAGAACTTTTAATTGTGTGCTTTACTAATTTTGAATGTCAATTTTCAAGCCATATAAAGATGTTCTCCTTATCTGCCTTCATTTTTTTCTTCAGATATCTGTAGTGATCGATGGTACGAAGAAGGTGGTAGAATTTATGTTCCGGGGTGCTGAGGGAGATCTGCTGAACTATGTTTTTAAGAACCGAGAACTTCGTCCTCTCTTTGATCGTCAATGGCATAAACTTGGCATTGGCGTGCAACCCCGAGTCCTTTCTCTCTATATGGATTGTAACTTAATTGCAAGTCGTCACACAGAAGAAAGGGACTCTGTGGATTTTCACGGAAGGACAGTTATTGCCGCACGAGCTTCAGATGGCAAACCCGTGGATGTAAGTTCTATCGCTAATGCTAGCAGGGAGCTTCCACCATTCCTAAACTAAAGCAAAATACCTTACAACAGCGGCTTTCTGGGACTGGGGATGTGGTTCGATGTGTAGAATGCTTGCATGACATACGGGATGTGATCTCCAAATAACCAGGAATGGTGGTGGTTCTTGGTGGTGTGTGCTTCCAACCCAGACAAGAGCATCAGAAGTTCAGGTCAGGGTCAATCTCAGTCACATTGTGAGTTTAGGGTCAGTGGGCTGCATAAGACCCAGTAGAGAGAGAGGGAGAAGGAGAGGGAGAGGGAGAGGGAGAGGGAGAGGGAGAGGGAGAGGGAGAGGGAGAGAGAGAGAGACAGAGACAGAGAGAGAGAGACAGAGACAGAGAGAGAGACAGAGAGAGGGGGGGGAGGGAAACCATTTCTTCCTTTAATGATTACAATACCCATCTCTCACCAATGTTTATGTTGTCATGTATGAAGAATATTTATTTTCAACTGTATTTTCACACGTAACTCTATTCTGTTTTCACCCATATTTTCCAGTCAAGCAATTTAAAATAACTGGATTGTACCTTTAAAAACTAAGATTATTAAGAGTAACTTTTAGTGAAAAAATTGAAAACACAACACAAAGAAAGTGTAAGCTTGCCCAAGCCTTTATGCTTTGAATAAAAGGATTAGGAAAAGATGAACTTTAAATAGTTCCAGACTGTCTGATGTTTTCATTCAAGAACAATAGCCAATTCATTCAAGAACCATATAGCAATTCAACTGCATTTCCCACAACTTATAATGTCTTCTTAGAGTTCCTTTGACAGAAATAAAGTCATTCAATCTATCAGTGGGTCACTTGGATGAGACGACATGGCCAGAAAACCTCTTACAGATAAAATGTCCTATAAAAATTACATTTTGAAGCTAAACTGATATAAATTTTACTGTTGATTTCCTTGCAGTGATCTTTTAAGAGTTTGATCTAGCTAAATTTAATAGCAAAATGTTTTTCTTATGGGTTAAATGATAAGAAAGCTTCCAAAAATCTGCTGTGGACATTACCAATAATAAATGCCAAAACTGTAAGCATCAAGGGCTGACAGGGAAATTGCACTTCAGAAATAAGAGCCTTGTGCAAATATGCCTTTGAGGGGGTTGCCCTTTATAAAGATTGTTTGGAAGTAAATGATGTATAGATACAGATACATATTCAAGGAAATAGGATTTTAAAGCATTTTTCTTAGGGGCATTGTATGAACAGATCAGAGAGACTGTCTGGGTTGAGGTCTTGGATGACCAGGAACAGAGGACAGAGGCAGAGCAAAGCAGCCTATCCTAGGGAGTCCATCAGGGCCACAGGGAGAGATTGCTGGCCCGAGTCAGAACCCCTGCTTGGATCTGCTAATTTGTTAGTATCTGCAGTTACAAAATAGATCTGGCAGAGTTGCTTGTTGCAATAGTATAGGGTTGGAACTGGTGGTTCTTTATTCATAATCTTTTTCTATAAGTTACAACATGGGACAAAACAACACAAAAAAACAATAACAACAAAAACTGTTTGTTTGTTTTGTTCTTGGCTTTCAAAACCTCCAAGCCAGCAGCAGGACTAAAATCTATCCATAAATGGTGGGTGTTACTACTGACGAATCATTAATCATAGGCCGTGGTCACTTATTTTCTATATTTTGTCCTGTCATTCTCTTGTGAGCTGTTTTCCATCACAAAAGTAGCTTCTTTGATGAAGGTTGAAAACTGCACTCATCGTGAATACAAATATAAATAATTACTATTAAATTGAAATCCTTTAAAATTGATAATCTACCTTTAGTTAAGTAAAACAACTCCTAGGCTGTACTGACATATGATAGGGTTTCAATGCCTGGTGCATAAGTGTGGTATGTATGTGTGTGGCGTATTCGTGTATTCATATGTGCTACATACATGTGAGAGTGCAGACAGGTATACTGTGCAGGTACATGAGAGGCCAGAGCAGGGTATTGGATGTCTGGGATTCTTTCTGTATCATTTCCTGCTCTTGAATCTAGATCTCTTGGTGAGCCAGGAGCTCAGTTTTTCAGATAGGCTTGCTTACCAGTGAGCACTCAGGACCACTTGTCTCTACCTCCAACAGTTGGGTTATATAAAGACACACATGCAACCATGTCAAATTGTTGACATAGGATCTGGGAATTCAAACTCAGAAGATGACGATTGCAGAGCACCCTTGCCACGCTGAGCAATTTCCACAACCCTCACTTACCCATCATTTTGATAACAGTGATTAAAATAAACTTGTTATAAGCTAAGTTAGTTAATTATAATCTTCATTCTTTATATTGCATAATTTGTATCCCATGTCCAACATTTTATTAGACTAAGTATTGTACTTAAACTCCTCAAATGAAAATTCATCTCAATGACCTTGTAAAACTCCTATAAATATGGATCACTGAGTCTTGCACATTTTCCTGTTACCCATATACGGAGGCTGCTAATAAATCCATACGTTTTCTGAAATGTCTAATGCTTTCTACGAGCCAAATTTATTTTGTCAATCTCAGTATAGTACACATTAGGGCATAACTCCTGGATTTCATTGTGTGGGTAGGAGGAGGACAAGTTAGAGATTCACAGCTAGTCAGATGTCTGTTTTCTATAACCACAGATGAACTCTTATAATAATTTGCTTTTCCTATATAAAATACATATCTAATAACAACAAAGTGATACATAACCAAGATCTTTTAAACTGTTAATAAAGAACTACAGAGAAAGGGTCAGGAGAAAAGAGGGAAGGAAGCAGGGAGAGGGTAAATCCGATTCATGCTCTACACTAAGTCTAATACATAATTCTTTGTTAATTACAACCCTGAATTCACAACAGTAGGCTACATTCAGGGCTCCAGGCAATGCTTGCTATTATACAGTATCATTCAATATTTCAGTAGTGTAGGAGTTGAAGATGATACACTTATTATATCTATATTTATTTTATCAGTGATAAGTACCGTTAATGATTTCCTAGACAATTTTCCTGATCTTTCCATTAAAGTTATGGTTGGCTTTTCCATGAAGTCTATTCATCTCTTGTCTAAATGTCAAAAAGGAGAATTTTCTACAAATAGAAGAGACTTTTGTAAAACAATAAAATTGTGAATCATTTGGTTTTTGTGCTACTGAGACAGGATTGCTCTGGGTAATCCAGACTGGTCTGAAATACCACATATAACCCAAGTTAGTCAAGTTGGCACTCTCTTGTGTCAAAGTCATCGATGCTAAGGCTTCAGGCAGGTGCTACTGGGTTCAGCTTACTAAGGAAAATACTAATATAAAGTCCATAGGCTTTCTGCAGACTTCATTAAATATAGGCAAATATTAATTATCTTTTCTCTCTATTGAAAATGGCACGTGTACTTCATACATCAAATAGGACTCTTAGTCCTAAAGAGAAACCATTTTCCTTCACTTTTGACCACCTCTCTGCAAAGTTTTACTTTTACATGTAATTTTGTAGAGAATTCCATTGTACAATGGCAGTATATATCTAATTAAATGCTTGTGGGTTTTCTTTTTGTTAATTCAATATTTCATTCTTATTGCTTGAGACAATTAGCCAAGCTTTACCATTGTTTTTCATTCACTCATTTCCTGTATCTAATGACCTTCCTCTGTAGCTGACTGTTTCTCAAGTGATCCTTAAGGCAATGAATCCTAAATTAAAACCTAACATTATAAATATGTATCAGTCATTTATATTAACTTTCCTTTTATTTCTAGTTAAATTGCTGTAGTTAATAATGCCTAAATTTGACTCTCAAAACCAATGATGTACATTGCTACTTTCTTTTAATAGATTGAGCTTCACCAGCTCAGAATCTACTGCAATGCAAGCTTCCTAGCTGGAGAATCGTGTTGCAACTTATCGCCTACTAAGGTAGGTTCGTTTTCTTACCATGTGAAGCACAAGCAAGTGTGTTATCTTTTAGTTACCGTTCGTCATCTGTAGAGCCTATGTATAGGGCACCGTGAAGTTTCTCAGTTGAAGCTGGCTGTGTAATCTATTCTCAGTATGGTGCTTAGAACCTGCTCACACTTCAACCACAGGGTTGCACACTAAAATTTGATGGTGATTTGTGCTCACATTGGCCTCAACCTAGTGAGAAGCAGCCTTAATGTATACCTTCCCTTGCCCTGTACTGTTGCCTTGTCTCAGCTGAGGCCCCAGATGATGGGAGGTGCTGTCAACATTTGTCAGATCTTTCCCTTTTAATGGACTCCCACATCTTAAGATTAGTCAACCCTTGTCTAGTTTTGCTTTGTGACACATTTCCATTCCCTTTGTCCTCGCCCTGCCATTGCCAAGTACATTTTTACGTTATGCCCAGCCATCATGTCAACTGCCTTTCTAATACACATTCTTTCCCCTGATAATATCACCAGAATGAGTCTCAAAATCACTGAATTGCATATATATTTGTTGTCTTCTAGTAAATATTTTTTTTGAGCGTTGCTCTAGTAAACACTGCACTAAGGAAAAAGACTGGCAGATATGAACAGGGTCCCAGTCTGGTCATCTTTTTCTTAAAGTCCTAAGTGATTCCTTGTTGGCAATAAAACATCAATCCAGTGAATTAGTCTCCCATACTAAATATTCTTGACCTCATTCTACAGCTATCACTACTGTATCTATGAATTTCATTCCAAGAAAAAAAATCTGGTGTTCTCTCAGTTTCACTCTAATAGTCTCTCATGCTGTGTCCCAATTTATGAATATAATTATAGTTTCTTTAAATTGATTAAAATATAAATAAAACAGTAACTGAGGATTTACTTTCAAATTCTTTTATTATCTAGCGATTTGTCAATGCATAATTATTTTGTTTTCTACTACTGTGATAAAATACCATGACCAAAGCTAACTTATGGGACAAAGAGTGGTTTGGTTTTATTTATTTATTTTTTTGGCTTATGGTTCCAGAAGAGGAGTCCATAATGGCGGTGGGGGAGGGGAGGCCTAGCAGCAGGCAGCTGGAGCCAGAAGCTGAGAGATCACATCTGTCTCAAACACAGAGTAGAGAGAATGAAGAGAAAGTAGACAAGGCTATGAAGTCTTCAAAGTCCTCCACAGTGACATAAGTCCTCCAGCAAGGCACCACCACCTCCTCAAAGGGCACCACATACTGGGGACCAAGTATCGAAATATCTGAGCTCCTGGGGATCTTTTCTCCTTCAAACCACCACACAGCAGGAGAGTTTCATTTCTCAATTTGTCAACTACAAAATCAAAGGCTTTCAAAACGGAATAATTTAAAAGAAACCTCCCCAAAAGAACATATGAAAATCATAAGTCCAATATTCAATGTTTTGCTTCTTTGGATCTTAATTTCTCCAAATTTCTACACTTACTAGGAAATCCATATGAAATTTTTAATCGGTGATTTTTTTTTAGTTCAAAAACTCTTGTAACTCCTCTCATGTGGTTTGCGCAGTAGAGTGAAATCTAGCCAAATAACTCAGAGTCTTTCAAATATTATGCCTTGCTTATATAACTTGGCTGTATAAAGCATATCTCAAACCCAATTTATGAATCTCATTCCAAGCAAAGTGAAAGTCTGCCAAATATCTTTCTATAAATACCTAAAAAGATAGCTTGAATGCCAGTCTACAGACTTGAAATACCGAGGCTTCCTGAACCTACACCTTTAATCATGAAGGTTTTCTTATTCTAAAACTTTGTTGTAAGTAATTGTCATCATGCTGTATTGGGGTTCTTAACATAACTATTTTATTTCACTTAAAAGTAATTTAATGATGTTTTTATATTTGTAAATGTTATGTTCATCATTATTCATTGACTTATGTTAATAGATTTCTATGAAAAATGGGTTAGATAGAAATAGACGAAGAATTGGATGAAGTCGCTTAAGTCTAACATGACTTCACACATTAATAGTCTACTTCACAGTGCTAACCTTAAAATTTAATAAAAAAAATAAATAATGATGTTTACAAGGATTACTTGCCAATCAGTTTTACAGTTGAAAATAACTTAGGACTTTATTCCAAGTATGTAAAAATAAACAAACATCGTATTTTTCATGTTGATGATCATTTGTGGGGATAGCATCCCCGTTCACTCCGTAATTAAAAGTAAATAGAAGTCTGACACATTTTACAAGCAGGAATACATAAATAAGATAATCTAAAAGCCATTAAAAACAGTTGATGAATGTTTGAAACCAACTGTCTGCTTTCTGTTTTCGAAAAATGTCCTGGGGCGGGGAAGGGTAGAGGGGTGCCCCAGTGGTTCAGAATGCTTGCTGTGTAACCATGGCAAGCTGAGATCTTGCTCTTCTTTTAGCCTAATACTCTAGTGGGTGGGCAAACAGAGCATCACTGAGGCTTGCTGACTGCTACCCTATCCCAGTACTGCAAGCTCCATGTGTCAGGGAGAGACCCTGCCTCAAAGAATAAGGTAGAACACGATAAGGGAGGGCAGCTAGCTCCCTTGACTTCTGTGGAAGCACATAGGTCCACACACCTACATACACATAAACTACACACATATTGACAGTCACAGTAAGTGTATTGATAAGCACATAAATGTCTAAAGTCAGAAAAGTGTCATTCTATCTGTGCATTTAAAATTTTTATATGTTAATATCAAACCATACTGATCTATATGTTGATATTTTATTGAGTACTTCAAAGGTGAAATTTATTCCAGACTATCTATGGACACACTCCACCTCTAAGAAGTCAGATTTTTCAGTCTCTGAAACAATCAGATTGTACATGACTGAATATGAAAGTAAAAAGTACATAGAAAATAATAAATCATCTGGGAGGAATGAATTGTCTGAGTAGCAATCCTGTTTCATCTGAATATAATTTTTAGGCCTTTAAATTGAAAATGTATTAAGATCCCCAATGATCATCAAGTCTAGAAGTAATAAGCATGGAATTCCTAGGGCTAAATATGAGAATCTGGTCACAGTGTGTCTGGGTGCGCAGTTTATTGTGTGTTTTCTAGATACAAGTATTAGAGTGACACCTATTATTCAAAAGTCACTTATAAATTCTACTTTAGAACATTAAGGAAGGGAACAAACATCAGATAAGAAGACGAAAATAAAATTTACCCTGGGCTCATACCACATTAGCTGGCCATTGACTCTTTTATTTGCAGAACATGAATGTGTTTTCTACTCATGTATAATTTGAAGTATACAAGGCAACCAGGAAGTTTTTCCCCCTGTTGCTTATTTTCACTGACACTGCAAATACGAGTTAGCCATGGGGAGTAGTGTGATATGAGTTGATGAGTTGCCAAGTAGAGAGGATACATCGAAATTCTCTTTAGAATCAATATATGATACTTCCTCTATATTTAAAAGTATTTATTTTATCTGAGGTCCACATCAAAAAATATTTATTTTAATTGTGTGTGTGTGTGTGTGTGTGTGTGTGTGTGTGTGTTGTGTGTGTTGATATGTGTTCGTGAGTGCAGGAGCGGAAGAGACCATCCAAGGCTAGAGTAACAGTTGTGGTAGGCGTCCAGATGTAGGGGCTGAGAACTGAACTTGGGTTTCCTGCGAACCAGCCCCAGCTTTTAACTGTGTCTCTCCAGCCTCTTGAATGAAATTAGACAGGGAAAATTCTGCCTCTTTATAACCATGTTCAGCATGACCTAAACTCACCAGATTCAGAATCTTCCACTTTTATATCTTTAAAGAACACTGGCCTAGAGTAGGCTATACTGTGATTAACTAATCATTTTTAGCATGTAAAATGAAATCATCTCCAGATTTACTTATAGTTCTAACCAGCTTCCTGCAGTGCCTATACGTTACCCACTCAATTTATATGTTTTCATACTTTGGTTTCCCAGATACTATTCACATTTTGCTTGTGTGAAGTATTTTATTGCAAGAATGTACTGCTACCAATGTACAATACGACTATACTTATCATAAGGCCACCTAATGTGGCTTTACATTTCTCACCAAAAGAGTTTTCGTATATTCTCTGTGTGCTGTCAGTGTGGTCCCTGGAGGCTTAGTGATAGAGTAAAAATGTAGTAAGCTTTTATACATGGATGACAATCATGGTTTCTCAGAAGGAAGGATGGCAGGCATCCAGACATCTTGATGGGAGTGAGCAGCAAGAACTGACGTGATTCTCTAAATTCTCTTTGGGGATTCTAGTGTCCAGAGCAAGATGACTTTGGAAGTACCACTTCATCCTGGGTGACCTCTCACACTGGTAAAACATCTTCATATCTGCCAGGAAAGCAGGAAATTAAAGATGCATGCCAGTGCATTCCAAACAAGGTATGTTAGCTTTCCTATGTGCCCTCTGAAAGGTCACTCCGCACAGTGGACTGGACTCCTTGGCTGCAGCCTGTGGTACACAGAAGGTGCCTTGTGCCCAATCAAATGTCAAATACAATACAGTCACAGACAAGGGCCAGAGGAAGGAAATAAAAGATTGCAGTTTTGGATTTTTATTTTTCTTTCAATGCATTAAAGTAATTAATAGAAAGGTGAAGAGAAGAACTAATGTATGACCGGGAAGTGATGCGTACATAACGTGTTAGGAATGGGCTGCAGCTCAGGAAGTATTGAGTTCTCAGTGTGTGCTAAGGACAGGCTGCAGTTTGGAAAGTCAGTGCTGATGAAAAGTGTCCAGCCTTCAACAAAGACACTGCAAAAAAAAAAAAAAAAAACAAAAACAAAAAAAAACCAGTGCGAGTATTCCTCCTTTGCGGCCTGATGACTCAATTTGCACAGTGTCTGCAAATTTTCATCACCTGCCTCTTTCCTATTGATTGTCTCTGTGTGGTGTGTCCAATTAATGAGATTCATCTGAAACTATGTGGTTCCTTGATCGGTGATGCTGTGCCCATGGACCTCTAGGAATATATTTTTTTATGTTCATAGCAGTCATGAAGTCTATTCTAAAAACAGTTAGGGAGATAAAATATGAGAGGCAAATAGAATAGGCAGCAGGTAGGTATGCAGATAGATGATAGATAGATGGATGAGAGATGATGTATAGTAGATAGATAGATAGATAGATAGATAGAGGATAGATGATAACAAGAGAGGATAAATGATATATACATGGTAAATAAATTGATAGATGATAGAAGATAGACAATAAATCGATAGAGATAGATAGATAGATGACAGAAATAGACAGATAGATAGGAATACATAGATGATAGAAGATAGATAGATAGACAGATAGATAGATAGATAGATAGATAGAGGATAGATGATAACAAGAGAGGATAAATGATATATACATGGTAAATAAATTGATAGATGATAGAAGATAGACAATAAATCGATAGAGATAGATAGATAGATAGATGACAGAAATAGACAGATAGATAGGAATACATAGATGATAGAAGATAGATAGATAGATAGATAGATAGATAGATAGATAGATAGATGACAGAAATAGACATAATAGATAGATAGGAATACATAGATGATAGAAGATAGATAGATAGATAGATAGATAGATAGATAGATAATAGATAATACATGACAGAGAGAGGATAGATGATAGATACATGTTGTGTTAAATAAATTGATAGATGATAGAAGATAATAGACAATAGATAATAGATGATATATGCATAGATGATGGAAATAGATGATAGATATAGAAACAGACAATAGATAGATATATAGATAGATGATACATGCATAGATGATGAATAAATAGATGACTGATAGATGATAGATAGATGATAGATAGATAGATAGATAGATAGATAGATGACTTTGGAGCAATGAAATAGAATGATTTTGACACAGGCATTCATTTTTTTCCCTCAGGAGGAAGCAGGAAATCTGGGATCTTTTGGATATAAAGGCGACAAAGGCGAGCCGGTAATGTGCACATCATTTGTACTGTTGGGATGAAGAGGTTTCCTCAAAAGTGACTTTAAAAGATTTGTCCACTTCCTGTTTATGATAAATGCATTTTAAAATGGCTCTCAAAAACTGTTGAGATGAAGAGCTCTGTAAACTAGTGTCACACCAGCCATCTGACTGAGTCCATGGTGTTAGGAAATTCTGAGATATCTAGAAGAGCCAGTCTTTGTACCTGTAAGTTCCAAACAACACTATAAAGCAGGCATATGCCCCTGTGGCTTCCTGGCTTTCTTCATCACCCACTTCTCCAGATACCTAAGACACATATTTCCCTTATCTGCTGATATGTCTCCACTGAGCAGGATTTTAGTGACCAAATTTTGCTCTGTCAGAGTCATATTGCTGCATGTTTGAGACGGAATAAAGAATAGGATAAATTGTTCGTTTCCTGAGATATCACTCTTAAAGAGAGAGAGATATAGTATAGCTATAGTATAGCTGTGAGAATTGCAAGGGCCCTGAGAAAACAATCCAGGCAGACCAAGAAGAACTGACTGTGAAGATGTGTGCTCTTAACGCTAAGTGTGCGACACAGGCCATAACCCATGCATCAAGATTTGACTACCCTTTGACTAAGTCCTAATTTGGCTGTAATATTTTCTAGTCTTTTGAATATGTCTTTCACCTAATCAAATTATGGACCTAATATAATGAAAGCCGCACCAATTGCTGGAGCCACAGTAATTAGAAAAAAGCACAAGGCCTGTCCTCATTGGGTGTATAATCTTATGATGATGTGAGTTACCACAGAAATGACCACAGTAGAAAGGGACTAAGAGGAATTAGTAAAGAGGTCGAATGTTAGAAATTAATAAAACATAAGGTCCATAAAATATTTTACCCAAAGACTTACCTTAGAGTTGCAATATGTTATAAGATTCCCATCGATATGTTGCTTTAAACCATTTAGTTTTGTTAGGAAATAACCATATATAAAATTCATAGTGACAAGAAATTTTAGTGTCATGTCAAAGCAATCAGTGTATAATTCATTAGTAATCTACCACACAAAATAAATTAGTACTCTTCCTTCAGAAGAGTTTGTCTATGTATAGACTCAAAATCTGTGAATTTGATTAAGCCAGGACAGCTACTGCTGTGTAAAAATGGCCTCAGGTGACCATGACCATGAACACAGTCAACTTTTCAGAAACGTGTAATCAACATGAACATGTGGTTTCATCTTAAGTAGTGGTGACATTTTAATATGCAAAAATGTAGGCTTCTTTTGGTGTTTGATTCTGGTATAAAAATTTCATAGTTATAACAGGTGCCCAGACTAACTGCATTTTGAAATCATCAAATAATACTATAAGATTGGGCAGATTAAATACTACTACTATTGTGAACTGACCAGTGTTGCAGAGTCACCCAGGGACTCTGCTATCCTAGAGGTTTGCTTTTTGATCTTTAAATCCAAGAAAGAACATTCATGGAGTTATCATGGAGTGTTGGAATGAGTACCACCTTGGTGCCAGAAGTCTTAGGAGAGAATATCTCTTAGTGGCTTTGATTCCTCAATAATGTCCAATCATTGGTTGACCATGAAGAAAGACAACACTGTAACAATTACAAGTCACTTACATCATAGACATTCAATGGATGTATGTTTTCCTCTTCTTTCTATTCACTGGGGTTGAAGAAGAGGTGGAACCCAGCCCTTTCAGGGTTTTATGTTCTTACTTACATGACTTGATTAGACACAAATCTTCAGTTATGAGGCAATGTCTAGCAATTTTCAATGGATTGAGAGGTTCAGTGCACAAAAGTTTGGAGTTAATGTATGTCCTTTGATAAATCACAATAGTTGCATGAAGTTTCAACCTTCAAATGTATGAATATTGAACTCTATGTTTTGTTTCCAAGATTATCTGGCATTTTCTCAATAGTGGTTACTAGTTTATGAGTGCTTCTTTGCATTTTAATTAGACCATAATGGATTCGAATTTGTGAACATTAGACAAGGAGATCAGAAACCATCTGGACATACTTACAATTTACATTTTCTTACAAACTATTAGATATAGTTTAGTAGTCTTTGGTAAATTTGAGGTTTTGAAACAATGAGAACAAATTTGAGGAAATGACTTCAGAACCCCATTTCCTATTACTTGGCAGGGCAATGTTCCTATGGATGTGATTTGAAGGGTCCTTACTGTAATGTCACAACCTAATAAAGGCAGATTCTCATTCTTATTTATGGAAAGCTATTAGTAGTGAAATAACAAGTCTGAATAATCTGTGAATTTGATTAAATCTGGTCTCACCTGGCCCGAGGTCTTCTAATGACTCCGTGTCTCCCTGAAGACATCTCCTACCCTCTCACATATATGACGAGGCATCACGTAGCTTTGTATGGTTGCCGCTAAAACCTTGATGGCTTTCTTATTAAGCATGCAGAACAATGAGTTGTCTGTGACATTTTTACTCAGGTCCCGCATTACTGCTCATTTTGGCCCCTCATGGCCCACCCTCCCCCACCACTGCTTCTCTCCTTTCCCAAAGAACCCCCTTTAAAAAAACTCCTAAACGTTAATATTCTTGAACCTACATGTGAATTGAGCAATTTGGGAGATTAATTTTCCAGTTTGCTTTTGTATCATTCCACATTTCCACCTAATTTCCCCCAAATTTGCTGTCCATGAAAAAATTGTCTAGCAAATAATGTTGGCATGAAATTGTAGTGTACATTAATAAAAAAATCTCAAGTGATAGAGCCAAGCTCTGGTGATCAAACCACTCATTTAAAAAGTATCATTATATTCCACTCTTCCAAGGGTAAATTTGTTGGACTATCTATTCAATAATGTGGGCAGCATGAGAAAAATTCAAAGCATAAACATTGGTGCCCACTTAACTCACTTGAGAAATGCTCTCTCTTTGATGTTAACAATTAATGTACCTTTTATGAATGTCTAATGAATAATTAAGGTCTTCTAGTGAATAGATGGTGGTAAAGTTGAATTTGGCACCCCTGGTGTACCTGGAGAAAAGATATGCTGACTGGTGATTTGAGTAACCTTAGTGCCTGTTTTATATAAAGCTGAGTCAGGCAGGATGGGGAAAACGCAGAACTTTTATTTCTTGGGGATCAGTGCACTGTGGCCCAATGATAGGGCTGCCAAAGATACCCACCATAAGGTTTTGTAAATGAACTTCCAGAGAAATACAAACTCGCTTGTTCTTTTGTTGCTCAAGGCTACCTTTGAGCTACACAAACAGGCTAAGGAACTGTGGCAGAGGCTACAGGGCCAGCAACACCCAAATATGAACTGTACGGCTCCTTGGAAAGAATGTTTTCCTTAGGAACATGAAAAAATAGTCTTTTTAGCAACTGGGCCCCTTATATCATCAGTTTTATGGCTGATACAGTATAACATTTTGATTTTATTTAATAATATTATAATTTATATAGAATTACATAAATGTATATATAACTTACCTAAATCTACATAAAGGAAATACTTTATCATAATAGTTCTATTTCAGACTACATTTTATAGCACTGTGTAAGATATACAACTTACGATACAAGAACTATATTTAGGTCTATCAATAAGACAATCCAATTTAGTATCTAGATAATAAAGTGGCTAGCTTTATTTCAGATTTCTCTTCTAATGCCGTAAGGGCTATCATAAGCAATTACTTCCCTCACTGGAGGTTAATTCTGAAATTCACTGTATTACCTGGACCTAGCACAGTGGTGTTCACCAGCAACACCAGCCCTCAAGAGGCTGATGGAGGAGAAAGGTGAAATTCTAAGCCGGCCCGGGCTATGTTACAACACCCCATCTCCAAACACTAGGAAAAACTGGCTCATTTTTCATGCAATCCTTATAAAATTTAACATTTGAATCTTAAATAATTTATTTTCATTATGTATGTAAGACTAAAATTAGTTAGTTGTCACATGTTGGTGCTAAAGAAAGTCTTTCTTTAGGAAAGTAAGCTTTTGGCGAGCAGTTGAGTCCATCCCACCTTGCTATCTTGAAGGCTATGATCCTGTGGTATTACTTATATGATGCGGCCACAGGATTAACTGAGGCTGCATTGGTAGATCAGCAGCCAGACAGCGTTTTTCGTTAATGTGTTTTGTCCTTGTGATTGCTGTTTGGTTTTTTGGTGACACTGGCTGTCAAACCCAAGGTCTTGTGCATTCTCGACAATGTTCGACCACTGAGTTCTACTTGCAGACTTTGAGACCAGTGTTTCTTTTATCCCCATCCAGTTATTTATTTATTTAGTCATTCATTCACTTTACATCCTGATCACAGCCCCCCACATCTTCTCCCAGGCTCCCCTTCAGATAGCCCCTTCCCTCATCTCCCATTCCCTTCCCCTCTGAGAAGAGGGAGGTCCCCCCCCATTACCACCCCCATCCTGGTACTCAAGTCACTGCAGGACTAGGAACATTCTCTCCCACTGAGGCCAGACAAGCCACCACAGTTGGGGAACAGGATCCACAGGCGGGCAACAGAGTCAGCGACAGCCCCCTCTCCAGTTGTCGGGGGCAGGGGGGACCTGCATAAAGACCAAGCTGCACTTCTGTTACATGTGTGCAGTGTATGGGGTGGTGGTGGCTAGCACCAGCTCATGTGTGCTTATTGGTTGTTTGTTTGTTTGTTTGTTTGTTTGGTTGGTTGGTTGGTTGTGTTACAAGAAAAAAAATCAGATTCCTAAAAAGGAAGGAACATATGGGGCAAGTTGATAATGCATTAGAGCAATTATCATGGCACAGAGATGACTATTACTGAGTCTCTGTCTTTCTATCTTGTTTCTTTCCCTAGAGCATGCTCTTGGAGGCAGGAGTACAACTTCAATAAAGGGCAGAGGGATAGGGCAACTGCTTATAACCTAGTTGAACCAAGTCTTTCTTAGAACTGGGAGTCTGAAAACTTGGCCAAAACGCAGTGGTTAGGGGAGTCCCAGACAATCAGTTAATGAGTATCCAGGTCTGCTTGAGGCAAGTGTTCTGAGAATTTGAAAAGCTAATATAAATGTGTTCAAAACCTGGGCAAAACTGTCCATCAAATACTCCGCTAGATACCTCAAGCAGTTTAATTTCGCATCCAGGTTACTTCAGTTCCCCCTAAGAGTCTCACAGGCTATAGGTTGGTTCACCTTCTAGCAGAGCTAAATATGGCATCAGCTTATATTGCCTTCTCTGTAGCCAGGTTCAGGTAGCTTCAGAGACTCCACATAGTGGCTACCATCACTGTAGTACTTAAAGAAAGACTCGTCTTTGACCCCATCCTCTTCCAAGGGTCTGTATCACTGCAGGTGCCATCTTTACTCCTAACTTCTCATTAATTAGCTGTGAAAAAGATTTAAGGCTCACACATGGATAAGAGCCACCACTCCCAGGGTGGTGTTCTCACTTTTATAATCCAAGGTTTATCGCTTATTTAAAATCATGCTAGTGAGCATGCGCAAAGTAAAATTAACAAGAACGTCCCTGTTACTTTATTTGGTGATATATATTACAAAGTATTTCACTCTAAGGAAGAAAGATCAATCTTTTAAATTTCAAAAATTGAAATTACATTGTAATTAGTATTTAGATAGAATATTTGTCTTGTTTGTAATAAAAATACCTTATCTGGTTTTTGGTGTTTTGGTTGTGAACTTAGCCTTTCCTTAATGGCTGAGTCATCTCTCCAGCCCTAATTTTTATAAATACATTTCTAAAGAAAATCATTTGTTCACGTATCTTATGTGATTATGGTTATGATTAGATATGATATGATTACGATTAGAGTCACATATGTTCCAGCTCAATTTCCCACATTTTCATCTGGTACCTGTTCTTATTCCAATAATTTATACTTTTTATTCAGTTTACATCCCAATCACAGTCCTCCCCCTCCTCTCTTCCCAGCCCCACCCTTACAAAACCTTCTCCCCATGGCCACCCATCCTTCTCCTCAGAGAAGGATGAGCCCCCTCGGGTACCACCCCACCCTGGGACGTCCCAGCAGGACTAGGCACATCCTCTCCCACTGAGCTCCAACTATATGGTTCAGGTAGGGGAAAGCAGGTTCAATGTCAGGGAACACAGAGAGAGACCGTTCTGCTCTGCTTGTCAATCCCACATGAAGAACGATCCTCACATTTGCTATAAATGTATATGGATATCTTACCTTGTGAACATAAGGATGCTTTCCATGTCACCTAAAAAACGTCACTGTGCTTAACTAAGTTACACTACACGCCTCGCCTCCACACATATGATTTGTTGAAATATCTTGGAGCAAGTTTGCAGGCAACATGTCACAGAACATACACCTCTGGCACATTATTCTCAAATGGAGTATTTTTATATTTAAGCCAGAAACTGATTTATGGTCACAGAGTGAGATATATTTTGAGCAGTTAATAAGTAGGATTTGCATGCTGGTTTCAATTTATATTTCCACACAATATGATACCGTAATGAATCAAATTATTTGCGTGCAAACTTTATCTTTCTAAAATAGACTTGCACTTTGAAGTTCAGTGAAACAGCAGTAATTGTTTTTAAGTGAAGACTCTAAATAGAGTAGTAGTTTTGCACGGTCGCACTTTTCTTTGGAGACAGGAGCAAAATAATTTACCATGTAGCGCTCTTTTGTGACATGTACTCTTAGAGAATGGAGTCATTCGAACTTTAAAGATAAGGAATTACAGCAACTAATTATATTCTCTTACAAATTATCCCATCAGCCAGTGCAGATCAAGAGATACCTGTTTGCTTCTGGTAAACTTACACGGGTAGTAAAAAGCTGCTGCTAATAAATTCAATAAGTGGAATGGATTAGTTTCCAGGAGAAATGAATGCTTTGATGCATAAAATCACATACATACACATACGACCACACACATGCACATTCCCTCATACACTTGCACATAACCTCTCCCCCCCACCCCCCACCCCCACATCATGTGAATGTCCTGCAAATTCAGCTCTGGAGCCATACTTGTTCTATCTGCTGCATGTTTCATTCAAAAATTTGCCTTATGTCCCCACTTCTCTGATGTGCCAGTGTCAGGTGCATTGTTTGGGGGAGATGTATATACTGTTTAGAAATATTATTTTCTGATAATGTCTATTTTAAATATGCAATCATAAAAATATTACCAAAGTAGAGCCTACATCGTGCTAAAGTAATATTTACTTGCCGAATGACTAATTTATTTCCTAAGGAGAACCTCCCGCTTTATGAGACAGGGTGTCACCTTGTAGCCCCGACTGGCATGGAACTCGCTAATAGATTAGACTGGCCTCAAATTCAGGGATTCTCTTGTCTCTGTCAGTTGGGTGCTGGTGTTAAAGGTGTGTGCCACCACCCCAGTCAGGAGGAAGCTTATTAAACTACCTTTGTTCCTTATGGAGTAGGTAGAAAGCGAATACCAGTCCTCAGGAATGTACCTGACAATAAGCAAGTAGAATTACCTGCCTAGATCAGGGTTCTAGGACAAAAATCCTTCTCCGTTATCACATGGGAATTATACTGGACCCACGTTAGCTTGATCTTAGTGACGAAATGAGAGGTTCATGAAAGAGTCAGCTTAATGGCTAGCATAAATGTTTAATAACTAGAAGATGCATTCTAAACACAGAGATTGGTGATGTTCTTGATCGGAGCTCTGGCTTACTGTGAGACTAAATCATCACTCACTGGAGGGGATTTATTTTATTCAAAATTTATTTAGCAGGAAATGTTAAAGTAAAACTCAAATATTTTCTGAGTCTTTGACTTCTTTAAAAACAACAACAACAACAACAACAACAACAAAATTAATGTTCCTAGATCAATGAATCCATTCCGAAGAATTACACGCAGTACCACAAACTAGTATCATGTTGATAAAAACAGCCACTTACGCAATTAATATCATGTGCTAAGCACTGCCAAGATCCTCCTCCTCTATACCACTAATTCAATACTTACCAACCTTTTAGTTCAGATCTGTTTTTATTATTTTTGGATTAAGGACCTAATATATAAAGACAATTAAAACGTCCCTAAGCTTCATATCCAGAGAGGAGTGGAGTCAGGAGTGAAGCCCTGCCCGCGTGAACTCCCTGTTCATGAGACTTCCTGCAGTTTCATCCTGGGGATGCTGCCAAGTACCCTGTTCCCCTTTCACACTCAGTTAGAATTAAATCGCAAATCCATTTTCCTTGCAGCTTAGGGAGCGGATTGTGAAGTTTGCTCTCTGGATTCTGCTGTTTCTCGTCTTTAAGTCTGTGAACCCCTTTAACATAAGATCTTCTAACTCCAACACACATAGAGGACTGAATCTGTCTCTGAAGAATTACTGCAAGCTACTTCATTCACCAAATGAGAGGATTCTATAGCTTTACCTCCAGAAATAAGAACACTGAAAATATGATGGTTTACATTTTGTCCATTTTTTCAAATTCGAAATTAGATTTCGAATATTCTCAGAGTGTCACAGAGGCGATTCCAGAGATCTGTAGTCTGCCCTTGATGGACTGTAGCCCACTCATGGCTGCCCTCCAGGTTAACCTGAGTGCCCAAAATAGGACAGTCTACCTTTACGTCTGCTACCAAACATGATTTGATTCATGCGCACACATCTCTATAAATACTCCCAGAGATAATAGCATTAAACTTAGTACCCTGACATTGTTAAAGTAACCCTTAATGGTATCAACACAGTGGGGCGGTTGCTAACTTGCCTGTCATAAGAAAAGAGTTAGAGTGCCCTCAGAATAAGGCAACCTGAAGATAATGGGTCTTGTCTCCATAAACTCTGAGCTCCCGTGCATTGTACTGGATGTGCAGAAACAAGACTTATTTATCCCTCACTGTCTTTGCATTTCTTTTTCTTCTGGGGAATGAAGTGATGGGGTTTGAATCTTGATTTTTTTTCCTTTAAAAAGGCATTTGTGAGAATGCTACAGCTCCAGGAAATAAAGGCAGATGTTGTTTCACCCTATGTACGTGCAGACGAGTCCTGTAGCTGTCGTGAATCCTAATGAATTCTGTTCTAGCCTGGTCCAGATGTGGCGTTAATGCCTCAGAGACTAGGAAACTTATAGGCGTTTAGTGGAAATAATTTTTGTTTAAGTCGTTTGGCTTCCTCTGTGCACTTCTAGTTTTACCTAATTTTTCCATGGACAGTCAGAATTAAGCTCATTTCCATAGTTTCTCCCCAAGTTAAGAAAAAAACAGCTTAATATGTATTTGCACATAACAATTTATTATTGGAACTGAAACCACTAAATGAGAACATATAACTTCATCCAACAGTAGGAATTTTATTTATTACATTTAATAGTATAATTACATTTCTTCCTTCCTTCCCTCCCTCCAAGCCCTCTCACATGACCCTCCTTACTCTCTTTAAATTCACGGTCTCCCTTTTATTGTCATTGCCTGTATATATGTGTATTCATATACCAATATATTCATAAATATGACCCTCTCAGTCTTTGTAATGTTACTTACACTCATGTTTCCAGGGTTCACTATTTGTGATAACCAATTTGGGTATCCTTCCTCAGGGAAGACGATTTCTCCTGCTCTCAGCATCCCCAGTTGCTTGCCGTTCTTTCTGTAGGGTTGAGGGCTCATGTACTTTTCCCTGTTCACTTTGTCATGTCTGTTGTTCTCATCCTTGTTCAGCTCCTGTTGGAACATTTTCTTAAGGCTGATAAAATATATGTGAAATTTATGTTAACAAAAACGACCAAAGTTTGCCCTTGTGTTGATACTGCCAATTATAAATGTGCTCTGTAAGAGCAAGACAATGAAATCTCAATGTTTTATTTTACATTTCCATTAAACTAATAATAGTTTGCAGTGTTATCAATTACCTATAGAATCAACTTGTATTTCACCAAAAAAAAAGGAATCATCTGTATGCCTGTATGTTTTTAAAAAATATTTTATGATGAAGGTCTCATGAAATCTTTTAATAAGCAATATTCAGAGAAAAACAACCACAAAAAATATAGTTTCAATACTCTACTTTCTAGTTTCACTGACTAACATCCCAAGGCGAACATGAATTCTCTGTGGAAAACTCTGGCTCGATGTGGAGTGTCTTGACATTGCCAGATCAGTCGGTGTCTGCTGATATAATACAGCCTTCAAGTAAGCAGAAACATAGGAAGCACAGAGGTAACAGAGGGACAGGAAAAAAACCTGGTCATTCTGCAGCTGACTCTCTTTCTCAATGGTTTCTTATTCCCTCCTAATGCCTTCCACTCACATCCCAAGTAGAGCAGTTGGCAGCCAGCACAGCAGATGGATGACAAGCTGAGCACATACAGCGTATCTGGCACCCAGGCACTTGACTTTTATTTACCAAACAGTTAGGCAGATCTCAGGAACCCAGTCTGCTAACACCCCTATTTGGTTCAGTGTGCAATCAGTATCTAGCACATAAATATTAAAATATCACATGAAGAAAGATCCCGCACTGATTCTTTGCATAGCTCAGTGGCTAATTATCTTATTCTTGGTATGTAGATTGCTAACCTACTGAACAGTGGATCTGAAAAAGATAACTGCTATAGTTTAAGACATCTGTGACTGTGGATAGTAGTCTCCCTGAAGTGGCTCCATCAGAAGCATCTTTCAGCCAGCCAAGTCAGAGTCAGTTGTACTAGGTAATGGGTAAAGCCATCAAGTAAAAGTGAGAGATTAAAGATGAGTTCAGATGATTGATATCTTGATCCCTTACCATCATCATTACAGACTACTACATTCAAAATTCAGGCGGGTTTTTATGAAGCCTTCTGGTCTATCAAGCAAAACCGGAAGTGCTTCCGGTCTCCTAAGTTAGTGTTTTGTTTACAGCGCCAATTTCGTGTGTCTATTTGCTTGGGCGCTCCTGGAACAGAAGGAACCATTGTCTCTGGTATCTCAGTGATGCCTGTTCTTGGACCAACAGAGGACACCCAGGTTGATAGACTCTTCAGAAGTTCAGACTGAACTGCGCAGAACTCAAGGAAACCCCAAAGTATGGGGGAGGGCAATAAAAGAGAACTGTTAAACATCTATGTTGAGGGAAGAGTGAGAAAGATACATTAGTAAGAACTCCCTAGGTTTTATGCAAAGCAGACTTCAGGGAAGTAGTGGGGAGGAGTATCTCTACCAAATGAAGCTTACAAGTGTTACTTCCCAAGATGAAATGTAATCGGGACGGTGTGTACAGCTCCAGAACTTGCTTCCCATTTCCCCATCACCTGCTCTCCCTGCCCTCTTAAGCAAGCCTTACTGCATGGCTGAAGCTAAGTTAACCGATGGCTTTAGCACAGCTAGGCTCCAGTGGAGGTAACTGATACGGAGTCACGCTATCAATTACTCATCACGAGGAATACTCTAAACAGGAAATGGTTTGCAGCGACTGGTATCTTACTGTCCTCAATTAGGAGCTGACTGATGGCACTGTGCTCTATATCTTAAGTCATCTTTCACTCGGTGGAGTGCTTGCTGCGGGTGTCAGGAACCACAGGTATCAGATCCCTCAAACAGATGATTCATAGTAAACATCTTGATTTCCCTACTATGGTATTGAAATTTCAAAATTATTTAGACTGTCTTTAACCTACTCTGACAATATAATAAGGGCAAACCTTTCCTTCTGACAGAGCCACTTTCAGAAGATCATATCAATTTCATAAGATCCCAGAATTTTATCAGGTCCTACAAAAGTGGCTAAGTTCCCCTAACTTCTTCACTAGGTATGCAAGGAAACTTTCACCACCCCTCCAAATAATTCCTGAATTATTTTTCTCAAAGCTCAATATAACTTTCATTTGTCTAATTTGGAGAAGAGTTGGAGCTTGATTTTTTTTTCTTTGACAGAAAATACTAGTAGTGCTTGGTTACATACTCAGTATATGAGAATTTACATATTTTCAGAAGCAACATACATTAATAGAAAAACAACTTTAGCATCCCAAACAACATGATGTGTGTGTGTGTGTGTGTGTGTGTGTGTGTGGGTGTGTGCGCACACAAGCACGTGATGCTCCATTTTTGTTTTGTTTGAGAAGATTTCTGACAAAATACACTGAGTTTTGAAAGCCACATTTTAAGAGACACAGTGACTAGCCAGTGTATACCCAGAAAGTAGGATCGTATACTCAGAGACTCTAAACTGTAGATAACAGTTTAGTGAATGGAAGCCTTGAGAGCGACCCAAGTGGATGTCATGTTTAAGATCTAGAAGAAAATTTTCTCCTTTAATTTAAGACATCAGAAGTAAGGCTAGTGGGAAGTGATTTGGGTTCAGAAAGCTTTAATTCAGTAAACATACATGTACATTTCTTTTTTCTTTTTTACTTGTGCTCACAATGTGAATCAGACAGAAAAATTAATTAGAAGCTTAAAATAGTATTTGGTGGCAGTGGTGAATATAAGACTATATAGCTTATGTATTATTTAATTAGGGAAGTGAGTGTGTGAGTGGTGCTCATGGGGAGGTCACTGAACAACTTTGGGACCCAATTCTTTTCTCCTACCATACATGTTCCAGGAATTAAAAGTTTTGTAATAGAAAGAATATCCCCAAAAACAAGTTTTGAAAGGTATGATTTGTTTGAAACTACTGATCATAAATTTTTCCAATTATGAACTAAAATCTTGCTTGAAAGATAAAAGAGAAGCATCTTATGCTTTGTTTGGACTACACTGGGGGGAAAGGAAGCAGGAACTTAGAAAAAAACACACACACACAGAAATGCACACACACACACACACACACACACACACACACACACACACACAAAACATAAAACAGATAAGTGCCCTTTCAGTGGTGTTGGGGAAGTACTGATTTTGTAGGTAGGACTAGGTTTACCCCGACTGCCAGCATTTCTTTGGGCTCTGCTCCTATATTTCAGAGTAAGCCCTAAAGTGACTGATGTTACCAACATAATGTTTTCGATTAAGATTTTCTAGAGCCAACACATGGCATTAGCATGTTTGGACTATCGAAGTTTTCATGGAAATTCACACCCTCCCCCCTTTGAGACAGAGATGGGACCCTGTAGGCTCACAGTTCTCAGATGGACTAAAGGCAATTAGAAGTGATTATAAGCCTCTAAGTAGGGAAAGAAGTGAGGTCAGTTAACATTCGCCATAACGGAGCGTAGTATTTTAACTACAGGAGTCACAGAGTGTCGATTAAAGGCACACTTGGGCCAGCACTCCAGCACCGTGGTATGTAAAAGTTGGCTGCTAACAAAGCTATCCCCACTCCCTTTTCCCCAAAATGGGTTGTTGGCAACGTGAATACCGTATCATTGTACTTTGGGGGATTATATGCTGTATCTGGTGATCCCGAGTAACTTGCAATGTGATATAAAACATTATATTGGATCAACTGAGGAAAATGATCTGCTTCTTAAGGACAAGTGGGCATACTTCAGTGGTGAGTAATATTAGAGGCTCTATTTCCATAGGATGTTCTTTGGCATCAGATACTTAATATGGTTTCTTTCTATCTTTATCAAATGTTGTAGCAGCTTTCCACTAGTCTGGCCGATGCCTCAGGTCAAGAAGCATACTAACTTTCAAGTGAGGGAAATGCTCAGCACACTGACGATTAGACTATTTTGATGCTTCCCCATGTAATTACGTATCCCAACCAAATTTTGCCTGTTCTCTAATGACAGCAGTTACGCAGTGTGTTACTTGGATAGTTTCATCAACAAAGAAAACCTGTAACTCTAACATAAGGTGTGTGCACATGCATGGCAGCACACTTCTGGTAGAAGAGGAAAAAAGAAGCAGTAAAGTTTCCAAAAAAATGTATTAGTAATAAAATTAAGATCTCAATATTTAGGCAGAGTATCTCATTGTTATTTTAAAATGTCAAGACGTGGCGTTTTTCTTCGTATACTTAAACTACCTTTAAATAATTCTTAGAAATGACATTTGTGTTCTAGACAATCCTTAAAAACTGTTATTTTCTAAGTGAATTTTCTAAATAGTTTACAAAAATAGAGCAGATCGTATTTTGAGCTGCCTGAATCTCGACACTCAGGAGCCAGAGTAAATTCCTAGAACCAAGTAAATGCCTGAGGGTCCAAGAGAATGCATACACCCTCCCTGGAGTTTCTCTTTCTGGGTGGTGTGCTGTTCACAAGGCAGACTTGTCAGAGCAATGACCAAGAATTCCAGTCATGGAACCTGATAGGCATCTGCTGAAAACATTTATGCCCATGACAGGAGCTAGACAAGTGGAGAGGGGACAGTTTCATGTAGAATTGCCTTTGGTATGACTTTAGAATTCAGCTCACAGTACTCAGCAGTTATGGATAAGGACAAAAGCATATGCACAATGTGACAAGGACATTCACACACACACACACACACACACACACACACACATATCAGGTAAGAAGATACTTATAAAACACAATTAAACTGATTGCTAGGAACCATGTAGGGAAGCAGGACATTGGCTACAGCTGAAGGGCTAGAGTTTGAAGCCCAGTCGCTGTGTAACAGTCTATAGAAGATGATTATGAGAACGGTAACTCTCTGCTGAGTTTGTTAACAATGACTACCCATAAAAAGCATTTACTCATATATAGAGAGGTTTTAAAACAAGGAAGAAGGAAGGAAGGAAGGAAGGAAGGAAGGAAGGAAGGAAGGAAGAAAAGGGGAGCAAGGAAAGGAGGGAGGAAGAGAGGAAGGAAAGAAAGAAGAAAAGATTGGATTATTAAATAGCATGTGGAATACATGGGGTATGAAATCATTGGGCATTTACTTGAATTTTCAGGTGATACTACAAGTTGAATAACTCTGAGACTTGTCCTTAACATCTCAGAGTTCCCACACACTTCCCCTTTTTTACCTTAAAATTTGAGGCAATCGCCCTGTAGTTGTGACGTGAAAGAAAGTTGGAAGACCAGACACTTAGAGTTATCAAGGAGAATGTTACATTTCCTCATAATGTTACAGTTCCCCCCTTTTTGAGGATCTTCTTTGGTACCATTGTGATAATTACATTTATTTTGGTTATTCCTTTTAGGGTGAAAATGGTTTACATGGAACTCCAGGATTACCTGGTCAAAAGGTAATGAGTTTTTGTAAATGTTTCTTACAAACTAAGCTAATAACTCAGTCTTTCCAAGGATTGTTCAAAGAAGCTTTTCCTTCTTGGGGATCTCTCAAGAAAGCATTAATTACAGAGTATTAGTATATGCTTTCCCGAGAATCAGTAGTGATGCTTTCTAAAGGTCAGGAGAAACTTACAGGGGCACCAGAAACAGTGAACAATGGAAAAGTATTTTCTGTGGTCATTTCCTACGGAAAGCACAGGCTTTCCTTCTCGGATTGGATTAAGCAAAATATTTATATTTATAATGACCTAAAATATCTGGCATTATAAGAGTGTTATATACACAACTAAGCTCTTCAAAACACTTTTTTTTTTTTTGCTTTGGCCTGGTGGTGCAGACCAATCCTTCTAGCTGCACAGGAGGTGGGAGCAAGAATGTTGCATGTTCACAGCCTGTCCACAGCTGCCAGCCTATAATGTGAGTCTAAGGCTAGCTTGGGAAACTTGGTGAGCTTATGTCTCAAAAGGAAAAGTAAGGAGAAGGCTGGAAACAGTTCAGCGCACAGCCCTTGCTTACCCAGGATGAGGCCACAGATTCCACCCCCTATATGGGAAAAGTCAAATGTTCAGAATGTCACATTCATATTCATGATGAACGAGAACTTTAACGCTATCCTGGGTGAATTTCTCAGTGCCTGAGATCTTTCTCATCGCCGAAGTGAACTTCCTCTGTAACCTTTACTATCTATTCAAGGTCTGCCCTCTCCCGGGAACCAGACGTACAGAAACGAATACACTCCAGATTGCACTTTAGGTGGGGCCAGTTTTCCTGATAAACCCCACACAATCCCACCTTGAGGGAGAGCCTCACTTATGCAATTTTAGATGCCCCCCTTCAGCGCCAAACATGTCATTTCTATATTCTAGTGAAGTGTTACAGGTTTTCATAGCAAAATGTTTGAAAGCACTATACAACTAGGTTTTCTTACACGTAGCTGATAGTGTCATTTGGAAAGACATACTTTTATGGATAGTTACAGCAGCTTTTAGGAATGTTTCATTACGTAGCCCCATGGAGAGAATAAGTTTGGATTGGGAGGCATGAAACAGCATGCTCCTGAGTCTCCTCATGGTAGTTCTAGACCAAGCCTAGGGGTACAGCATGTGCTGTATCTACGAGTTGAGTTGCAAGCCAAGGGATGTGCGGATTTATCTTCTGGGAAATTGTTTTGGACTTTCCAGCAGCTGTTTGTGGTGGCCGCATCATGCTGACACCGCGGCTGAGGCGCTAGGGGCATTTAGCAGCTTCAGGGTCAGCTTGAATTACCAGATGGAGCTAAATCCTATATTTTAGGGGAAACACTATTAAAAGTAAGGTAGGCCTATGTACTTATGGACTAATCTATTGTTTGCTGACAATGTTTTAAGGCTAAATGAAGCAAAATAAAATTATTTAATTGTGTTGAAACACAATTTGACTGTATTCATGTGTTAATATTCTCATAAATCACACATACTCATATATCATATCATATCATCCACTTTATGGGGGCATTACAAGAAAAGCTGAGATCTGAAACTTTTCATCTTTAACTATGTGCTGGCACGTGTTTATTTATTATTCCAGTAAATAATAGTAGTGGAGGTAGAAGGATCTGAAGTTTGTGAAATGTCACTGTGAGCTATATCATGAGTTCAAGTACAGCCTGGTCTATGTAATATCTTCTCTCAAGAGGACTTAAATAGACAAAGAAAAGAAACAAATAAAAATATTGATCTCTTATGCCTGTACACTCAGAAGATACTGACTGGATGCCTTAGGCCATGCCCCCGCCCTCAGCGGGTAGATGGCACATACAATTGGTCTCTACCATTCACCTCGCAGTTATGCAGCCATAGGTCCCTGACGCACAGGAGACTCTCAGCATTTACTAAATGTGTGGTCAGAATGCCATTAGTCTATGTATGTCAAATTCAATCTGAAAACAAACACAAAATTGGAAAGGATTCAGCTGAGGGATAAATGGTTGTGCCTTTTACATTTAAAGGACAGCATAGAAAATGGCCCCTCTCCACTGGAAAAAATTTCCTGAACAAAACACCAATGGCTTATGCTCTAAGATCAAGAATCGACAAATGGGATCTCATAAAACTGCAAAGCTTCTGTAAGGCAAAGGACACTGTGGTTAGGACAAAACGGCAACCAACAGATTGGGAAAAGATCTTTACCAATCCTACAACAGATAGAGGCCTTATATCCAAAATATACAAAGAACTCAAGAAGTTAGACTGCAGGGAGACAAATAACCCTATTAAAAATGGGGTTCAGAGCTAAACAAACAATTCACAGCTGAGGAATGCCGAATGGCTGAGAAACACCTAAAGAAATGTTCAACATCTTTAGTCATAAGGGAAATGCAAATCAAAACAACCCTGAGATTTCACCTCACACCAGTGAGAATGGCTAAGATCAAAAACTCAGGTGACAGCAAATACTGGCGAGGATGCGGAGAAAGAGGAACACTCCTCCATTGTTGGTGGGGTTGCAGACTGGTAAAACCATTCTGGAAATCAGTCTGGAGGTTCCTCAGAAAATTGGACATTGAACTGCCTGAGGATCCAGCTATACCTCTCTTGGGCATATACCCAAAAGATGCCCCAACATATAAAAAAGACACGTGCTCCACTATGTTCATCACAGCCTTATTTATAATAGCCAGAAGCTGGAAAGAACCCAGATGCCCTTCAACAGAGGAATGGATACAGAAAATGTGGTACATCTACACAATGGAATATTACTCAGCTATCAAAAACAATGACTTTATGAAATTCATAGGCAAATGGTCGGAACTGGAAAATATCATCCTGAGTGAGCTAACCCAATCACAGAAAAACACACATGGTATGCACTCATTGATAAGTGGCTATTAGCCCAAATGCTTGAATTACCCTAGATGCCTAGAACAAATGAAACTCAAGACGGATGATCAAAATGTGAATGCTTCACTCCTTCTTTAAAAGGGGAACAAGAATACCCTTGGCAGGGAATAGAGAGGCAAAGAGTAAAACAGACACAGAAGGAACACCCATTCAGAGCCTGCCCCACATGTGGCCCATACATATACAGCCAATTAGACAAGATGGATGAAGCAAAGAAGTACAGGCCGACAGGAGCCGGATGTTGATCTCTCCCGAGAGACACAGCCAGAATACAGCAAACACAGAGGCGTATGCCAGCAGCAAACCACTGAATTGAGAATAGGACCCCCATTGAAGGAATCAGAGAAAGAACTGGAAGAGCTTGAAGGGGCTCGAGACCCCATATGTACAACAATGTCAAGCAACCAGAGCTTCCAGGGACTAAGCCACTACCTAAAGACTATACATGGACTGACCCTGGACTCTGACCTCATAGGTAGCAATGAATATCCTAGTAAGAGCACCAGTGGAAGGGGAAGCCCTGGGTCCTGCTAAGACTGAACCCCCAGTGAACTAGATTGTTGGGGGGAGGGCAACAAGTGGGGGAGGATGGGGAGGGGAACACCCATAAAGAAGGGGAGGGGGGAGGAGGGAGGGGGATATTTGCCTGGAAACCAGGAAAGGGAATAACACTCGAAATGTATATAAGAAATACTCAAGTTAATAAAAAAAAAAAGACTTAAGCTACTGACAAAAAAAAAAAGGAAAAAAAAAGGAAAATGGCCCCTCTCTTTGTGGCTGTGAGTCACGTGAGCAGGACAGAGAGAAAATGGAGTCTGCAGGAAAGCAGGCCCAGGACTCCAAGGTTCACAGCTAAATCCACTCACTATAAACCTCTCCTTACATGTTCATGTTGTGGAAGGTAGGTCTCAAAGCAGTCTGTGTCTTCTGTGTTTAATGAGATGCTAGTGAGAACAAGAATGTAAACTCAGTCTGTGCTGCTTAATTTAATTCTCAAAGCAAATGATGGTGGTAGAACCCTCATAGGCCTAGGATGTGGATACTTGGCTTTCTGAGGTGAGATTTTCTAGGTAGGCAAGTATTCAGAAAGCTGTTCCTTTAGTATTTTGCATCATTCAGACGTTGTTTTGCTTTATATTGGCTTAGAGCTTCATAACACAAGGGATTATTTAACCCAGTGTTTATGAACTGTTAGAAATACTATTATGAAAAGTCCAAGAACTGTAAGAACCATTCCTATTACTATACACCATGCTCTTCTTTTACAGGGAGAACAAGGACTCGAAGGCATCAAAGGAGACATTGGTGAAAAGGTAATCCTTTCCAAATGTGTTTGTAAGGATGAATTGTGCTCCTGACATTGTAGCTTCATGTGACAGTTAGCTCCTAATGTTCTACTGGGAATATGTAATAACTTTATAGTGATGCTAAAATATTTGCATTGGTTAGAGTAGTCTTAATATCTGGTGATTGACAGAAATAGTTCTAAACTTACTTAGTGGTCAGGCTTCCTTAGTTAAACGTATTCCACTTATCCGTAAACGATGCAAAGATTTATTGAGCACTGTATTTTTATGTTATGGTGTCATTGGTCGACTATGGCTGATGACTGACTGAAAGATTGCTAGTATGGACACTGGTCACAGGATTTTTTTTCCTCGGGGGGGGGGGTTAAGAAAACAAAAGAGCCAACTGTAATGGATCAGAATTATTCCAAAGTTTTAATGCAGGGGTGGTTAAAAGTTGTGGATGGTAAATAAGAAACTCAGAGGACTTTAAAATGCCGGAGGTCACATTACAAGTGACTTGCTAATGCCACAAGGTTACAGATCCAGAGTCAGAGAAAAGGGTGGGGGAGGCTTTGGGCAGGGGCTGAAGGAAGCATTTTTTCCAAAGTAGTCAGTCCCAAGTGTGAACTTTAGCAAGAAGCATCCCGTTCTGCCCTGAGCTCCTGTTGGCTAAGCAAGCAGAGCCAATCAGGTGGATGTACCTCATGAACCTGGATACCCTGGGGCTCAAAGGAGGATGGAAATTAGCAGCCTGTAGTCCTTAAAGAAACAGGCTCAGGTGCTATCCCTGTAACCCAAGGGTCATCACATCATCCTCTCAGAAAATCAAATCCTGTGTATTATACTTTTTCACTTTTTAAAAAATTGGATATTTTTTATTTATTTACATTTCAAATGTTATCCCCTTTCCTGGATTCTGGTCCATAAACCCCCTATCCCATTCCTCTCCTCCTTCTTATATGAGGGTGTTCCCGTACCCGTCCACCCACCCCTTCCCACCTCCCCACCCTGACAATCCCTTATATTGGGAGGGAATTGGGTCCAGCCTTGGCTGGAGCAAGGACTTCTCCTCCCATTGGTGCCCAACAAGGCCATCCTCTCCTACATATGCAACTGGAGCCATGGGTCTCTCCATGTGTAGTCTTTGGATGGTGGTTTAGTCCCTGGGAGTTCTGGTTGGTTGGTATTGTTGTTCTTATGGGGTTGCAAACCCTTTCAGCTCCTTCAATCCTTTCTCTGACTCCTCCAATGGGGACCCTGCTCTCAGTTCAATGGTTTGCTGCAAGCATTTGCCTCTGTATTTGTCAGGCTCTAGCAGAGCTTCTCAGGAGACAGCTATATCAGACTCCTGTCAGCATGCACTTCTTGGCATCAACAATTTTGTTTGAGTTTGGTGGCTGTATGTATATGAACTGAATCCCCAGGTGGGGCAGGCTCTGAATGGTCATTCCTTTAGTCTCTGCTACAAACTTTGTCTCTGTATCTCCTCCTATGAATATTTTTGTTCCCCCTTCTAAGAAGGACTGAAGCATCTGAACTTTGATTTTCCTTATTCTTGAGCTTTGTGTGGTCTGTGGATTATATCTTGGGTAATCCGAGCTTTTGAGCTAATATTCACTTAGCAATGAGTGCATGCCATGTGTGTCTTTTTGTGATTGGGTACCTCACTCAGGATGATATATTCTAGTTCCATCACTTTTAACCAGCGTTTGATTCTATAAATAAAAAAAATACTAAAGTCATCTGATAGCCCCCCTCAACCATTTAAGCAACCATTCTTTCACAGATGTACAGCTTCAGCAGTAGCGAGTAAACGGAATAAATGATCTCAAACTAGCCAGGGACGCTTGCTCATGTTTACCATCCTTGGCAGTGATCACTTATTTGCCTCTTCTATAAGTATTTATAGAGACAATGAGCATCTTCTATAATTACAGGACAAATTACTCACATTGTGAGCTACATGATAATTACCTTTCCTCACTGATGTGAGAGAGAGCACCATATAATAACCATGTAATTGAGAAAAATTCCATTAAAATTATAACTATTTGAAAGAGTCTTTTAGAAATACCTTGAATATATATATATATATGTATATATATGTATGTGTGTGTGTGTGTGTGTGTGTGTGTGTGTGCTTGTGTGTTTTAGAATAACAGGTATTATCAGGCCATGACTTTAGATTTTATTTACATTTATTTTTGGTTCCGTAGTATTATTATACTTACAGAAATAAATCAAACTAAGCAATGTATAATGTCCTTTCTATAAATTAGTCATTAATACCCTTAAGTTTTGGTTATTTTGCTATTCTCTGAATATAGCTGGTGTTTCATGGTAATACATGGATTCTCACAGACTGAACATGAATTAAATACACTACATACATGTATCACGATGCTGTAATAGAATCCATTATGTAGAATTAATGTTAATCAGACGTTGAAAAAAAAACACACATTCAGCGTATTTTGCTTCTGAGTTTTCTCTTCTGTTTCCTCATGCTATTGACTGTTGCATTCAAGCAATCCATTCTACCATAAGGAGGGAACAATTACGGAGACTGATTTAAAAATGGCAGAAAACACTAAGCTTCAAAGAGAAAAGACCACTGAGCATCATAATCCTGATGGTTGAATCATATTTAATAATCATGTAATCATGTTTATTTAGAAAGTTCTGCTTTAATTACTATTTACCATACACTAAAGTTTTGACCTATTTCAGCATTGCAAGCTGGAAAAAAGCACATGAATCATACCTCTGTCTGTCCTATGAAACATGTATTTTCCATAGGTTGAATAATTATGGTCATGTGATTGGCTTGGGTTTTGAGGTAGAGAAAGAAAAGTCTAACAGCCCTCAATTTGGTATGAAAGGAGCATAGGAATCTTGGGTGCCTCACAATGCATTGTTTTCTGAACAAAACCAACCAGCTACCTTAAATAACATTTCCTTGTGTCAGAATAATATATAATTATTTTAAAAACATTTCCTCTCAAAATATCATATCTTTTTTATACTATGTTTAGAATGTGATGATTTTCAGTGACACAATACACTAGTTGTACACTAAACAATTCAGGGAGTTACGAAGAATTTCATGTCTATCAAGGACACATGGTTATGTCCAAAAATAATATTGACTCAGAAATACAGTATATGGTGTGTTGATTTCCAGGCATTATTTCTACAGGTAGTAGAAACCAAATTTAGAAATCTGCTATTCATCATATCAGAAAATAAGGCTTCAGACTAATTTAGCTCACTAGATTGGCCAAGAGATTTCCTCCAAAGTCAAATGTACAGATGTACTGTTCTTAGTCCAAAGAACTTTCCAAACTTAACAAGTACAGGTCTGTTTAACCCCTGATATCCATGGGAGATGGGTTAAAAGACCCCCTGAACATGTCAACAATCTGCAGGTACTCAGGTCCCTTAAAGAGAATAGTGAGTGTCCTATGCATTTCCTCCTGAGTAATTTAATTGACTTTAAATTATTTATAGTGCATAATATAATACAAATGCTATGCTCTATTGCATAGAATAATGACAAGCAAACACTAAGGGGTCAGCACAGAGACATTTTAAACACAGTTGTGTCTATTCTTTGATAATTTCATGTATACTACACATTCTGTTCATATCTACACTGCTATCATCAGAAAATTCTCCCCTCTCAACTGTACCTCCTCTCCCAGTCTTCCTTCATTCCTTCCTCTAACTCTATCAAGTCTAATTAGTGCTTCTTTTATTTACGTAGCAGTGGGGCTATCCACTGGAGCATGGAGAACCTACTTGCGGCACCCCCTAAATAATTATTTCTCCCAGGCAGCAATCAGTTGCCAATGGTTCCTCAGTTAAGGGTGGTGCCTCATAAAACTCTTCCTAATCCATTCTGGAACTTCAATAGTTTTGACCTGATGCTGGTCTAGGGCAGGCAACCACAGCTGCTGTTATTCATGAATGTTAACAATTATGTCATGTCTAGAAGTCATAGCATTGGTGGCCAAGTGGTAGCCACAGTTGCCGTCTAGAAGACAGCACATCATAGAACTCTTCCCTTTCCTCCAGCTCGTTTCCCTTTTTCTTTTTCTTTTTTTTTTCGGAGCTGGGGACCGAACCCAGGGCCTTGAATCCCCAACCCCCTTTCCTCCAGCTCTTACATTCTTTCTCTCTCCTTTTCCGTGGTGTTTCCTGATCTTTGGGGTCTGGTGTTACAGATGCCTTCTCAATTATTGCTGAGCATTCAAAATCACTTACTCTTATGAGCACTCACTGTTATGAATCTATGCTTTAACTACTGCCCACTGCAAAGAGAAGCTCCTTTGACCAAGATGGAGAGTGGCCCAGATCTATGGGTATAAACCAAGATATTTAGAAGGCATTTTGATAATATAATTATTTAGCAAAACAACAGTAGTAGGCTTCCTTCTCCAGCCATGAGCTTTACCCTTTATTAATTTATCCCCATTGAACTGGCCTGAAGTACACTCAGAAAGTGGTAGGTGACCTTCCTGTGCCACAGTGCATCAGTAGGAATATTTAGCCTCATAGATCCATATTGTAGCACTCAGGGTCCAGTGGTAAGACCATTGATATCTTTTCTTGAACCTACATAGCACTTCCAGATACTAGGAATGCTAGCCAGCAGGGAAGACATTTTTCAGCAAGTTCAGAATTGATTTCTCTAAGTCTCCCAGTCAAATTATACAGTGTCTTCACCACTAGAGTTTATTATACAGTGATGGATAACCAAGAACATGGCTACCCATTGCTCCCAGTGTGGCTCCACGTTGTACATGGTACAAGCCTAAACTATCTTGTGAGCCTCTGTAGGCCCGCTGATCAATAACTCAGAGAGGCATCCCATACCTATTAATGATAATTTCTCTTCATAGTCCGTGTCTTCTGAGCACAACATTGTCTTCCCACACAGGATACCTTGTTTGAACTCCTTTTCATCTTACTTATATTTCTCATTAGCTTATTTCACTCAGTATGTTTTCTAGTTTAATCTATTTAACTGGACATTTCGTAATTTAATTTTTTCTTAACATTGAAATAAAATTCTGTCGTATATATGTCTCACATTTTCCCTTCTCTGTTTCGTTAGTGAATGGTCATCTAGGTTGATTCTACTCCCTATGTAACAATGAACATGAGTGTGTAAGTATTCCTGTGTAGATTATAAGTTCCTTGGATAGCTGTGAACAGCTACCTCTAACGACAGATAAAAGCCTTCCATGTTATTGAGCCAAGTCATTTCTAAAGTGAAATTTACCTTGTTAGTGGTTGGTTAGTTTTCTCAAAAACAGTTATTTATCAGAAAGGATTCTGTAAGAAGACAGCTTCTCTTTTTAAATCCACCATGCCACATGGTGGCTCATAACTAACTTTAGTTTTAGTGCCCACTCTCTGGCACCCACAGGCACCAAGCACACATGTGTTGTACATACAGTACATACATACATGTAGGCAAGACATCCAGACACATAAATAAATAAAACGAAGTGGAATGTTTGGCCCCACTCAACCCATTGTGAAATCCCATTTCAGACAGAGAAACACATCCATTTACTGAATTCAGGCATATTTTTTCTGAAGTGCAGTTGGTTGATTTATTCATGAGTGATATTGACCATGAGTCAATATTATATATATTGACCATATATATAAGAAGGACACGAAGTGTTTCAGCTACTTTCAGCCTTCTCATTTGGGGAACAAAAGTGAACAAGGTTTTCAAATCTCTTAATTTTAGGGATGAAAATGCGTTTATTTTTGGAGGTTGAGCCAGAGCGGTGTTGAAGCATGCAGCACCCGAAGCATCCTCCGGCCTTGAGTGTCTGCGATGAGCAGGTTATAGGGACTCACGTCTAGGCTTACGGGAATTACCCATTTTCACTATGCTGTTTATTGATGTTTTCTCCCACTCAGCGTTAGGCTAATAACAATGAAGATGCTACAAAACTAACAAGTGCGTATGGCCCACACTCTTAAAACCACCACTGGAAAAACAGACCTTGTAAACGGCTAGTGATGTGACTTTTATTGTCCTGCTGTTCCCAGAGTCGTCTTTACATGCTGAAATTCCACAAGATATATGTTTGTAAGTCAGAAAATTATGTTTGGCCAACTATTCCTCCGGTTTTATAAGTGTTGTATGTTTTTTTTTCTTTTTTTTACTGGAGAATATCTCCTGGAAAAAATATCCAACTGAGCCCTATTTCTGGTCGGTTCCGGTAAATGCACACTATTTAGTTCTATGAAATGTGTAACATTGAAATGAGTAAAATTACAAAATGTATTTTATAATCTAGAATTATATGCCTATATGTGCATGTACATGCATATGTATATATCCACCTTAATATTAGAAAACTGTATGGCTTCATTTATAGTTAAGCCACGTATCCAAACATTTGTAATTTTTAATCAGAAATCCACACCAGGCAATTTTCAGGTGATACAATTCAAATTTTCAGATGCGAGCTTAGAATGCAAATGTGTGTATGTGTTTGCGTGTGTGTGTGCATGTGTGTGTGCATGTGTGTGTGCTTGAATGTGTGCTCCTATTGTTGATTTTATTAATGTTGAGTTCACTTGCAGTAGTTACGTATGCAGCGGTCTTTTTTTTCCTGGTGGTTGCTTTTGATGTTTTAGAAGGAGAGATGGCCAGAGCTTAATAGAAAATGTCTCTCCCTGTGTATTTGGATTAGTCACTCATGCTGGGTTTTAGTCGAGTGAAAAGAGCAGTATTGAATCCATTCTTGCTGTTCTATTCACTAGTGTTTGCAGAATTAAATCTTAGCAGCCTCGGCAAGTTTTATGTCCCACATATAATAGTGACATGTAAATGTAAAGCTAGTAAGCGGGGTAGGGGATGAAGTTGGTAGAATTTTGTTCATTTATGTCCGACAGATTATGACATATACTTAAATTTATAACCAAACTTGAAAGATGAGACAGTATTTTCATACCAGTACCAGGGATAACTATCACTCACGAATAAATAATTCACACACTCCTAACAGTATATATCCTGACTATACCTAGTCAGGCAATCAATGGTAATTATTTGCCCTCAAAAAACAATGATTATGACTGAAATGATATAGGATCTATTACCCAGAAAGCATGGTCACCTTAGCCTACTGTTTATTTAATTGTTGACTTGTTAAAGGCACAAAGATGTCGAGGAGCTAGAAGGGAGCCATGAGCTTTGGCCACTTCAAATTAAATGAGAAAATGACCCAAGAGAAAATTCATGTGGTTTATAATCGTCTCTTTGGGACATTCTAGGGCAGCATTTTAGGTCAGTCAACAAGTCTCTTTACCCAGATGGAGAAGTCCACACTAGCAGAGACATCTGCTAACCTTGTCAGTGTCTGCTGGTGTGCATTCCCATGGTGACGGTGACATCCCATGATAACGGTGATGAATTAATAAACCCACGTCAATGACGTTTTATGTAATAGGACATGAAAATGTGCTCCCAACCTACCCAGTAGTATTGCACAGAGAAACTAGATTGACAGCCTCTTGCGGTACTCATGGCAGCCTGTGATTGGCGTAAGTGAGTCACATGTTCCTGTAGGCTGAGCTGTAGATCGTCTGTGCTATGCTATCTATGTGAGTCTGTGTGTGTTCTTTACCATGGGCTTTCCCTTTATAAGATACTATCCTATTGAACAGGATAGTTGTAGGAATTTAAAATATGCCTAACAAACAAAATATACTCTGTAAAATGTGATTCAGCAACAGCCAATCTATGAAACATACACAAAATATTGGTATTTTGGGAGAGGAGGCTCGACACAATTAGTATCTTTAAGTAGCTTTGAAAATGTTCACAATGTTAACTCCTAACTTTCCTTCTAAACAAGTAAATAAAATATTCAAGAATATTAGCTACATGTACAAAAAAATTACTCCAAACCAGCACTGATGTAAAATAGCATTGACTTATTTAGCATGTTTTTGTATGGCTTAGCTTGGTGATTCTTTGGTCACATTGATCGTGTCTACTTTGCTCAGATATCACTTCTTTGCTGGAATGCTGGCTGAGGACAGCTAATCTATGTTGGATTTTGAAAGGCACTGTTTCTTTATTCTAGATGCACACTCTCTTTCCAAAACTTATCACAGACTTTTCTGTAGGCAAGGGTCCAATAAAAACCAACAACAACCACAAGCAAAACCATGTAAGGCCTTTTGAGGCTCCTCCCTCAGACATAGCAGGCCACATATGCACAGTGTTCTGTTAGAAAGCAAGTCCTACATCCAGTCCAGGTTTAAGAGGTGTGGTGTTAGACCCACCCACCTTTGGGTTGTAGAAAGGGTGGATATATGCGGGAATGGGAAGTGGCTGGATTTCATTAAAAATGTGCACAAATGAGATACAACTCCTACCTTTAAATCAATGGTTTAGAGAAGTTGATTGATTTAACACCTTTATTGTTCTCATTCTCTCGTAATCTAGTTTATTAGTCATTCTTAGTAGGGTGTAAAGACTATAAAAATATATTTCAGCACTGCTTCATATGTAAGACCATTGTAGAAAAAAAATAAACTCATTGTAGTGGTGACAGAGAAGTATTTGTTAACTATGACAATGAATTATGTTCTACTTCTATATAATATCATGTGCCTTTTAATTTTGGTTACAATAAAACTATTAGAACACAGGAAAAATGCAAGTCAGAAATGAAACGTATTTTTCAGAATTTTTACTATTAATGCTGTCTTGGCAATTATACTTCATATTTAACATTCAGAACTAAGACAAGGTTGCTGAGTTCTGTTATTACAGTGAGGCACTTTGTCATCATCACTACAAAGCGACTGTCAACCTGTCACCTTACTTCCTGCGAATTCTCCTGTAGTTCACCTCATGGAATTCTCCTGAACATTAGCCTGATACAGAACTATCTCATTTACCCTGATAACATGTGCAAAACGTCTCCAACGTTCAGTCAGGACTCATGTGCTTCACTTGACAGCTGACTTGAAACACGGAGAGAACAGATGGAGGAGAATAACTATAATTTCAAAAATCAGAGCAATTTATGTGTGGCCGCTGGAAATTGGTATGGGAGTAGCCATGCCAACTTTCAATTATTCACGGTGACAGGCAATTGGAGCTCAGGAGTGGCAGTGCCAAGTCAGGGGCTTAGCATTAGTCTGTGCAGATTGTATGTTATTTCCTCCAATCCTAACAGTGCTGTTGAACAAACACTAACGTGAAATACGGTTAACCTTCTTTTACTCATTAGTCATTACGGAAAATGAAATATTAAAGAGAGATACGTATACACGAATAAGAGAAGGGTTTACATGAACATTTGTCTTTTCGAGTATTATTTCCAATGTCCATATATTATTTTGCTACGTGACTATGTATTATTTTATTTAATGACTCCCTTATTGGAAATACGTCTTTTTCTATGTGTTCGTTGTGACATAGACTAAGTAATTTTGGTGAGGGGGTTTTGTTGAAGACTAATAACTACCAGGGACAAAGTAAAGAAACCTTTTATATTCCTCTGAAGACTGGGATATGAAGATCTATAGCAATGGTACAGGAAGTGGAAGGGTGCTGGGTTACTGCAGAGGAAAATGTTTACACATTAAAGCTAAGGCACGATCCTCAAAAGAAAATATCCTGAACAAGATATGGGCCAAGAGAAAATGGTGGATGCACTTATAGGAAATCAGAAATATCTTATATGCCCTAAGGACTGTCAACCTAAAGCCAGTAATATCTCTTAAGGGATTTCCACTAAAATCTATAACATGACAAAACCTTTCATGATTGCTATTTAACGGTACCCTGGAATTTTTCGAGCAATATTGATTTTACTTCTAAACTACATATAACTTTGTCTTCATCTGCCTGAACACCAGCTAACTCTAAGGATTCAGGGGTCACCTCTTGTTCTCAAATCCACTCTCCAAAACTGTGGCCAGATGAATCTTTAATAACCACTTGCATGGCTTCAATTTTTAAAACATTTTCAAGGTTTCCCACTAGGTTGAGGTCCAACCCTAATGCGTCGTATAAAGCCTTGCAGCGTCTAACCTGCAATTTACCCCTGGAATCTTTCCCCCCCTCACACCCAATGCCGTTGCCTTTTCTTCTTTCAGTTCTTCAACTTCACCAGACTCTTCCATCCACTGTTGTTTTTATTTCGTTTCCCACTGCTGTGACAAAATTCTCTGACAAAAACAACTTTGGGGAAAGGGGTTCATTCGGGTCAAAATTTTAGGTTACAGTCTATTATTGTATGGGACATCAAGACAGAACTTGAAGCAGCCAGTCATACCACAGCCACATTCAAGAGCTGACAGCAGTGAACAAATGCAACATGCTTGTGCTCATACCACTCTTGCCTTCACATTACGTTCAGAATCTCCTGCGTAGGGAATGAGTCGCTCACGAGGGGCAGATCTCTCCACCTCCATTAATGCAACCGAATGAACCCTCCACAGACATGCCCACAAGCCTCTTTCACACACTCTCCCATCCCAATTCCTTCTCCAGGTTATTCAGCCATAACACTGAAAGTTACTTTTCCTGCTGTTGTAATTTCTAAGTAAACCTTTAACACTGTAACTCACCTGTAATTCCTTATCACATTTTACAATTAGAAGTCCCTGGCATGTGATTTTTTTTCCTTTATGCTCATTTCTCTTCAGTCAAATAGAAATTCTATGACAAGACATCAGCCTACAGTTTTGTTTTCATCTCTAACACATAATAGAAGAGTGCCTAGCATATAAAAGAACTCAATCAGTTCATTCATTACCACCAGGAAGTAGTGTGGACAAGGTTTACAGTTTCTTTTCATCTTATCAAAGAGTTTGATAAATATTTTGATGCACTCAATATTCCATTTTTCAAACTTATGCTATCAAACTTATGAGGCAGAGTTACATGTATATAATGTTACATATACACAATGTTACATATACGTAATGTGTATATGTATATGCACTTACTCTATTACATGAATTGTGTATGTATTAATGTAAATGCACCTCAATGAAGATATAAAACATTAATAGATTCAGCAGTGTGCTAAAATATGCACAGACTAAATTGATTTAAAATAATTCACGTTCATTATTTACAAATTACATTTGTCAAGAACAACAGTCAAGCTCTATATTTTACCTGTCAAAACTATAGGATGCATGTAATACCAGATACGACACTGTCTTTTAAATTTAATGATAATATTAGAAGTTATCTGCCGAGTCCTGTGCTGTCATATTGAGTTACAATTATGGCAGAATTGTTAGCTGTTAACTGCAGTGGCCTCAACATGCTTTTATTAAAGAAATCTATTCATTATTTTATGCAATTTGAGGATAAAGAAATATGAAAATATGGAGGGACCTTAACAAGGACCACACAGAAAAACCTGGATCTCATTCATAGGTTTAAAGGGTTTGGTTAGTCTGGTGGTTTCTGTCATATTTTGACTTTCACTCTTGTGGGCCCAGCTCTTTCCTCAGGCTCTGAGCTACTCAGGTTTTCCCCTCCTGACTTCCAGTTCTCCTGGCTCTGGCCACCCTGTGCTACGCCACCCGTCTGTTCTCTGCTACCTCTTGCTTCCTCCCGCTTCCTCATTTCTTTCTTGACTTCTGCCCCTTTCTCTACACCTATTTTACTTTCCTGTCATTCCCTTGCACCCCTAGCTGAGTTCCTTCTCAGATAGTTTCATGTTTCATTTTTAGCAACTCTAAGAAGACATGGTTTCCAATAGAAATGTATGAGTTCCTTAGCAGGTGACTTAAGAGTGTTTTCATATCAAGGAAAATGATCTGTTTCACAGTCCTGCCCCTATTACCACCCCTGAGCTTTTTTGCATCTCAGAAGACTAGATCTAGGGCTCTGCACATGCTGGGTAGCTACTCTATCTCTAAACTGTTTCCCCAGTCCCTATTCTTGAACATTTCTGAATAAGATCATGCCCTATGTGAAGAGTAAGGTCAAGGTTGTCTTTTTAGTTTTGTGACAACGTTCTGGTATATAAAACAAAAATATATAATTTAAAATGTTTTAAGTGGAATGGGTTAAGAATTACTTAACCTCGTCGTAGTCTTCTCAATCCAGAAGTATACATTATTGGCAGAATTTTGGGGGGCATTCTAGATGCTAGAAAATCAACCTGACGTAGGCTTGGGAAATGGTTGGCTGTGCGAGGCTGATAATCCAGGTTTACCAGCCTTCGCTTCTTATTCTAATATCCTCAAGAAACCCTCTTCAGCTTCTCCTTTTCCCTGATCATCCTCACAATCCCCTTTAAGCCACACAGCTTTAATAGGAGAGGAGGGTTAATGAAACAAGACACAGAAATCCACTCACATTCCCTTCCATTTTCTGTCCTTTTCTTCAGTGCCTCTCACTGTGTGTCTGCTGATGATCCTACTGCATGGTGAGACACAAGGACAACAATAATACATCAGAGATGCTTGGGGCAAGAATTTTGTAGAGGTTTATTTTGTATGCCTGTGATAGTCCAGCCCGGGGACTGTAGCAATGCAGATCGTGTTAGCTGGCTACATTCCAGGAGCTCAGTGATAGGGATATTGCCTCCCACTTACGGTTTACTTATCCTCATGATTCATGAGGATAGCATCTTAGTAACGGTTGTGGCAAGGGCACACAACAGCACCCAGTAAGTGCAGGTCTAATCAATGTTTCTTTCTTAGTTAACAGGAAATTAGATGGTCGACTACATCAGCTCTCCCTGGTTGTTTAGATTTTGTTAGATAGACCCTGAGGACTTTTTCATTAAAGCTGATAGAAGATAATTTCTTCTTGTTGTTGTTCTAAGTCAAAATCTCTTAGTTTGATTATCCCGCCTGAGTTCTGGAAATGCTTTAGAGAGTTCGAGGTGGCTGCTGTACTTTCTGGTACACGGCTACTGTCTCAGATGAGAGTCTCTATTGCACTGTGCTTCACTGATAAACTTACAGGCTCCTGCTACTTCTCATGGCTGCCATCTTAGGCTGCTGTACCTCATCAGATGCTGATGCATCTCTGAAGTGGCTCTGATTATTATTATTATTATGTGTGTGTGTGTGCACACACGTGCCTCTGTGTATGTGTGCGCATGCGCGCGCGCGCGTGTGTGTGTGTGTGTGTGTGTGTGTGTGTGTGTGTGTGTGTGTGTGTGCACGTGCACTAAATCGCCTAGGTAGTTTAGTGTACACAGAGCCCCAATGCAGTTCCAGCTCCAGCTAATTTCACGTTTGTCTCAAAGTCTTCTCGTGGGAAAATAGACAATGAGATGTGTTGCCTCCTCCAGAGTCACAAATGACCTGACACAGACTCTCAAAATATGGAGGGATTCTACTACTGTCGGGTTATGATTTTGAATCAGAATATAAGCATTTATGTTTATACATGGTCCCTTCTGTTGGGACCTGTGGCCTGCTAGACTCCTTGTATGCCACTGACGCCGCTCTATTATGGTTAGCTCCTTTATAGCTTTGTAATGGCTGTGAATTTCATACATATGAGTTCTGTGTCGAATAACAAAAGGCTTGCCACTCTCACCGAAGGGAAAACTAGTATTGCTGTTCAACCACTTTCTTACCTCACTGGCACGTAACACATGCATGCTTCTTAACAGATCCTTTGTCAAATGTGTGACTCAATTAAGGAACTGAAATCACAGCACGGAAGTTTTGTTTTAGAGAGCGTCTTATTCCCTATAAATTCCTTAAAACCACTTTAAAAAATAATTCAGTTCAGATATCTGCCAAAAAAATCATTATGATTAAAATATGTAATGTGTGTATATTTTTAAAACGAAGATTTATCATCGTATCACAGAGCTGCCTTTCCTTCAAGATTCTCAGACTCGTGCCAGTGATGGCCATGGGCTCTCAGTTATCTGTCCTTCATCTGTGCTCCATAGCTTGATGTCTGCCTTGGTCCCAGGGTTCCCTAGCTACAATCAGTTAATTAAAAGGCCTTCGATTTCTTTTCCAACCTGTTTGATGTCAATGAAACTCAGTAAGATACAGAATTCCTTCAAGACACATGCTGGGCTTTCAAACATATGTGCTTGTTCAATCACCCATTTACTTGATCATTTAGGACCCTCTCCAGACAAGATTCTGTGTTCAGCATTAAAGTACCATGAAAGGGATGGAACCTCCTCTCAAGGAACATGTGTGATGTGTTTGATGGTGGCTTGTATCGGACACGGTATGGAGAAAGAGAGTGGAGCACACACTACCTCAGATGGAGGAAAGTTAGGTCAAATTTTGTTCATTAGTGAATCCTGAAGGAAAGTAAGATTTCTCTGAGCAAGAAGAGCAGATGAAAGCTCACAAGTTCAGTGCAATTTATTTTGGGTGCCTAGGGAGCCTGGTGGAGTCTACTGTGTGTCAAAACGGAGAGCAGTGGCCATTTCGAGAGAAATAAAAGCTCTTCAGAAAATAACTGAAGCACAGCTTTAGGCTGAATGTCCAAAATGGTGGAGGCAGAAATACCAAAGAAATAACATCAGAGGGTCACCTGAAGCATCAGTTTCTGACATCTTTAGCTTGCTTTCCTCAGTAAAGGTACCATCAGACCACCAAGCAACTAACCGCTTTGGTAAGGAAGTTGACTGTTTCTGGGAGAAACCTCTCATGAGAATACCCACCTGAAGCTTCCAGACAGATGACTAGAAGCCAAAAGCTTTTCAAAAGCCTCAGGGCAGCATAAGCAGAACTTTTGAGAAGCTCTATTTCTTCTCAAAACACATAAAAACTGAGCAGTTAGTCTGGGGAGGAGGACATATCTGACCTCTAGTATAAGTTTATTCTGCTAGGCAAAATCTTGAGGCACTGGTATAAATGATATAAATCCACTCATTTAATCATCCGAGGGAGGGAAGTGGAGGAGGAAAAGGGGGAGGAAGAGGAAGAGGAGGAGGAGGAAGATGAAACATGGCCGCTTCTTTCGTGAATCAAACACAGTTTGACTTTGGTTGTCAAGTGTTGTAGTGACTTACTGATTTTACCTTCTAATAAGCAGTTACAGTCACTTAACAACAACAGTAAAACTGACCTAAATTTCAAGTTTCCTGGCTAGGTGTCTAGTCTTTAACCCCAATCTTGTTCTCCTGTCAGAGAAACCTCAGGGACTCTGAGATACTTCTAGGAATCAATCGGCATGTTATTCACAAGTTTCTTTGCTAAGATTTCATCTTGAATTTTGAGAAGTAAAAGATTTCCCATATAACTAGATTTAGCAAGCAGAGAGAGAGAGAGAGAGAGAGAGAGAGTCGGAGAGAGAGAGAGACAGAGACACAGAGACACAGAGACACACAGAGAGATAGAGAGACAGAGAGACGAAGAGACAGACACACATAGAGAAAACACTGCTTAGAAAATAGAGTAACTGAAGTAAAGTTCATAAAAATTAATGCGCAGGAAAATACATGCAGACCCATGGGGCAGATCCAAAGCTACAATGAGGGTGCAATAACACAGAATAAGCATTGATTTTAAAGAATCAAGCACAAAATTAAAATAGAAAAAATAAAAGAGAAACAAAAGAATAAAAGAAGGAAGAAAATAGAAAGAGCAGCTTTAAAATAAGGGTTGGGGATTTAGCTCAGTGGTAGAGCACTTGCTTAGCAAGCACAAGGCCCTGGATTCGGTCCCCAGCTCCGAAAAGAAAAAAAAAACAAAAAGAAAAAAATCAATAACAGGACATTAATAAACATGGTCTGTAAAATCTATGAAACAACAGCCACAGACTTGTAGAAATGGAAAAATACATTAAAAGCTGGTTTAATATGTGAACAATAAAACGAGTGAATAAAATTCAAGTAAACAGGCAGAGAGTAGGAAAAAGAAAAGAGACAAATTAGGAACAGAAAAGGTGACCACAGACAGTAGACGGATGAAAGAGTGTGGGGACCCTAACATGCACCCCGAAAGAGCAAGCTGGATAACCCAAAGGGTGTAAAACTATAATCAATAACCCCTGCAAAATATGGCACTGTTAAAAACCAAGGAAGAAATGGAGAAGTAGTTGAAAACAAACCATGAAATGAAGGAGCAAACGGCTTTCTGAGTTGGACTTCATGGACCCATATTTAAATTGTTTAACGTATTTAAAATGTTCTAGGATAAAGAAAAGAGAGCTTCTAAGAAGTTGCATGTTCCAACCCCACTGCTCATGAGAGATGAGCTGCAACTAGATCCCATTCACAAGCACATATAGAGATGTGTTAAATGAGCTTCAGCAGATAGACTGGAACTGTTCGGCAAAACTAGACAGGGCAAAATTAGGATGCCGTCGGAGAGCCCTGTTGAGGAATTACCAAGTGCGTTGCATTGCCCAGTTAAAGTATTGAAACTGGGTTGTCCTATTGACACAGACTGAAGCTTCGAATGACATCAAGTCGTCCCTGTTAATTAAATCCCCAGGTAAGAGGAACATCAACCGAAGTCCAACTATAAATGTTGTTTGTAAAAAAGGTAAAACCATGTTAGAGATTGAATAGTTGAAGCTAATTCCTAGAGGTCAAATTTTCATCGCACGAAAATTAAATAACATGAATTGGGAAAAAGAAATTAATCTCCTCACTATAAGGTGAGTTTTAAAAAAATTTCAGAGAACTTTTTAGAAAAATAGTTATTTATAAGAGGAGTTAATCCATTAATGGCAGATAGATTGAAAATTGATGTATTTTATCCAAAATCAACTTACATAAAATGATAAGTTATTAAGTATTAAAATCAATAATAATCAGAAGAAATTTTGAGAAAAGACAGAATACTTACCAACATACCACAAGTATAGAATGAACTCTAAAGGAATATACATCAGGACTCCTCTCCAAAATGACAATAAAATAGTTCAATGATTCAAAATTAATTCACAAGAAGATTGCAATTCCAAAATATTTCAGCTATTTTTTAAACTTGGATACCATTTCCTGGAGTTTATATGCATAGTTAATGAATGAATATAGAAAATTTTTCCAGAGGCAGAGGGGAGAAGAGTAATGTTTGTTTTATAAGACATCATCATTGGGGCTGGAGAGATGGCTCAACGGTTAAGAGCACCGACTGCTCTTCCAGAGGTCCTGAGTTCAATTCCCAGCAACTACATGGTGGCTCACAACCATCTGTAATGGGATCTGATGCCCTCTGCTGGTGCGTCTGAAGACAGCTACAGTGTACTACTCATATACCTAAAATAAATAATTCTAAAAAATAAAGACCGTCATTATGATGTTATTTTTCTTTATAAAATTTCAAGAGCATTGTTTATTAATATTGGTGGGATGGGTGGAACCCTGTGGAGGTCAGAAAACCTTTCAGGTTCTGTTCTCTTTCCACCATACATCCCACGGACGGAGCTTAGATTTAGTCAGGCTTGCACACAAGGGGCTCTGCCCACTAGAATAATTTACCAGCCAAAGTTGCCACAACATTGTTCGTTTCCTCTTAGGCAAAGGCTGACTAGCACATCATACTAACACTCCATAGGATTTCTGCATTGCTGTAAATATTATATGACATATAGGAGCAAGACTGAGAGGCCGGGACCCGACCTCCCTATCCTATGAATGAAATAACTCATGTTGCAATCAAGTCTTTTCTAAAGACTCTGAAACTATTGAATTTATTCATAGGAAAGATACCTTACCCCTAACAAAAATAAATTCCAAATGGACGAAAGAGTTAAGCCAAAATCAAAGCAGAGTAAGTATAGTGCATTTGTAAAAACTAAGAACATAGAAGATTATGCACACCAAAATATAAAAGGGAAATACAGGAAAATATTGTTTATTAATGCATACAAAAATTAAACATTGCAATGGCACAGGACAATGCTAAGTAAAATCAAGTAAAACTATTAACACAGTAATAACTAACATTTGCTATTTCCAGAGGATTTAAAGTTTTTGATGCAAAACAAAAACCTCAAATAACTCAGTTTTGAAATGTGTAAGATACATGAATAAGCAGTCACTAAATAGCACCTCCACGATGTTAGCACAGCAATGCTGGAGCTTAATGGTTGTCTGTGATGTGTAATCTAGAGCAATTATGAGACGTGACTTAACACCCATTTGGCACCTGTTGCTGGATGGAATTCAAGGGCAAAGGCAAGCCCATGCATTGCTGGTGGTATGCACAGAGCTGTATTCTCTTTGGGAAAGCAATTTAGCAACATCTGTTCAGAAATGAAAAATGCATAATCCTTTTACCTAGCAATCACCATCTTGAGAATCCCACTACTGTGAAGTATGTCACAGGCAAAGGATGGTGTTTATGGCTTTAAGGAGGATGAAGCTTTAATACAAGTCCTAATGGAGCCAGCTGACTTCAACCATTTATTAAGATCTGCACAGTTGGCCCACAGATGTCATAATGTAAGTATCACCTATTATGTATACAGTACAAACTGTGCAGAGAGCTTCCTTGCGGGGAATGCACGGGTGTTTATTGCAGTGTTACTTGTGATGGCACAAAGCTGGAGAGTTAATGCTCTTAACAGGAAATAATTGATTACGTTATCATATAACTCTACTATGGAAGAGAACATCATGAAAATTATATTATATAATATTATATGGTATGCATTATGCATTATACATTATATTTACATAAATACATTTATATAATATGAATATATAATATATTATTATAAAATATTTAATACATTTATATATTCACATTATATGTTATGTAATACATATTACATATAATGATGTAATATATTTAATAATGATATGTTATATATCATGTCATTATGATATACATTGCATTATAGAATGTTAAAGAAGATTTGGTTATGCCTATATGAATAATACAAATTAATACGTCATATGTAATGTTGAAAGAGAACATAAAATTGTAAAACTGTGTGCATGTGATGGCCATTTATAATGGCCAATTGTTTTGAAAATTAAGACTCTATATATGTATGTGAGTTTGCATACATAAACAGGAAGGATATACACCACACTGATAAAAATTTGATGTCCAGAGGTGCAGATGCTCATTTTAATATTGAATGTGCTGGAGATAGAGCTCAGCGGTAGAGTGCTGCGGGACCCATGTCTGATATGCAGCTCAGCCAAAAGGAAAGAAAGGAAAAGAAAAAAGAAAAAAAGAAAAGAAAGGAGAAGACAATAGTAAGGCCACAAGGAATGGTTGACTCTTTAACTTGGAAACATAGATATTATACATATCTTTATATTTTGAAATACTGAAAATGTATGAGCTTCATACATTTTATACTAGTGAAGGTTAAATTCATAGCAATTACTAAATATAGTTGCAATATATATACATATATATACATGGACTCTATTGTTATCATGTACAAATATTACATAACATTGTAATATCTGTGTTAACATGTATTTTAGTATGTGATGTCCATGTATATGTTTTAAGTATTTTTTAATGGTACAGGCGATCAAACATAAGGCCTTGCCAAGTACTCAACTTCTGAGCTAAATCTCTTTCCTGGAACGTTTTTAATTAAAAGTAGAGCACACAAGAAATGTGTTGATGAATGGAAGACAACTTAGATAATGCTGTAATAATAATAATAAGATTGAAGCCCAAGTACGACAAGAGTAATGGCAATGCCCCAGTGGCAGTGGGACAGGGAGGTGGCATACACTAAAGCAATTGGGAATGGAGATGACACAAAAGGAAGAAACGAAGAAGTCCCTGATCTGATCCTGGACTTACCTATTCTCCATTCTTGTAACAATATGGCACTACACCTCCAGTGAGCATTCAGCAAGAAACACGCACACTGGCTCTTTAAGGTTGTCTCAGGCAGACTAGTATCTCAGAATTGTGTGTGAGTTTCAAAATTGACTTGTCAGTGTGAGCTCTAACACACAACCTGCTGAGATATTAAATGAGTAGTTTTGGTGTTTTGTTTGTTTGTTTTGTTCTTTGAGTATATGAGTCTATTGGAATTTATCTTACAATATGGAATCACCCAATTCACAATACATATACTTAGATTTTTCTCGTCTTAGGGTTGATGTTTCAGTTATGTGTATGCATGTGTGTTTGTGGGCATGAGTACATGAGTGTTGCTGTCAGTAGAGGCCAGAGACACTGGATCCCTGGAGCTGAATAACAGGCAGTTGTCAGCTGTCCACAGGAGGTGCTGGGAACCAAATTCTGGTTCTCTGCAGAAAAGAGCATTACTTGCTGTGTGCTTAGCCTGTGAGTCACATTGCCAGCCCAGGCTTTCTTTAATCTTAGTAATGTCTTGTCATTTTCACGGTAGAGGTAACCTTTGTTATAGTTATTACTAGGTATCAGGTGTGTGATCATGCATGCATGTGTGTGTGCCTGGGCCTGTGCATGCCTGGGTGCATGCATGCATGCATGCATGCGTGCGTTTGTGTGTGTGTGTGTGTGTATGTGTGTGTGTGCGCATGCCTTCACATGCAATGAATGTATGTCCCTAGGTGCATAAATGGTGGCCAGAGGTTTATGAAGTGATGAAGGTTGTCTTCCTAGATTTCTCTCCCCCTCATTTTTGAGACAAGGTCTAAGACTTTGTAGGTCACCATGTGTCATAGATAGTTGCAATTATTTACCTGGCATCTGGGAAGATGGAACCCCAACTGAAAATTTCCTTTGAGCAGCGTGGCCCGTGGTGGACCCTTGAGTGTGTCTGTGAAGCATTTTTTAATTGCTAACTGATTTAAGAGTGCCCAGTCTAATGTGAGAGGTAGCATCATTGGGTCAGTAGGCTTGGGTTGTACAGAACACTGGTTGAACAGGAGCTAAGAGTAGCAACTCAGTAGGCAGAGTTCTTTATGGCCCCAGTTTCGGTGTTGCCACCAGGCTCCTGCCTTGAGTTTCTATCTTGGCTTTCTTCCATGGTGGACTGTAACCCGGAACCCATATAAATGCTTTACTCCCTCCCTCCCCCAGGGTGCATTTGTTCAGAAAGCTTTCTCAGAGCCACTGGAGGGTAAACTAGAGTATCATGCCATAGCAACAAGCACTTCTAGAATTCCTTTTCAGTTTCTATTACTTAGATCTCCTTCTTGCCAGTATGCAAAATAATACATGTACTGCAGTCTTTAGGAAAGGAATGTAGTGTATATATTTGCCAGTTTTCTAGAGTCAAGAAGGAATCATTTAATATTTAATATTCTTCATTCATAGGGTTCAAAACATAAAGCACACCCCAACGCAGGTCTTTTGGGGAAGAATTCTTTTCCCCAGCATAGCAAAACTAATTCCTTAGCTTTGGAATCTTACTAGTACAAGGTTCAAAGTTGCAGTCAGCCTAATTTCTATAGTGGGGGTGGTGTGTTCTGGTCTTCACCTGCACCACCCCACTTTCTGAAGTGGCAAGTTAAGACTCAGGAAGGAGCTTACCTCACAAGAATGGGGCAGAAATGATGATGTCAAGCATGAGAGAATATGATCAGTGCTGTGGTGCAGAGCTATGTGGCCCAAGGGTGACTTTGGCACTGTTAGAAGAGTAATGAATGCTGAGGGGCAACTCTAATGTCTCATTTAGACCCATTTGTGACCTAGTCAGGAAATCTAAGACTACTCACAAGTGAATGGTAAGAGTGGAAACGGGAGTCACGGTTGTAAAACTCAAATAGAGTTCCTAAGGAAGAGTTGGGTGGAAGCTCTAATAACGTGGATCCTGGAACTAAGTTCCATTTATTATTTATGAACATTTTCGAATGTTAAGCATACATTGCTTTGTTCACGAAATTGTTGGAATTCCTTTCTTTCAACAGCTCACTAAAAAAATAAATCTCCCTTGAGAGTCTTTGAACGTTTGGATCATTTAAAAAGGCATATTATTAATTTTACTGAGTTAATAACCATTATGATCCGGTAGTGAGGATAATATTTATCATGGGACATCTTAAAATGCATATTATCATAAAATGCATAATAAGGACTTTCCACCTATATAAATTGAATTTAATAGTTTGTAAGAGCTCAAGTGGGCCCAGTAGGGTCTTTTGAACACTCAGTTTAGGACCTTGTTAAAACATGCACTCTTTTCATGTCATATTTTAGAGATTTTGCTCTACCTATATCCAAACTTGAATATGTTTGTTTTGCTTACTTGTGCAAAGATAAAAATATAAAAATAATTTTTCGAGTACATTAGTCTACTAAAAGGGAAAAAGATTTCTATGATTAATCTTATTGGCTTTAGTTTTAAACAACATACACAGAAAAAAATGTCTAGTAAAATTAATAGTTGCTATACAAAACATTCTATGACATATTACCATGCACTGAGAAAATCCTCTTTTTGTTGCATGTAACAGTGTGAGAACGTATGTGTTTTTGTTTAGGCTGTGGTTATTGTTAATTAGCAATGAATATACTTTAATGAGAAGCACCAGATATAAATTATACTCAGTGTCTTTCATAATATGGCTTGCAGACTGCCTACATTGAAACCTCCTGGTCCACTAGATCAGAAGCAGCCATATGCCCTAAAAGTTTGCATTGTAAGAAGTACCCTCAGAGATCCTTGCAAAGCAACAAAAGATTCAAGAGGAGTGGTTATTTTTAATCTGTAAATACACCTACACACGCAATGCAGGGAATACCTGGAAGTTACATCTATAATGAACATTGACTCCCCGCTCTCCTCAGGCTATATGCTTCTACTCACTGCACACATCTATAAACATTCCCCTAGGGAAAAAATACCACATCAGACCTAGAATCAGTTTTCTGCAGCCAAGGAGGAGCCATGCCCACTTTGGCATGCATGAGAAGTCATGCAGCTTTGTGACTCATTACAAATATGAACAAAATTATCTTCTACATATTCTCTTCTGGAATTCAGGGCCTTTTGCAAACTCCATTTTGATGGATAAGATTAAAGCCTACTACCTATGTCCTATGGACTTACAATGACTATATCTGATCATCAAGCGATGCCAACATACACATACAAACAAAAACACAGGAAGTCCAATCCCTGTCATGTTCCTTCATTCTACAATATTTCTCAAAATGGAATTATAAAATGTCAAATTAGGTAATGTAATAACCCCATAAGCATTCTTTTATTCTTTCTCATAATAGAAACTCACACATTTCCTCCACCCCAATTCAATAAAATTTGTACTTCTCTGTATCCAAGACACAAGACTTCACTAGAGTTCTCCATTTGCTCCTGAAAAGCTTAAACTCTGAATCTTAAACTATAGTACAGCCATGAGTCATGGTACCTCCACAATTCAGGTAATATAGCAAGAACATAAAGTAGAATTTTATGTATAAATTAACCAAGATTAGATCTGTCTCCACTATAAAGTTGTTTTTGGAGACTGACCTTTCTCTGATAGATCCCAGTAGAACGAAGAGTAGAGTAAACTATCCTTACAAAAACAAAATGAAAGCTAATCTGGAGCATTTGAGAATGTGCTTCTTTTGTGAAAATGCCTGACATTTCTTAGACGTCTTTACAAACACAAGAAGTTTACCGAGTCCTGTGCTATAGGATCAAAGTAAATAAAGAAGAAATAGATACCAGCATGTGTGAACGAGCACATACCACTGCTTAGAAGGAAAGCAGCCACCATCTTTGTCTCCCACGAATGTTGTACTGGCTGGTTGTTTTGGGCTGTGTGTGTGTGTGTGTGTGTGTGTGTGTGTGTGTGTGTGTGTGTGTGAGAGAGAGAGAGAGAGAGAGAGAGAGAGAGAGAGAGAGAGAGAGGCTAGAGTCATCAGAGAGGAAGGAGCCTCAATTGAAGAAATGCCCCATGAGGTCCAGCTGTAAGGCATTTTCTCAATTAGCAATCAACAGGGGAGGGCCCCATGCATTGTGAGTGGTGTCATCCCTGGGGTAGTAGTTCTGGGTTCTATAACAAAGCATGGTGAGCAAGCCATAAGAAGCAAGCCAGTAAGCAGCATCCCTCCATGGCCTCTGCATCAGCTCCAGCTTCCAGGATCTTGACTTCCTCCAATGATGAACAGTGATGGGGAAATATAAGCCAAATCAACCATTTCCTCCCCAACTTGTTTTTTTGGCCATGGTGGGTTTTCTATTTTATTTTGGTTTTGTTTTTATTATTATTGAAAATAGATTCTTATACATAGACTCTTATACAATACATCCTCACCACAGTTTCCTTTCTCTCTCCACTCCTCCTGCTACACCTCCTCTCCCCCAAATATCACCATTCATTTCCCTTCAGAAGAGCACAGACCTCCAAGAGACAGCCACCAAACATGACAAGACACAATAAGAGGAGGCAAAAGCTCTCACATTCTTTGCCCTGTTTTCCTTCTTTTGAGAACTCTCTGTTCGACTCTCCAGCCCATATTTTGAGTGGATCATTCATTTTCTTGATTATTTTTAAAATCCAGTTCTTTATATATTCTGTATACTAGTCCTCTGTCAGATGTGTTGCTAGTAACGATTCTATCCCTTTCTGTGGAATTTTTCTTCACCCTGTTGATTGTTTCTTTAGGTGTGCAGAAGACTTTTGGTTTTTATGAAGTCCCTCTTGTCAATTGTGGACATTAATTCTTAGACAACTGAAGTCTGATTCAGAAAGTCACTTTCTAAAATTAGATTATGTATGGTGCTACCTATGTTTTCTTCTGGCAATTTCTGTTCCAAGTTTCATGTTTAGATCTTTGATACATTTGGAATTATTTTTTGTTGTTGTTTTTGCAAGAAGATAGATACGGGTCCAACTTTATCATTTCAGTTATTACTTTTTCATATTTTAAATGCCTAATTTTATCTTCTGAGTGTGGCTATCCAGTTTTCCCCCCACCATATGTTGAAGATGCTTCGTTTTTTTTCAGTATATGTTTTCAGTGTCTTCATGAAATATGTGGTAGGTGAATTAAGATGACATCTTGAGTCATCTCCACTTGTCTAGTTTTGTGTGTGTATGTGACATATTGTTTTTATTATGCTGGCTCTAGAACAGTGGTTCTCAATCTGTAAGTTGCAACCCCTTTGTGGGAGGGTTAAATGATCCTTTCACAGGGGTCACTGGAGACCATTGGAAAACACAGATATTTATATTAGGATTCATAACAATAGCAAAATTACAGCTATGAGTAGCAATGAAAATAATTTTATGGTTCCCAACCTGAGGAACTGTACTAAAGGTTCACAGCATTAGGAAGATTGAGAACCACTGCCCTGCGGTATAGCTTAAGTTCTGGAATGGCAATCTCTCTAGCATTGTTGAGTTGCATCATTAAAATCTGTACTCTGTTTTTTTCCTGTGGGCAGTTTAAATCACCCTCATAACAATCCATCCAGCGTGCCTCAGTGTTTATATTATGTCAGGTCTTCATTTTGAATTGGGTCCATAAGTTTGTTTTCTTCCTTGATTTCTTCTTTGACACATCCATCACTCAGGAACAAGTTGTTTTATGTCCACGAGGTTGTATATTTACTACAGGTTTGCTTTTTGCCGATCTAAATTTTATTACCTTGTGGTCAGATAGAATACATGGAGCTGTTTCAGTCTTTATGAATTGGTAAAGATTTGCTTTGTGTCCCAGGATACGATCTATTTTAGAAAGTCTTCCATGTACTGGTGAGTAGAGTCTGTGTTCTTTGGTGTTTGGGTAGAGGATTCTGTAGCTATCTGTTAATTGAAATATGATGTCATTTAGTCCTATTTATCCATCTCCTCCTTGTCTGGATCACCTATCTGAGAAAGTGAGGTATTGCAATCACCTACTATTAATAGATGGGTTGATGCTGATCTGTATATTTAGTTTCAGCAGTGGATCCTTTTCTTAATAAAATTGGGCACCCCTGAGTTTGGTGTACATAAACTTAGTATAGTTATGTCTTCTTGGTTCATTGTTTCCATGGTTAGAATGTAGTGTCTGTGTTAAATCTCTTCTGATTAGTTTTAGTTTGAAATCTATTCTGTCAGAAACCAGGATAACAATGTGTGCTTGTTTCTTGATTCCATCTGATTGGAATACTTCCACCTACCCTTTTACTGTGAGGCAATGCCTATCTTTAAAGTTAAGATGTATTTCTTGAAAAAAAAAGCCTATATAGATGGATTGTATTTCTTAATCCATTCCATCAGCTTGTGTCTTTTGGAGAACTGAGGCCACTGATATTCCAAGTAATTGCTGAAATGCGTGTGTTAGCTCCGGTCACCATGTTGTTGAATTTTGGTGCTCGTGTGTTATCAGTGGTATTTTGTGCTTTAATAATTATGAATTTATATTTTCCCCACAATTTTCCAGCTTTGCTCATTCCTTCTTCATAGTGATATATTGCTTCTTTTGTTTTCTTTAGGGTTGGTTTGGTGGATATAAACTCTGTAAGAATGTTTATATCACAGAAACTTTCTCCTTCAATTATGGCATATAGTTTTGTGTGGTATATCAATCTAGGCTGGATGTCATGGTCTTTTAGGATGTGGAATCCATTGCTTGAGGCTCTTCTGGCTTTCAAAGTTTCCACTGAAAAATCTTGTTATTCTGATGGGTTTTCCTTTAGATGTGACTTGTGGTTTTTTTTCTCTTGTAACTCTCACTACCCTTTCTTTGTTATGCACACTTAGTGTTTTAACTATAGCAATGCCGTAGGATTTCCTTTTCTGGCTTTGTCTGTTTAATGATCTACGTGTTTCATGTATCCATGTAGGCATTTCTCTCTTTAGTTTGGGGGAGTTTTCTTCTGTGATCTTGGTGAAGATCTGGTTCATGCCATTGACTTGAGGTTCTTCTCTTTCATCTGTACCTATAATTCAAAGGTTTGGTGTTCTATGTTCTCTGTGTTTTCCTTTCCAATGGAGGATTTTTTTAAAAAAAAAAGATTCATATTTCTGGTGTTTTGGCCTTGATCCTCTACTTTAGGTAGAGTTCTTCTGTTCTGTCTTGCTCAACTCACTCTGCTTCTCAGGCTGTTCTTTGCGTTTTCTAGATAAGTTATTGGTCTTTTCCTTTCCATCTTCAGTGTGTGTGTGTGTGTGTGTGTGTGTGTGTGTGTGTGTGTGTCTGTACATGTGTGTGCAGGTGTGATTACATGTGGAGCCTAGATGACATTTAGGTGTCCTCTTCAAGTCCTATCCACCTTTTGTTTTCAGACCAGGTCACTCACTAAAGGTGGAATCCATGGGTTGGGCTAGGCTAGCAGATCATAGGCCCTGGAATTTGTCAATTTATTCCTCACCAACTCTTAGACCAGGGCATGCACCTCACTTAGTTTTTTAATATGGTTATTAGGGAACTAAACTTGGCTCCTCATGCCTATACAGCTGAAACATCTCCCAAGCCACCTTGAAATACCTTTTCCGTGTGTGTAAAACTCATTTTTTCACTATTCCTTCTATGAGGGCAGCAAAAAATGGTGATATTTGAACTTTATTATTCCCTCTATCTTGTTAGCTGTAATATATCTGTAACAAGAAACTTTCTTGAATCAAATCCCCATTTACCCCATGTCATACACCAGTAAGAAGGTTTTGTTAATTATTTTCCACCTCATACAGTTTTCAAAACTGAGAGTTCACATCTGCAAATGGTTACCAATTATATTTTACTGTTTTGGATTTGGTAGAATAGATCTGCTTGCATTCATCAACCTTGTCCTCATTGATACTAAAATTGCCCCCTGTTTGGTTAGTAAAGGAAATTTCACTTAGCCCTTGAGTCTCTTCATCAGGGGCCATTCATCTTTGGGATGAATGTTCAGATGACAGATTATTTAAGTTTTAATGTACCGCAGGGGCTAATTTAGCTTGTGTCTACAACACAAAAGTTCCCCAAGCATGACTGCTTTTCTTTCTTTCTTTTTCTACTACTTTCTTTACTCTTGAATTCACTTGGCTTTCCAAGTTGTGGTTTCCCTTGCAAATCACCATGGACCACTTTTCCTCAGACAGCAATGACGAGCTAGCTCTTCAATCTGAAGTGCTTAGTACAAGGGTTTATACAAAATTGGGATGCTATCGATTTGTTTCATTATTTAACACGTCACAACTTAAGTGGGCTTAGCATTATAGAAGTGTTTCCAAAGTTCAGTAGATGCACCCCGGCTTGCCTATTAGAACAATTTCAGTCTGATCTCATTGGAAACGTTTTCCAATCTCGAATGTATAGTTGCGTGCATTTCTTCAGTCAAGGTCCAGTGACTAGAATTAAGCCACACAATTGCAATAACAGCAATAAAATAAACCCTTTAAAACATTATGTTTAGAAACCAATTAAAATGCATAAATGTAAAAGCACAGATGAAATAGTCAGAAGTAGCATAGGAAGAGTATTCACATTTTCTCCCTGGCTTGATAATAAGCTATTAAAGTAACACCTTACTCTTGACATACCAAGAGCACATCCTGCGATTGAGGACACCTCTCACTTTCCTATATGCTATGTGACTCTTCTAGGAGACCCGAGCAAGTGTTTGTTCATCCTGGGACTGGAATAGATCATAGAACAAGGAAAGGATTCCATCCAAATCTAGCTTGTTGAACTAATGAATTTTGGAGGGTTTCTTACATGGGTAACAACTCAAAGACAGAAAGCCTAATGCGTCATGGGAGAAGACTCAAGAAAGCTTCCCAGTGAAGGGTCTTCCACCCACAGCTTTTGTTCAAACTTGGAGAACAGCTTTGAGACCCTGTAACTTTCTGGGCTTCTTGAGCCCTGTAAGTTTTGTTAGCCTTCTGATTCTGAAGGAACTTTGCTCCTCCTTCCTGAAGGAACATCTCAATTGAGAGGGAAGAATTACACAGATCATGCTTTCAATATCATGAATTTATAGTGATGGATGTTTCTATTTTGACAAAAAACAATTTATGGGCAGCTCCTAAGTACCTTTCACAGGAGGTAAACTCAGGGGAAGAAAGTCATGATTTTTTTTCTATCATAAAATTCTTTATTCTCGGCATCTTTTTAATTCTAAGAGAGTGACAATTCATTTTAAAATGTATTTTAGAAACTTTATTTTCAAACCAGCAAGGAAAAAAGAATTCCATAATGCATTCATCCTAGTTAGACAAGAAATGAGTCAGAGACAGAGGAGAGAGCAATGGCTCCCCGACCCAGTTGAAATTGGCCCACGATGATTATGGAGAATTCCCTGGATCTGTCATTCTGTCTGGATATCAGGCAGCAGCTGCAGAAGACCGAATTGCTTCTCTCAAATGTGTATCGAGTTTCATTTCCTTTCCGCATCAGCAAAATAAAACGAAATGGGGAAGTTTGGAAATGGTCTGAAATATTATTGCTGACATGGCTGTAATTTGGAAATGGTCAGACCATTACACAGATGATCTGGCAGTTTGGGGAATTTACTCTGCATGGGGCACCAGGCCTGAGTCAGCCTGACACTGTCATTTCAAATTTCATCATTTTCTCTGTGATCTTCGTCAAAGAGTTGCTTGGGGGAGACCTACTCTGTGCCCCTGTCTTTGTGTACATCTGAGAGCTGAGTCAGTCCAGATTAGTAGCTTTGAGGAATAGACCTTTAATGTTTCATTTGATGCCTTGTGTTTGCCGATCATCTATCTCCTCCCATAGACATCCCTTTGGACCTGGCTTTCCCCGCAAAGCACCACTCTCTTGTTCTATTGCACTAGTTAGGATTTATTGCTATGCTAACTCTACCTGTAAAAACCACCCGCCCCTCCCCAACTCCCTTTCTTTCCTTCTCCATTCCTATTGTCTTGCTCTCTCATCTCTAAAGGACTTGGTTCTTACTATTTGCCACTTATCACCTAGAAAACGCAGTTCTAAGTGATTGGAAGGGTAGGTTGTGATGTGCAGTCTGCTAATGTCCTGCACTCTGTCATGTTTCCCATGGTGCACTGGTTAACTGCAGCCTGTCACCATGAGAAGTTATGGGAACAATTCTAAAAATGCCTCTTTTGTCTCTATTCCAAAAATTCGGGTTTCCGGTGCCTGGAGATTCTGAGGCTACGCTCGTGAACACGAATGACCATCCCAAAGGCCGATTCTAAGAGAGTCTTGAATTTTGCAGTGCTCATATAAATGTCAAGTGGGCAGTTTTCCTCCTGCAGCAATTAGCAGAGTTAACTGCTAGCCATGACTCTGGCACATTAATAGACTTTAGGTTAAACTGTTTCTTAAACGGAACTGTCTACTGTTTAAGTCAGCAAATTGTCACAAAGGCTGCATCTTTCTGGATCTGCTGTTGGTGTTGCTTGTTTTTGTATAGTCCTAGCTGGCTGGCTTTCAACTCAAGTTTGTAAATCAGGCTAGGCTGGAGTTCACAGAGGTTTACCTGCCTTGGCCTCTGCCTCTTAAGCGCTGGCGCAAAAAGCCTGTGCCACCATTCCCTGTCTGTTTTGAATGCCAGTGACTAGAGACAAATTGTAGCTAGACATATGTTTTTGTGTTTCAAGTAATAGACCTTGCATTTAGTCCTTGGAAATATTTTGAAGAACCCCACTGAACGTGTCTCTCGAAAGGTTTATTCTTCAAACATAGAACAGGAAACAGATCTCAAGAAACAGGACTAAAGGAAGGAGGAGAGTGTGGTAGGACTTAAGGGAGGAGTGTTGGTTGTTGGCAAGATGCTTCTCAGTGAGGGCACCTGGGCAAATGCTTCTGAGGTCACCTTAGGAAACCAGAAGATGGTGTCTTGGAACTATCCCTCTCTCGAAGCCAACATGAAAATGGACAACGTTCGTCACCCTTGATACTCAGGAGCATCGGTTCCTCTCACCCTGCTGTCTTGCCAAGGTCAAATTAATTTATTGGCTTGGGAACAATTCCAGAAACAGAAAACCAAAGAAAGCAGCGAGGATAGAGTTTGAAATGCACGTTGGCATTGGTGGTGTGCACAACTTTATAGGAGCTGTCCATCATAAAGCCGAAAATCGATGAAAGCCCCAGGCCTGTGGACAAAGTGGACTTAAACCAAATGAGATTTTACTTTTACTGAACAAGTAACTAGGAACGGTGGAAGTTCTCTGAGCATGGCAGTTACTTATAGTCTCTGAGCTATACCAGCACATAGGGATGAAACTACTTATCAGTTGTGGTTTCTGAGAGGACTGAATGCAACACTTATGGAGCTGGTGAAATGGACGAATGGTTAAGGACAAGTGTTCGTTTTCTATTCTATTGCAATGAGCACCATGGCCAAGACAACACACAAAAGAAAGCGCTTATTAGGCTTTTATTTTCAAAGTTAGAGTCCATGATGGCATAGCAAAGGCATGGTGGCATTAACAGCTGAGAGCTCACATCTCTATTCACTCAGGTAGGAGTCAGTGAAAGGCACTCTGGGAATAGTAGTCTTTTGGAATCTCCCTGCTCACCCTCAGTGATAAACCTCCTCCACGCAGGTCCTGCCTCCTAATCTTCCCAAACAATTCCACCAACTGGGGTCCAAGTGTTTCATACATGAGCAGATGGGAGCTATTTTTATTCCAACCGCTACAGAGGGTGTTTTTGCAGTGGGTCAAAGTTTGGTTCCCAGCACCTATGTGGGTGATTCACAGCTACCTATAACTCCTGCCCCGTGAGGATCCAACATCTCAGGCCTCTCTGCAGGCAACTGCTCTCATAGGCACAGACATATTAAAAAAAAATAACCTGTCCTGCATAAAGACAGATCCTGGTAGGGGAAATATGTGCTGTTATATTATTGATGATATCTATAAAAATGTACAACACTAATACTAAAAACTAACAACTGTTTTACAGACCTTTCAGGGTTAATTGATATACTGTACAAAGAACTTTTCTAGTCCACCTCATGATCTAATCTTAACATCAGTCTCATGAAAGAACCAAGGGTGGGAACGTCCTCAGTGAGACTTAACCCCCACGTGTCCCCCACACTGTGGTTAGAATTGGTTAGAGTTCTTGTGGTTAGAACTGATTTTAGGTTCCCATCAGTCTAACGTTTCCAGGGTTATATTTTTAAAGGAACCTTCAGACATCCTATGTCTTTTAAAAAACATCTAGTCTTAAAACCATGTCAAATACCAAGAAACAATCTCTGCTCTTCCTGCTTGCTGACTTCCTCTGATGTCAAAGTAAGTGCTTCTTAAGTTTGAGATGAAACTTTGAATGCTATGGTTTCGTTCATGCACATTTCCCTCCAGTGGAGAGGAAGAAGCAGCTGGTTACTATTTTCAACTTTCTTTTGTTTGAGACGTATTAAATATGCAACACATGAATGTACGTTTTTTCTTGGCTGGATTTAAAGCCCACCACTTTGTTTTTGCAAACAATGATAGAATTTAAAACAGCGAAGCCATCAAGATCATCTGCTTCCATTGGAGGACCTGACCAGTTGATTCCACTTAAGACAAGCTTGTCATCTAACATCTATGCACTTCATGGGCGTTTCCCCCTGCACACTTAGCTTGAATACCAGTTAGAATATACTTCTTTCTCTTATGAATAATGAAAATTCTCCCTGTTAATTATTTTAATCAATCCACCACCAAATATTATTTTTCTAATTTATTCTTGATTTAGATTATAGCAATCTTATTAGTTTGTTAATAATTTATCAAACACGCTACTTTTTCTCTATTGTGGATATCTTGTTCCAGGCTTGGGGATACACTGCTCCGAGCCCTGGTTACATTCAGCCACTCATCCTTTTCGTCCTTTAATACTTACGATTATTATTTGATCAACCCAGAATTAAATGCCAGGTAGTACTTTTCCATTCATTCTTTCCATCCTTTTATTACAACATGGTTCTCATCACTGAAATGTTTCATGTCATGAATATGTTACATATAAACACTACATACACAATAAATGTATCAATGACTTTCTTCCCTGGAAGTAGTGTTATCCTCTAGAGAATATTTAGAAAAGTCTGTAGACAATCTTATTTGCAGTTACCAAGGAGACATGGAGTAGAGGACAGGCTAGCTTCTGGTCTACAGGGAAAAGAGGCCTGGGATGATGCTGAACACCCAGCAGTGTAAGGGACACCCTACAACCTAGAGTTGCCAAGAGTTCCGAGGTTAGATGACCCAGATGACAGACAGATAGGTATGAGGTATAAATGAATGGACCTGTACTATGTGCCATGACTCTGCCTGTTGCACGTCTTCGATAAGAACACTGACCAGCCTAATATTTATTCATTTAATGCACAGGGAGGTGAGTGTGTATGCATACACACACATGTACACGCACACACACACACACACACACACACACACACATGTGAACATGCACTTGTGAGCCCACGTGTTTGTCCATGAAGACCAAAGCAATAAGATCCCCTCAGAGGAGGAATTGGAGGCAGCTATGAGGCATTTGATGCGTGTGCTGGGCACAACTCAGCATTCTGGAAGAGCAGCAAGCTCTCTGGACCACCAAGCTGTCTCTCCAGCCCCGGCAAGCCTCCTGGGACCCACACTATGAGCATTTTAAGCAACTCTGTTTCTTTCTTTGAAGAGGTCCAGATGTGCTGCATTTCAGCTTCGTGATGTTTCTATGCTTTGAAACAAATGAGTCTTATAGGTTTAGAGTGTCGGCTTTATTTAAATCAGGGTGCCTGAGTTGAATTAGGGACCTTGGACATACGACTTAAAATCCCTTGTCTTTGGTTTACTCCTCTGTAGAACGTTGGTGTTTGTAGTAGTTTATTTTTGCTTTTGTTTTTGTTTTTATTAACTCGAGATCACTCTGAAGTGGTATGCTGCTTCTCTGGCTTTCTGTTACAACACACCCTCTTACCCTTATCATTAACTTCATCAGACTATCAGCTCTGTTCACTTCAGCATCACAGTCCCAACATCAGCATCAGTAGCATCACTACCACCATCTTCACCATCATCATCCTCTCCATCACCATCACCATCCTCACCAACATTACCATTGTCACAAACACCCATCTCCCTTTGCCCTTCTTGTAAGTCAGTGCCAAGTTTGCCAATATCCTGAAAGAATATATGCTTTTAATTCTATTTTGAGGTGCTGGAAGCTGAACCCCAGATTTCAC